>NC_072795.1:109675984-109979015 GCF_028583425.1 Eublepharis macularius
GGGCCTCAGAAGTGATGAACCACGAACCGAATGAACTGGTTCGCGAACTGGGGCAAGTTCATGAAAGTTCGTGAACCATGATGAACCACGAACCGTGTGATTCGGATTTTTCCCAGTTCATGCCCACCTCTAGCACCAACCCGCCAGGAACTTTCCCTGTAAGTTAACTGCCAGTCTAGCCCTTGGCAGTCCCATGTAGAATGAGTTAAAATAAGCCAATTTAGTGGTTACAGAGTAGCATTGCCAACTCTAGGTTGGGAAATTCCTGAAGTGCTGGGGTTGGAGTAAATGCAGCTGCAAAAAAAGGTCTTCTCATAACTCAGGCCAACCTGGAAGATGCCCCCCTACCCTGACATTGCCGATCTGTAGTTGCTAGAGACTAGACTACTGTAATTCACCCTAGGAAAGATTTTGTCTGAGTGCTAGGCTGCTGCTTGATGGCCATTTTAGGAGTGGAAAGAAAAACTTTTAACGGCTCTTTAAAACTAACTCCATTCTTCAATCTGCTTGAAAATTAGGGGGTCTTTAGATTAGAGGGAGGACCATGTTCTGTGCAAATCTGGAGTAATTATCTTTGTAAACAGCTGCCCAGACCTTAATATACATTCTCCATTGAAAAAAAACTGTCTTGAACTCTGGAACCCAAAAAAACAGGATTTGAATATGAACTGATAACACCCTACCCAGAAATAAGCACACAGTAAAAATCCCCACCCACCCACAAAACCCTGGGTCTAGTATTATAATGAAACTCGAAACAACACCCGTTGTGCGAAAAAATACAACAGGCTCTAGAAAACTCATTTGATGGGCCTCCTCCCAGCAGCAAGCAGTCACTTCCCCGAAGCTTGGAAGCCAGGGAGGGAGGCTGCTGAGGGGAGGCAGGGGGAGGAGTGCTTAGGCTGTCAATTTGGTGGGCCCCCTCTGGGCAGCAAGCAGGCACAGCGGCCTCGAGGCCAGAGTCTTGCACGAGGATAAAAAGTGAGTCATTGCCTTTTATATAGTAGGATTTTTCTCAGTGCACAACCCTAATCTCTTCTCTACTCTGTCTACAGCTCTTCCTCCTCCCCATAGCCTCCAGTAATATCACCCTCTAGAAGTTGCTTAGTTTTATTCTATTCTATTCTATTCTATTCTATTCTATTCTATTCTACTAATTTAATAAAAGGGATTAACAGATACACATTACCATCTTTTATGGTGTCTTTCGTTAAGCCTCTTCCATAGTGCTGATTTTGCGTCTCATAGCTGTCAGAATGAATGTGATAAACCTTGAAGAAGAAAAACAGAAAAAGCAATAAAGTGGCTCATTGGCTTATTTCTCAAAAGTTTCTCCTCGCTCTAGGATCAATTCCAAGGTAATATTCATGGGACACGTTTTCTTCACTATGAGTCACCCACACAATTAACTCCAAAATTATTCTGTAGACTGGGCCTCAAAGAAATTCAAGCTTAACTCAAAAAGACACTCTTTCAAAACACTATGAAATATCAGAATTACTTAATCACATTCCACATACCAAGATGAATTACAGATTATTATGTGGCATTTCTAGTATAGTTTTGAAGCATGGCCTTCTCTAATAAAAAAATGGAGTAATGCAACACCATCGATACTCCCAGACCTTTGGATGATTTCCAGTGCTCTCAATCATGATACAGCTTTGGATAGGTTGGCAGAGATGGGAGCTGGGAAGGACAGGACTTCTGCTCAACTTGTTGGCGCATGCTACTGAGTTCAACAGAATTCCATCTTTTGCCCCATATCGCCCACATGAATATGTAACAGCTGAAAAACGTTGCCCAAACAGTTAAAGTGTCATCAAGAAAGGATGGCATACAATATGATTTCTTCATGTGATACAGTGACTGTCCTGAACAAGTGTCTGGAGGCAGTAAGGGGCTTGAGGAGGCAGTGTAACCAGATACACACCTTATTGTGGTGAGGTGGTTTGAGCGTGTCAGTGAAGATGAGAGCAGTACCATCAGGAGCACAGGTTCAATAGAGACTCTAAAAACTCCTAGCAAAGTCACTCAAGGTAGAATAGTCAAAGCTGAGACACCAGACAAAGATGCATCTACCCCCTCAGGAATCAATGGTCACATCAGCAGAGCAGAATTAACTGTTCCAGTGGTGATGGGGGCAGAGGAATCTTTGAAGGGCGGCTACTGGGCAACGGCAGTAGTGGAAAGTGACAGTGGGGAAGGATCTTTCATAGACAATGGAAGTGACCCTGGTTAGTACCCCATAGAAGAAAACAATGGTAAACCACTTGTATTCATCTCTTATCTCAAAAACCCTATGATAAGACAATCCAAAATGAAAGAAGATATAGTGCTGGAAGACAGGATCGCCAAGTGAGATGACACTCAACTGGAAATTGGGGAAGAGCAGAGGACAAGTACAAATAGTGCTGTTCTTAATAACACGACTGGACTAAAGCCATTTGCTAATGAGAATAGAATAAAAAGGAACATCCAAAGCTGTGTGACACATATAATAGGAACGTGGAATGTTAGAAGCATGAATCAAGGTAAACTCGAAATCGTAAAATCAGAAATGGAATGTTTAAACATTGTAATCCTGGGTGTGAGTGAACTACAGTGGACTGGATTAGGATATTTTGTCAGAAAACTACAAAAGGCTTTACTCTGGAAATGATAAAGTCAGAAGAAATGGTGTTGCTCTAATAGTAAGGCAAGATGTAGCACAAGCAATCAAGAGCTACAACATAAGGTCTGACCAAGAGTCCAAGAAGAAATTGTTCATATACCTAAACGACATGTGCTGATAGTTATAGGTGACTGGAAACTGCTGTTAAGTCATTGCTGATGCGTCTTATGTGTGTGCAGAATTCTTAGTCATGTATTGCTTCTCCCCTCCCCTCCCCCCCCCATCTGTCCTTTCCCTGAGTACTGATTAGTTGGCCACTGGTGGAATCCACTCCCTCCCTCCCCAGCTCTCCACACCCTCCCTTTTGTTTTCAAACAAGGGAAGGGCCATAACACTGTGACATCATTTCTCTTATGGCATATTGTGAAATCAAGCCTGCAAATGCATAACCTTGGAAACTGCCCGCAAATTACATTTTTCTCATCTGACCGACTCTTTGGATTAGGAGAAGCCTGACAACAAACCCCAAACAGCCGAGCATCCACACAGCCTTTTAAATTTGGGGATAGTCACAACACTTTGACGTTCGTGCGTTCTACCCCTTTAAGCAATGTCTGTCTTGTTCCCTGATGGCGATCCACATTCCCTAATGATCATTTATTGAGTTTACTTTATTTCTTTTCTTTATAAGTAGCACACTAGTGATCAAGAAAAGCAGAATGGAATCTGAATAGCTGTAAAACTGGCCATGCGGAAAACAACCAAGAGCTGATTTGTGGCACAGACACAAATGGTTAATATAAAAAATTAGAATAAAACTGAAGAAAACCACTAAAAGAATCAATGTGCCAAAATATAAACAACATCCTTGAACAATTTAAAGACCATGTAAAGAACAGATTTGCACTATTAAGTTTAACTGATCATGACGATTGTGCAAAGAGAAATTCAAACCATGGCTAAGGATGCTGAACATCAACAAGAAAATAAGAGTATCCAATTAGGACAAACTAAAAGAAAGAGTGAAACAATACACTGAAGAGCTATACTGAAGAGATGGAAAGATTACAGATTCCCTCAAAGAGGAATCTTTTGACAAAGAACCATATATAAGTGGTGTGAAAGCTGCTCTCAAAGAAATTGGGAGAAACAAATCACCAGGAGTAGATAGCAGTCCAACAGACCTACTTCAAGCTACAGAACCCATTATTCTGATTTTTTTGCTTTTATTTTATGTGTCTGTTTTGTTTTTTAAAATGTTTCACTCATGGTTTAAAAATAAAATATTAAATGACAAAAAAAGAAACTGAGTTCATCAAAATCTTAACACAAATATGCCAACAAATACAGAAAACAAAACAATGACTCACGGACTGGAAATGCTCAATCTACATCCCAGTTCCAAAAAAGGGGGTGCCAAAGAGTGCAGCAACTACTGGACCACTGCATTAATTTCCCAAGCAAGCAAAGTGATGCTCAAAATTCTACAACAATATGGAATGAGAAATGTTAGATGTTCAAGCTGAATTCAGAAAAGAGGCACTTGAGATCGCACTGCAAATTTATGATGGCTAATGGAGCATACCAGGGACTTTCAGAAGAAAATTAGCCTGTGTTTTATAGATTATAGCAATGCTTTCGACTGTACAGATCATGAAAAGCTATGGATGTTGTTGGATCTTGCTGCCCTGCCTGCAGCTGCCTGCGCTGAGACCTTCTGCACCGAGGACTTCTGATGGTGACACAGCAAAGCCACAGCTCACTTCTTCCGATACAGCTGTCCTTATATCTTGGAGAGCAGAATGACTGCAGAAGCCGAATGATAATAGCCAGTGAACGACAATGTCAGGCGTGATTGAATAGGATGGGGTATGCAGAGGGGTAGTGGGTATGGAGAAATTAGCATTGGTAATGAGACAGGAAGTCAGTAAATTCATTGATGGGTTAACTCTTCCCTACAAAATGATAGGATTGCCTGTAGCTTTAAGAAACAAATGCCATTGGTAGTCATTGCTAGGCAACCACAAGCATTGGATCCTTGGTTTCTGTCAGCAAAAGGCAGGGGGAGGGTTCTTTCTGGGGCCGTCTTGCTTCTGAAGGAAGGCAGCAACCACCAGACAACTTATTACCACATGACTTGCACAGCTCACCCAGGCCTGGCTGCCTGCTACTGTCCAACAGCAGCCACCCCATCAACACTAATGTGATGTAATGATTAGAGTTTCAAACAAGGCCTGAAGAGACCCAGTCCCACTCTGCCATAGTGCTCACTGGGTTACCTTGTCTCTGTCACACTCTCAGCCAAGCCTACCTCAAAGGGTTGTTGTGAAGATAAACTGAGAATGAGATTATGTGAGTACCTTTGGTTCCCCTTTGGGGTGAAAAATGGCGTGTGTATAAAACAAAATAACAAATATAGCTGAAGATGGGGGGAAGGTAGATAGGCGGGTGGGTGGATAAGAGAGAAGGAAGCAGGGAAAACTGAAAATATGGGGATGAAAGGAAGAAGGGAAGAGGAAATAATGCGAGAAAGGGGAGACAGGGAGAGTGAGGTGCCCCCACTAGTCCTTGTGTAACAGGGCCCAGCTCGGTCTGGCAACTAGCACCATGCAACTTGGCCAGAGTTTTCCCAGGGAGAGGCTGACATATGGAAGGAAAGCTGAGGACTGGGGGGGAACAGTTAAAGACAGGCTGGCTGATGGGTGGGAGGAGGGAAAGCAGGAAAACAGGAGAGGCTACAGGGGCTTTCAGGAAAGGGAAAGAGGAAATAGTGTGGGAGGGGGAAATGAGCTGCTCCCTGCAAGTCCTTGAAGTCCCCCTGCTTGTTTATACTGAATTCTTTCAGGGGCACAAAACAGCAATAATATTGTTACAAATATTTTCCATTTTCTAGTAGCTACAGCAAACATAAGTTGTAGGCAGCTCACAAAACTACCTCCTTCAATTACAAGGTTTCCTGTTCAAGCAGAGGAGTCTTTGCAAGGTGTCTACAACTACGGAAAAACCCGCGTAAACTTAACTTTTACAATGAGTGTCTGTGCCCAGATCACTATGTTCCACTTACTTCTGACACACACAAAAAAGATAGTTTCATATTGCAAAGTTTTGCTACACAGTGCCTAGCACATATAAGATGACGATGGTTGAGGCACCGACAAACTTTCCCGCCGGCCCTCCTGTTGTGGTTGTTGACTCCTTCGCTCCTGCTGGTTGGATCTTGGCAGATCTCCCCACAGTGGCTGAGGGTTATTACTAGATTGTATACTGACTGCCATATCTCGGAGAAATTATTGGGTTGTTTTATCTACTTATGTATTTATATTCTTGTATGTATGTGACTGAGATGTTGTGACCCACCCTGAGCCTGCTTGCAAGGAGGGTGGGCTAGAAATTTAATCAATTAATCAAATCTGCTGAGTAAAAGAAAAAAATGCTGCCTGAAAGCTAATTGTCTAGGCTATGAATGTACTTCAGCATCAGAATCCAGTTTCTAAATTCAAAAGCAAAATCATTCACATGATTAATGAACCAGAATAAGCCAATTAACATTTCACTAAAGGGATGTTATGCAAGAGTGTTACAGTATAAAAGGTAGTCTGAGCTTGGCAAGTGCAGGCACGAGAGAAGATGCCTTAGAGCAAGGCAAAAGTATTACTGTCAGCCTCATTAAGGTCCCTTTGTGCCAGCACTGGGTTTGACTGATATACAGACACTTCAATTAACATCTAACAAAGCACATCAATAGATGATGATGATGATGATGATATTTGATTTGTATCCCACCCTTCAGGACAACTTAATGCCCACTCAGAGCAGTTTACAAAGTGTGTTATTATCCTCCACACGACAATCACCCTGTGAGGTGGGTGGAGCTGAGAGAGCTCCAAGAAGCTGTGACTGACCCAAGGTCACCCAGCTGGCTTCAAGCAGAGGAGTGGGGAATCAAACCTGGTTCTCCAGATTAGAGTCTTGCCACTCTTAACCACTATACCAAACTGCTCTCCTTAATGTCCTTAATGAGCTTCCAAAAGTGGTAATGAGCATGGAGCTTCAGTTTACTGGTTGTCTTAACCCAGACAAGACTGAAGTCCTATTGGCTGACAATATGGCTGACGTGGGTATGAGAAATCAGCCTTTACTAGAAGGGACTTCAGTCTCCTGCCCCGAACAATCAGGTTCACAGCCTCAGGGCACCTTTAGATCAAAAATTAAGAGATGAAAGTGGAGGTAACCATTGTGGAATAAAGTGGCCTACAGGCCAATTAGACTGGTCCAATTTCACAAGCCTGTTCCTCAAAAAACATGATCGTACCACATCCATGCTCTGATCACATCAAGGTTGGAATGCTGCAATGCATTGTACTGGGGCTGCCCTTGGGAGGTTCAGAAATTTCAGTTACTACAAAATGTTGGGAGGTTGCTTGCTGGTATAATGTACAGTGAGCACTTTGTGCCAATCTCGAACAATCCATAGTGGATACTGATTTGTATCCACTATGTATCCACTACTGATTATCCCAATTCTACGTGATAGTGATCACCTCTGAATCCCTACTTAGCCTGGAACCAGGATATTTAAAGGACTACCCTCCGCCCATACAAAGCTCTGCTATGGATGCCATGTTGCATGGGTCTCCACATTTGGAAACAAGGTGGGGGAACACTAGAGACTTGGCTTTTTCAAATGTGGTGATTCAGCCTTCCCCACATTGGTTCATTTGGTCCCTTTACTTTTGAGCTGGAATGCCAGATGACCACTTTTCCTCCAGTGCTTTTTTAAAAACAAACAAACAAACTTATTTTCCCCTCCCTTGCTTGCACAACAAAAAGATCCATGATTCTCAGCTTAGGGATGAGGAAACAATTCACCAGTGAGAGCCAGTCTGGTGTAGTGGTTAAGAGCGCAGGACTCTAATATGGAGAGCTGGGTTTGATTCCTCACTCCTCCACTTGAAGCCAGCTGGGTGACCTTGGGGCAGTCACTGCGTCTAGCTCTCTCAGCCCCACCCACCTCACAGGGTGTTTTGTTGTGGGGATAATAATGACATACTTTGTAAACTGCTCTGAATGGGTGTTAAGTCACCCTGAAGGGGGGTATATAAATCAAATGTTGTTGTTATTATAGTGCATGATACTCTGCTCTGAACCCTGGCAGCTCCATTTAAAAGGAAATGTGGAAACAGAACCTGAAAAGGCTTATTTCCCAAGATCTTATGAAAGCTGCTGAGAGTCAAGATGGGGAAGTCTAAACCAGATGGATTAATGCTCTGGCTCAGTGTAAGGAATAACTTTTATTTTAAAAACTGGATAAAACAAGATATGCTTTGCATATACAAAGCTTGTATACAACAGAAGCAGTGTTTTAGCACTATTCTATGCTTACGTTACAGGGAATTCAGTATTTTGAGAATATCTGCATGAGGTCTGAGTTAAATAACCAAGAAAACATTGATAACACAGATGTCATGATTGACAAGAATATAAAACAAACCGCAGATTATCATCTAGTTCAAAAATCTTTTGGCAAAAAAAAACTAGAATAAAAATGTATTGAAAAAATAGTGTATTTACTATACAAACCATGATAAACAACAGTGTTGGCAAGAATGTTAACCTCTCGCCACCGTTTTCGAGTGAAATAAATGTGGAGGGAGAGAGAATCTGAGAAAGGCAGGGAGGTCAAGAAAACAGAGTGATAAAGGAGAAAGCAGTGTAGCAAAGGAGGTGATGGAAGAGAAGCGCACATTTAAGCTCCAGGCCACACCCAAATTTACTACATTACTCTACATTATTAAAAGAGAAAAAGAGAATGAAAGAACACCTTGGAGAGACCCCATTAAGAACTGTTTTCCCCAAGGACTGTAACCCAGGAGACATCACATCTGGGCCTTACTTTTACACATACACATGCACACCCTCTGCCTCAGGAAAGTGGCAATGGGCACCCTCCCCTATTTGGTAACTTAATTGTCCTCAAAATGAGGGAAGAAAGAAATACTCACTCTCCATTTCTACCGATGTACAATCCTTGGAAAAAATAGTCTCTGAACAGGTCCTTAATTGCCCATTTCTGGTCAAAAGCATAAACCTCTCAAAAGTTCAATGAAGAATTACTTCTTACCCTCATGCCAAGCACCAAGAACCCAATCTCCTCCATTAGTGGGTACTTGCTGACCTGCTGTTTAATTTTCTCAGCTGAGGCATATGGATCATAGCTTTTCTGGCCTATTTTTACATCCATTATACATGGCTTTTTAAATCTATGGGTCACATCTTCCAGTTTCAGGTACAAATCTGTTAACAATCCAGAATAAAGCATTATACTAATAGCATTATCTAATGACCAATCCATTAGATGTCAAAAGAAATTTAAACAGTGTACATAAAACAGCACAGGAGCATCTTATACCTACCTGTTATTTTGGATTCACACAATGCATGTTACTCCATCCTACCCAATTACTCATTAATAATAATAACAACAACAACAACATTCGATTTTTATACCACCCTTCAGGACAACTTCATGCCCACTCAGAGTGGTTTACAAAGTATGTCATTATTATCCCCACAACAAAACACTCTGTGAGGTGGGTGGGGCTGAAAGAGCTCCAGAGAGCAGTGACTAGCCCAAGGTCACCCAGCTGGCTTCAAGTGGAGGAGCAGGGAATCAAACCCAGTTCTTCAGATTAGAGTCCCATGCTCTTAACCACTACACCAAACTGGCTCTCAAATTCAATCCCTCTACTCTTTCATTTTGTCTGTCCCCAAACATATCAGCTTACATTCAAAACTGAACCAGTTTTCAAGGTTTATTCAAATACTGCTTTGATTAGCGTTATTTTATGCAAGTGCTGTTGTAGAATTGTACTTGCATGAATATCTGTAACAACATCTGTGTTATTGCTGTGGGCAGCTAAATACAGATAAGGTATTTTTGCCCTAGGAACACTGCCTTAGATCTGAAAATGCTAAATTCAATCTTATTCAAAAATCAATTTAGTTTGCAGAAAGATGCCCCTATTTACCACATACTTCCCTTTCGTCAGAGCATATCAGTATACTGTTTCATGATGTTCTGTATGACAGAACTTTATTAAACCACCATTGAGGTACTCAGTTCCTGACATTATGAAAGGAATCTTGATAAAAATTTGATAAAATTATAGCCTAGAACAGAGTCAAGGAGGCAATAGGTACCATTGGGAGCAGTAGGTGGTGACCAGGTCCCATAATATTTTGGCAAATATTTTCGCAATTCTAGAAACACAGGATCTTCACAGTCGGCAGCATACACCTGAAATAAAACACATATTTAAAAAAATGTACATGTGAGAGCTACTCACTTACTTCCTGCAGTAAGTTAGCCTTAGATATGTGTCCTTTAAGTTCAAAATCTTACACCAAAAGAAATCTCTATTTAGAAAGGAATGCAAGTTTCCTTCCAAAATAAAGGCCATGAACTGTATATAAAGACTGACAATTGATCAAATCTTATAAATGTAGGTTCAAGCACCGCAATATACAATGAAAAATGAAACTTGTACAATTTGCCACAGAAATAAACACACTGTTGGCCTAAATAAATGGTGGGGGAGGGGGAATACACACATGTAAGGCAATCTGTGGTGAATAACTTAGATCTCATAGTTATTGCTGGCTTAGCCAGTGTGGGATTTTTTGTGGAGCTTGGACGGGTAATCTCTTCCACCTTCATTGAAGTTAAATTACATCAAGGATTGGATCCAGATCAACATTTTTGAGGGTACATGGATTTATACCCATAGAGTGGGACTTCCCTGCCTACTTTTCCCACAGCAGCCCCAAATAGAAAATTATGCTCTACAGGCAAAAATTGTAGCTCCTACAAAAACTTAGTCTGGATCCAACCCTGAGTGATACATCTAAGTGATTTGCTTTTTCAAAAATTACTAAAATAGCTTTTAAAAAATTATTATTTCGGAATAGTGCATTATTATGTTGAAACAGTAAAGCCATGGTAAGGATTCATGATTGCCAGGTTCCCTGCCTTGAAATGGGATGGGTGGCACCTGGAGGGGGCACCACTTCTTAATTCCTAAAGAATCAACTCCACTAAGGTGCCGTTAGATTAAACTGGAAGTGAGGTAACTGGGTACCAGCAGAACATGCACCGTTTCGCCACTTGCTCCAGCCAGCTTCCCCCCCCCCACACACACACACACACAGGGCAGGTGAGCAGTGGGAGGGGGTGGCAGCTAGGGCTGGGGGATTGATATTTTTCTGTTAAATATGGATACAGTTTTTCTCAGTTCTGCACTTTTCACTCACTATTATACTATAATATATACATCTGATCAAGAACAAAACAAGAAAATCCCAAGATCTTTAAGGTCTTCATTCAGCTCAAAAGCCAGTGACACGAAATCCTATCAGTTCTGTGACTTGGGTTGCTACAATTTCTAGACAAGATCAAAGTATGACACTTACTAGGAAACTTCGGCAGTTCATTTATTGTCTCATTGAAAGTCAAACAAGACCAGAAAATTAAGTTACAGAATTTACAAGTTACTGCCTCACGTTCCATGAGAGAAGCCAGATGACAGAAGAACATGAACTGACAAACACTTCAGTTATATAGGGCCAAGAAACGGCTTCTATGCTGGAAGGACTTTCTAGTTTGCTATATATTGCCGATCTGGAAATTAATTAGAACAGTATTATATGTTTATTTTAAAGCAGTGAAGCAAACCATCAGCAAAATCTCTTTTTTGCCTCAAAGAAGAACATTGATAACAAATTCATTAAGACAAAATTAATATCAGAGGAAGGATACAGGAAATTCAAGAAAGAGAGCCTGTTTCAGGGAACTCTGAAAAGGGTTCATTACATTCATTTAAAACATCCTTTAATTCAAACTAAGGTTTATGTGTTGTTTTTAGAAATCTAAATTTCCATTTTGTTATTGCACTATAAAGTTCTGCTCTTATTAAATTTTACATATTATTTTACAAACACAGACTTAATGTCGTCACCAGAATATGGCCACGGCATCCAATTCCTTGCACTGAAAAAGTTAAAGGTTCTGATCCACATACAGAAAATAGGCTTCGCTGCACAAGACCATTCCTAAATAGATAATCTGTGCTCTGCTTTTGCCTTTAATAAGGAATGGAATCATTTGCAACTGAATATTTCAGCAAAAATCATTCAGAGCTCTTGTTCTAATGAACTATTTACATTTCTCTCTGTGCTCAAATTAGCAGAACTCTAGGCAAGGTACATAATGCTTACCAACTCAGCCACCAAAAGCATTTTAGAAACTCACCCCCCCCCCCACACACACACACACTTCTTCTTAAGAAGAGTAATAGCTTTTATTCCATATATAGCCTGCAAACAACTTCTAGGCTGCCTGAACTATACCTGGTTAATCACTACTAGTCATATCCCAACCACTGGCTTCCTGAACAACATGATTTTGTTAACAAGGCACCAAAACAATCTAGTAACTAAAACAGCTGCTACATAATATTAGATATGAGCACCAATGGACCACTCCAGATCTAAGCATACCCCCTTTAGTTAATCAATAAGGTGGTACAGTTGCCAGTGCTATCACATCTTAGTATAAAGCAAATTCATGGGGGGGGGGGGAGTTAGAAGAACACTGTGCGTGGCAACTACACAGATGGCATCAGCAACATTAACAAAGTAGTCGATGTTTAGACAAGATTATCCCTGACTCAAAAACCAAGATTCACTGCTGCTTGAAAGTTACATTATTTAATATATACACTTTGCTACATAACACAAGACATTATGGGAGCACCTTTTCTTCAGTAATGAATGCATATTTCACACCGACACATGCTCCGTCAGCATTTGCAACAACCAGACTCAGCTCTGGTTCCCATTAATTTCAAGAGATTATCCAACCTATTTTACACACCACAAAGTGGCTGCACAGTTCAAATGCAGAGGGCAGTTTCCGACCAGTCTGTGTATTCCTCTCCACTCCTGCAGCACCTTCTGGCCCCTAGAAATGACTACTCCAAAGGTCACAGGACTCACATGAAAGAACCGTGGGTTCGGCAGAGTGAGGATGGGCAGGGAGGGTGAAATCATTCCCTCCTTCCTTTTCTTTGTGATATGCACCAGAGACAAGGCCAGCCAAAATCTACAGATTGCTGGCTACACCACTACACCATCTTCACTGATTACCTAAAGTTCTAGACATTTTCAGCACTGGTATAACTCTTCTAGAAAAGACTTTAAAATCTTGGGCCCAATATATCTAATTGCCATCTTCTCATTTTAATCACATTTTTCAAGAGTGACCGAGAACACTGCCTTAAGAATTTGCAACTGGGGTCAGCTAGCCTATTCAGAGGTATTCTGGGAGATACATAGAAAGGTGGTTCTACTTGACATCAAAGCACAACTTCAGGTAGGAAATTACTTAGAAACCGATACCTTGTTGTAGAATTCTAGTTCTCTGGGCCCTCGAGGTGGTGGCTGCAATTGTTTCAAGACAGTACCATCTGGATGTTGCAGTATTCCTGGGTGTCAGGAAAAAAAAGAAGTTTGTGCACAATTCAACTCTAAATATAATTTGTAGTGCTTTCCAGGCTAACTATAATATCAACTGTTCTGTACTAAATATTTGAGTTTTTCCATAAACAAAAATTGGTAAACGTATTAGCAGTTCAAAAAACAAAAAAAAGTTATTCTAAGAAAGTCTGCAATAAGAAAACTGGAAGATCAATAATAAAGACATCTCCATTTTCAGCCAACAGCGACACCCTGTTCTACTCAACCACACACATGCTGTTTTCCAAGAAGAGTCAAGAGGGAATACTTGCAGTGCAATCCTAAAGAGAGTTACTCCAGTCTAAGCCCATTGACTTCAATGGGCTTAGATTGGAGTAACTCTCCTTAGGATTGCACTGTAAGAGATACCTCAACAACATGCATATGGACACAGAATGTTTTCAAAAGGACCATTTGGAATTTGGCATACATCCTGTAGACCGGACATGCCTCTTCTATTGAGCAAGAGACTCACGATTTTACAGCTAACCTCCCTCTTGTTTTCATTTCCAAACATTGTCTTTTGTTCTGGACAGTTTCAGCTTCACTGAAATTTACTGAACAATACATAGGCAATTAAAGTTGTTCAAGAGCCAAGATTGTTAGATCAAAGCAAAACAATTTGCAGCTCAGGTAATTTGTAAACTAATTACCACTTAGCTAATCACCTTGCAAAGAATTTACCATGGAGCAAAGTGCTTTGTTTTGATCCAGAAAACTATATTCTTAATTAACCTCGAAGAATCTGTTGCTAGATTATACTTTTTATGTGACCTTTGCAAAGCTCTTCTTTTTATACTTGAACCACTCAAACAGGTCTGATCTAAAGTTCTGAAGGCAAACCTTACAGGCAAAAACAAGCTCAGAAGTTACAAAAAAAATGGACAAATCTACTGTTTAGACAAAGCATGGCAACAATCTTGTTTTGTCTTTAGCTTAATATAGGAACAGCCTTTGAGTAAATGCAAGCGTCACATATGCCCTAGGTAAGCTGGTTAATTGAGAAAACTAATGATAAAAGGAAAGAGCCTAAATCATCCCTGCAAATAAATCCACTGAAACTATTAGTTAACAAAAATTGTTGCTAGTCTGCCTGCCCATACATTCCCATGTTACTTTATGAGCTAGACGAGAAAAGGTAGAGTACCTCTGCCTAGAAGCTAGTCAAAACTGGCATAGAGGGACTCAGACCTTCTCAACTTGTCGGCTATCCTCCTCCACATGTACCAGGGTGGCAGAGTGGGCCCCACAATTCCAATACTGTCTGGGCACTCCCCAGCCATGTTCTCTTCCTGCTGGACTGGCACAAGCATGTCAATGCCACCTGGGCCTCACAGGGCCACTCCACCATGCGCTTTAAGGGTGGGCAGTTAAGTGGCTCCGTACCTTGAGCATGCTGTTGTGTTGCAGAGGGTGGGGTGTTTAAGCCCCCAATGCATCTTTGTCGTTTTTAGGATTTTTCTGCAATGGAGGGGGAGGTGCCCAGGTCGTGAAAGCCTCTGCTTTGTTCCCCAGTGGCCCTGTTATGCAGATATAATCATCTAAACAGATCAGGGCTACTTCAGCATTAGATATATGATTGGGGAGAAATTAGGCTAGGGTTAAAGATTAGCTTTTTGTTTTTGTGATGACAACTGGGTTTATGCCTTTTTTAAAATATGTACTACTACAGTTCTATCATAGCTTTAATAATTTTTTGAGAAACTATGCTTAGGGTAAGGTTTTCTGGTCATTTTCTAAAGCTAGCAGAATCCCTATGGATTTCAATATGTTGAATGACTAGGCACCACAATGTAATTTCTAAGTGCCACAGCAACCGGGTAGCTAGGATTTGTCAACACTTGGCTTAAATGGGAGTAACTCTGTAATGGGTTGCACTGTAAATCTACTTAAGTATTTGCAATACTTAGCAAAGAATTAATTAGTAGCTTAGCTTTTAAGTCTGCATTCATATGCTAGATCTTACACTTCACATTATGGCCTTAAAAAGTCTACTCCTTTCTTAAGAAACTACTCTGAATGTGTACTTTGTCTGTTAAAAAATAACTAGGACTCTTGTTTTATTAGTATTTATAACCATATAATAGATAAGACAATAATAAAAATCAGCCTTTGGACTTTACAGCTAGAAAAAGCACAATGACACCTACAGTCTTCAGGTAAAAGTGGAAATAATATTGTTATGCATGAGAATTCTATTACACCATCCAAAGAAAGAGGTCTATAGCTTGGGACAATACAAAGAGGTCTATAGCTTGGGAGTGCTGCTGGACACAACTTGTGTTGGACAATCAGGTGGCAGCAGTGGCCAGGAGCATATTTCACCAGCTTCTCTTGGTTAGCCCAGCTGTGGCCTTTCCTCAACAAAAACAATCTTGCCACTGTGGCGCATGGCCATCTAGATTAGACTACTGCAATGAGCTCTATGCATGGTGGTCCTTTATGAGCATGCAGAAGTTATAATCTGTACAGAATGCTAAAGACAGAAAGCTGGAGTGGGTTGTAGGGACCATATTACTCTTTGCTTCTGGGCCCAATTCAAAGTGCTGGTATTGATCTTCAGCTTGAGGCCAGCATACCTTAAGGGCCACCTATTCCCATACGAACCTAACCCACCAGTACGGTTAACTTCAGAGATCTTGTTTCAGATGTCCCAGTCATCTAAGGTCAGACAAGTGGCAAATGAAGAACAGGCCCTGAGATTATGACACTGAGATTATGGAATTCCCTCCCAAGGGAGACTTGGGAGGGTCCCCTTCTATCATCATCTTTTACCAGCGGGTGAGAACTTTTCTGTTTTGTTTGCTGTTCTGTCACTGACCCTCCTCCCTGCCTGTGTTTAATTGAATTGTTTTAACAATATGTATATATGTATTTTAAAATTTGTTTTAATGCTTTGACTGTTCACCACCTTGGGGTACCTGAGCTGGGTGAAAAGGTGGCATAAAAATGTTTTAATAAAAATACATATACCTCTCCTCATCTCTCCCATTTAGAATCTCAGTGTTAAATAAAAATACGCACCCATGTTATTTCCATGACTGCAGATGATACTAATGGGAAATAGAAATAATTTAGAATGCTATGACTTTTGTTACGCAAAAGATCAGAGAAATGCATGGGTCTGTGTTCAGTATACTATGCAAGGCATCTTTCTTTACGTGAGCACTTCTACCTCTTAAGATCAGCTGAGGAGGCGTTGCTAAATGTTGTCCCTCCAGAGAAATAACTGAGGACAGGGGAAGGGCCAAGATGAAATTCACAATCAAAAATCCCTTTCTCCGTGAGACAGGCCAGTCTCAAGTTCACTGGTTATTAAGGAAGCAGTAGAGCACTGTTTTGCTTCTAATACCGTGAAATATAACAGGTCTGTTCTGTTATCTCAACAGATTCTAAAATGTGTATCAACATCTTTTATACACCACTTTCCAGTGTCATTCCATTTGAACAAACTTTTATGAATATCACCTCCAAAGAGCTATGCAATGTTATAAAAAAGAGCAAACATATGAGACACATAAAAGTACACAATGTAGATCAGTATGAGAGGCTTGGACACTGTAAAAGCCCAATGGCAGATTCCTGCTCAGCTACACAACTCATTGGATACCCTTGGACAAGTCATTGTTTCTTAATTTAATCCTCCTCACAGGGCTGTTGTGAAGCTGTCATACAGATCCCAGGTCCCTAGGGGAAAGAGTGGGACACGCGACAGAAAAACCAATCTTAACTCATTTGAAACACAGAACAAGGATGCCTGCAAAGGATAAGAAAAGTAACAAGTGTATTATGCAACACAAAAGGAACAACGTACTACTTGTGCAATCGCTTTCTGTCATATTCTACATGCAGCTACCAAAGAAAATGCAAGTGGAGCATGCAAACTTTAACCCTGAAAGTCTTCAGCTCAGCTTCCGTCTCTTCCTTTCTAGGTCAATGGACATATTCCCTCTCACGCACATATGACCCATTTCAGAGCAAGTTATGTTTAATGTTATAAATATAACAGAGTTAAAATGAAAAAGGAGAACAGTACCTGATCAAGCACAAAGGAAGCCCACCGGCACTCTGGCAGTATTACATGAGCCTACAAATATTTATCTAGCATGGACTAGAAGACCAAGGGCTTGAATAAAATAGGCAGAAGAAGAAAAATTAACAAACCAGAAACTGCTCCTTGAAACAGCGTATTTTACATACACAGGTAAATCCCTCTGTTAATTACGAACATCTTCAACAAATCCTTTGAAAGTTGCTAGCCTGGGAATTTGAGATATATTTCAAGATACAAAGTTACCCTCATGCCTAATCCAGAAAACTGAAACCCATCCAAAGGAGAATAAGAAAGTCATTTTAATGGTATAATTCTGAGATCTTGCTTGTTATGTATTCGTCATAATTTCCCTTTTTCTTTCTACCCATGTCCACCTCAAAGAAACAATCTAGAATTATAAGGATAACACTTTTTCTCCCCCGCAGTGACAAAAACGTTCCCTAACAAATATGGATCATTCTGTTTATGCAAAACAGGAAGTACACATGACTGTTTATTCTTCTACTGTTTCTCTGTGGCAACCTACAATAAGAGATATCTCTAATAATCAAGCAATGAGTTTTGGGCTCCTTGAGTATGCTTGCCATAACAAATTTTACCATCCTCCAGTCTTTTTAGTTGGTATGGAAGAGGACGAGAGTTGTTCCCCTCTTTGACAATTCCTCTTCATGAATATTAAACTAGAGCATATGATATTAAGAGATAATACATGGCTATCAGCAAGAAAAGCTGGGACATTATACAAGTCCTGAAGGTTTAAGCTAAAGAAGAAAAAAGAAAGCAAAAGAGAAAATGTATAGATTCTAGCATAACTTAATATATACACAAAAGCAGATAATTACTCCTAACTACTAACCACAAACAGAATATCACATAAGATCACTAGAGCAAAAGAACAGAGTATAAATGCAAATTCTACATGGTTGCAGACCTAAAATTCAAAATTTAAACATCAAACATTTTAAAATATTGCTGTTCCTGCTGAAAGAATACTATTTAAGATATTAAAATTTATCAATTAGGTATCAAGGCAATTCCAAGAGGACAATCAGCTGTGGGCAAGATCTCAGAGTTCTGCCACATAAACTACTGGGTGGTCATAAACAAATCACACTTTATCAACTTAGCCCACCTAAAGGGCTTATTCAGCAGCCAACAAAGTTCAATATATTACCACCGAAACCATCATGAGAAGATCATATTGTCACAAGTTAATCCCACAAAACCAGACTGTTGATAAAACAACTACAAAATGACCAGCACAGGCTGCTGGACAAACTGCAAGATACCTCTGTGATAAGCAAACACCTGCCACACATGATGCTCTTTACACTTCGAGCTTTTATTTTCCGAACATTGCTAACCTGAACTCAGTTACACCCTTCTAAGCTCATTGACTTCAGTGGATTTAGAAGGGCGTAACTGTGCTTAAGATGCAGTTGTAAAACCCCTAAACCTTAGCCGCTCAAACGAGTGCAAATGGTGTTAAACAACCACGAGATGTAAGCGAAGAAAAACGGGGTGCGATCAATAATACTTGCCACAATACTTTTACGCTTTGGCCTTTTCTTTCCCTGAAGCCTCAGCAGCAAACACAAGTGGAAGAGGTGGAGCAAATCGAGAGGAAGAGCTTTCGATAAGGGACAAGAGGGATTTCTGCAAGCAGAGGCAAGCGAGGAAGATCTGCGGGGCATCTCCCTGCCATTCAACCCCCAAGGGCGAATCCCCGGAGAAGCCGGCGTGGAGAACGGGCGCCTGAGCGGCCCTCCCACCTCTCCTCCCCGAGACCCACTCTCGCCTCCGGGCTGCTTCTCGTTCCTCCTCCCCGACTTACCGCCCTTATCCTTGCCGTACATGTGCCCGGCCACCTGATGGGAGAGCGGCACGCAGCCGTTGAAGAGCGGCACCTTCCCTCCATCCTCTTCTGCCTCTTCCGCCGAGGCGGCGGGGCTGGGCGGCTCGTCGAGCTGGACGCCCCGGGGAAGCCGCTCGGCCTCGGCGCTCCTCGCGCGGCGCGGGGGCTCGGTGGCCATTTCCTGGGGCGGCCTCCGTGGCTGCCACATCCTGCCCGGCTTCAAGGGCCGCCGCCGCTGCCTCGGCCGCCTGCTCGCCGCCCCGCGAAGGCCCGCGGCTTCATCGCGCGCCCCCGACGTCAGCGGCGCTGCCTGCGGGAGCGGAGCGGAGCAGCCGCCCAGCCTCCTCAGCCGCTCGGCTCCGCTGACTGACTAAGCCGAGCCGGGCAGCAGCAACACCTTGGAGCCACAGAGCATGCGCGCATCGGAGGGCGCTTGCGCCGTTGCGACGACTGAAGCTGGCTGCCCGGGAGGTTCCTGTGCAACCCTGTGAAACGAGAGGCAAAGGAGGCAGCACTTTAATTCCTCGGAGGGATGGCGGGGGCCAGGTTACCCGACAGGCAGGACTGCCGACAGCGAAGCCCTCGCTCCCGCTGAGTATGGGATGAACTGCGGCCAAGTAGTGAAGAAGGGGGGCTCTTCTCATGCTGAGAACGGCTCGCACTATTATGATCCTGAATTGAAACAAAAACTGGAACTGCAACAAACTAGGCCCAGGCAGAAATCGGTTCAGGAGTTAATTTGAGGCAGGACACAAGCAGCCACGACTCGGATCCAACACGAACTAAAGCACGTAGCGGTGGAGAACAGCACGGAAGAACTGGTTCAACCGACCTAAGAGGGATCCCGATCTTTCCGTTATATGTATAAAACCACAGCACGGGCCTCACTTCGGGGAAGGGCCATGCTCATGCTGCAACTGTGCACTCACTGTCCATGGCGCATTCCCATCACCCTTGTTTCTAGGAATTAGTTTGCACACATGATATGGGATAGAGGGGGTTTTGTTTGGTCCCATTTTATCTGTGAAGCCCACCCACTCTACTATAGAGATTGCTTTGGTGAAGGGAGGGCATAAGACCTTCCTGAACCAAAACAGGTAAGAAAGTGCATGGAAGTAGCGAACAGAAGAACTTTGGAGAACCTACTACCTACCATCTTTTCTCAAGGCGTAAAACAGTGGCTTATCAAAATGGAAAAAACATTAGTTACACCTCTTTGTACTACAAAGTAAGGCGTGTTTATCTGCAACCATGAGATCATTTATCAAGATTTCCAGTAGTAAAGAAATAATTTAATAAACTTAGACTGTTGAACTTCAGCAAGGAAAAGTTAGCTATTTGAGCTGGCACCTTTGTACAAATTTTGCTATAATAGAAAGCAATCACAGACTGCTAGTATCTAAAGAACTTAGAATTTGACATCTTCCCATTTTAACTTTTAGGAATGTTGCTATTTGTTCTAGAACATGGAGTCCAAAGATAATTAAGTAGACTTAATCACAGCCAGGATTCATTCATGTCCTCCATGCTAAGCCGCAAATATGAAGGTTGTTTCTGAAGAGAGCGCTGTACCCTATCTAATAGTGAGAGGGAAGTTTCACATACACAAAACGCTGGCTCCAGGCTAGTTTGCACCACAACATCAATGATGGGAAATGTTTGTTGCGTCTAAATCATGCCCTAGTGCTAGGCTTCTTTTGAATGCAGAGCTGTCAGCCACCACCCCTAGTTCAAATACTCCTTACTTCATTGTGCAAACTGAGTTCACTCCCATTTGGAACTTCTCACACCTTTTCCAGACCTGAAGAATAAAGCTCAAACATGTACTACAAGCAATGCACATTGCCACATGAAAAATTACCCAATATCTTCTCTCTCTATACTTGCGATATACACTGACGCCAGGAAACATGCATGAATCATGCTTTCAGAGGAATGTTCTCTCTCACCTTATACAATTCTTTTCCCAAGAAACTTTGGTTTATTATGTATTACAAACGCAAATGCAATACATTTCTTGCAAAATACATTTAACTGGTCCCACCCCAAATAAACTACTAATAAATACTCAGAATACTACTTGCCAGTCAGGGAACAATGCTAGAAATATTTTATCACTGATATACTGTAAGAAATTATTTTGTGCCACATACTGAAGTAATTTTCTTTTATCCACTACCAAAAATGTGAAAAAATACTAGTTCGTAACAATTTCATTGTTTTTTGGAAAGGAACTTGGGAGAGTTTAAGGTCTGCCTCATGAGCAAATACAGATTTTTAAATTTACTAAAGACATGTAGACACCTCATGCCTGGATCATACTTTTACAAGAATGTACCCTCTTACAAGAATGCAAAATAAATTTTAATTTTCTTCCTGTTCCCAAACCATTTGTCAGATCTGACAGTGTGAAACTCAGCTACCATCAATAACCAGCCCATTATTATGGGAAGGAACAGGAACCATACAATTCAATGCATGTTTATTCATAGCCCCAAACAGAACAAAGCTTGCTGTTAAAGTTGCACGAGACTTAACAGGTTAAAAATTTTGGCAAACAGCCACTTCTTTCATTACCTATTTTCTTGGAGAATTATTAGTTCCACTATATTTTAGCAATTGTAACATTTTTATCCATTCAGGAAGTGGTATACAGCCTGATAAGTACATCACAGTCCTGTCCACAAGATACGCTTGTACAGAGCAAGAAGAGATGTTTGTATTTTGTATACAAGCTTAAAGACCATAAATAAAGCCTGAAAAGTATCCTACAATGTGAAGTTAAGGGAAGAAAAGCAGAAGAGTTTGTTTTGCTTCTCTGTGTTCTTACAGACCCATAGAAAGACTTGTTATAGGAAAGGGTGCAGGCACACTACACTAACATTAGATTAGGAATGTTATCAGGCACTAGCAGGGTAAGATAATTTATCATGTCCAAACTATGCAAGCAACTAGTTACACAACTGTGGTCCAATGAAGCTTTCTTTTTTGCACAAATCCTTGACTTGTGAAATTGTGCCTTCTTGCAGCAGAGAAAATCCACTTGTTTATCCCATTAGTATTTAATATGTGAACCTGCATTAGACAAGATTAAGAAAAAATTGCCTATCAATTAAGATTGCCACACTATGTAATATCTTTACGGCAAACAGTAACTTACCATTTCAAATAAGGTAAGGCAATCCTCATTATTATAGAACACAATTTATAGTGGGTGTATCTATCACTCTTTCTTCAATGATCTCTCTCTGCAGAAGTCTGAAAATATGATTTCAACACTGCTAGAAGGTGCCATAGCTCACCTGCTTGGCATGCAGAAGGGCCCCAGGTTCAATCTTCGGTATCTCCGTTTAAAAGGACTAGGTAATGTGAAAGACTGAGACCCTGGAGAGCTGCTGACAGTCTAAGTAGACAATACTGAACTTGATGGACCAGTGGGCTGATTCAGGATAAGGCAGTTTAATGTGCCCAAACTCTCATTTTTTAAAGCAAAATTAAATAATATGAGCATGTTACAGTTTTCTAATGTCTGCGCAGTAGTTAAGGAGTAGTTAAATTGCGAAAGGCAATTCACAACTTGGCTTTCCTTGCTAAATTCCATGACATTCACTGTTCCTAATATACAATGTTTGAACTGGATGGGGGAACCATGTCATTCTGTAACTTTAGACCTATTGTTTCGGGTGCTAAACAGCAGAAATGTTTTTAATAATGCCACCATGTATTTGAAAATAATTTAATGCATCAATACACAGCTCAGAGTACATTCTAAGGGTCATCTTTTTACAATTAGTGAGAATGAACACTTCACAAGACAAATAAAATCTGGAAATCACAAGTACTCATTCTCAACATTCTGTAGTGTTTAAGCAAGGCAAACACCAAGGAATTATGTATGCCGCAACCTGTGCACCACATCTAAAAAAATCTTCAGTGAAATGACTCGAGATCTCCATTTACTTCAATCATAGGTGCACATAAAGTACCGCAACGAGGTCACTTTTCATGTTGTCATGGGCGTTTATGCATCTTTTCTCTTGATGATGAGCGGTCCCACATTGTCTCCTGTTTCATCGTTGTGCTTTGTGTGCGACCCATCACACAACGGGAACTACAGGGAGAACAGATTAGACAATTGTAACTGTACGTGTTCTTTGGCAAGGCAAATAAACTCTAGAGCTGGCCTAGAGGGGCTAAAAAGGCAGAGGGAAATTATTCTTACAACCTGGATTACTGTGGGGGGGGGGGGCGGAGATAGACATGACCATTTCCTTCTCAGGCAGTGTTAGCACCTACTCATCATTGAATATTTTATGTTGAATCATAGATTGCCTTGTCCACATAGAATAATACAGTTGTGAACAACTGCTACAACATCACAATACTACAGTTATCATATAATGACAAGTAATACTTTCTCCACCTCCAAAAAGAGCAGTGGTAAGTGTGAGGTGGGGTACCAACTTTTTTCTTGCTCCAGTACTGTCCTTCACAGTGCTGTGTGGACGGGCAGGGAAAAGACAAGACAACATGAGGAGAAATCTTACTCAGGCTATCACTTAAGCCAAAAGCCCCTTAAAGAAGCACTCTGGTGCAAACATGCTAGCTTCAACTCTGCGCTATACCGTAACAGTAGCACTTCTTTACCCCATCATTTTAACAGCCCAACATGGATAGGTAGTTTCCATTTCAGATGTATTCATTTACTTCATTTATAGTCTACCTTTCTCACCGAGACTCAGGGTGGATTACAAAGTTTAAAAAACCATTCAGACAGCAAGAACCTCCAGCAAACAATGCTGCAGAACTAGGATAGGGAAATAGTGCAAGCAAGAACAAAAATGACAAACTGTCTAGGCATGACACGCCATAATGCATTAAGTGGGTTACAAAGACAAAACATAATGTAGTAAAAGGAAGGGCATACATACAATAAACATTTCAACATATACGATCCTCCCTTATAAAGCAACCTCCTGGGCAGTTCTCCAACATCCCCAGCTCCACACACTGGGCTAGTTGAGACATAATTCCAGACTGACTTGGTACTGCATGATGCTTGTGCATTCGCTCGGTCCTCCTGCCTTGCACAGTTGGCATCCAGTGACTTTTAATGCAATCAGCAACTTCCCATGACATCTAAACAGCAAATACTGGTCTGTGCTTCTCCTCTAAACCCAGATCGGAAAACTAAAGTTTGACAGTACTTCACAAGCCAGGCTTGGAGGAGAAGCATAAACCTTATTTTGCTGGTTCACAAGTAATGACAAACAATACCCTTTGCACTAAATTACTGAGTTTTGACTTAACTGCATGGGAGGAGGGAGAGTGCATGAATGCACGGGGCTTTTTCATATAGTGCCAACACAAGTGCATTTGAACTAACTCCTTATACATTACCTACAATGTTAGCTAGATAACTGGCAGGTGCAATTGAGCACTGAGCACTACACTCCATTGAAATAATTTTCCCCTGCTGAGCTTTCTCATTCTAATTCTGAATTTACACATGCTTAAAATAGAGGGAATAGGCGACTCAGGATGCCTTGGACATTGGGGGGCACTGCGTGTCTCTCTCTGTGTATGCATAACTCTCTTGACAGTAAGGTGCTTCCCTTTGTCTAAGGCAGGAATGCCTCCTGACCTCCTCTATCTCTGTGTCTTTTTCTTGCCTCATGGCGTTCCAAAGGGAAGGATGCATTTCTCAGAACTTCTGCCATGAAGGCCTCATCCACAGACCCACTTGCAGCCTAGCCTCACTGCCGCACTATCTGGCCATGGTATTTATAGGGAAAGTGACTCTTTAGACTCTTTCGTTCTACTCTAATATATGTCTGTGAATGGAATTTACCTTAATAAACTGTAAGTTCTATCTTTCTACAATTTGATTGCCTAATGATTAATTACTGCACATTGGGGAAAACACTACTGACTAAGTAACAATCCTACCAAACGAAATACAACTATTTCTAATAAAAATAACAATTTCATCAAAGCTTGTGTGAGAGTGTACCGATCTCTCCCTGAACACCACAGAAGCTAAGATTTTCAATCTACATTAAGGGCTACCTGGCAAAGTAATCAACCTTTTATGGACATCCTGGCAATTAGGGCCTAGGCATTTTGCCCATCACGCACTGTGACTTTTGGCATTTATCTGATAACATTAAAGAACGTGCCAAAAAAAAGAGAGAACTGTCTCTGGATGAGGACCAAGATATCACTTTAAGCACCACTGATTTGGGTGGAGGAGAGAGAGGGCACACCAGCAGCCACTGAGAACTGGGACTCAGCCTTTCGTTTCTCCCGCATAGTCAACCATATTATAGTTTTAAGCAGCCACAGAAAACCTTAAGATATTTTTAGCATTCTATTCATGTTTAGTTCAAAGTAAGTCCCACCAATTCAGCTGTACTTGCTCTCAGCTACGCATGGGCTTGCATAAGTAGCATTTTTCCCTTTTCAAGGCTGCAGCCTTAAATGAACTAGCATTTCTTCAAACAGCATCTGCTTTTATCTTGCAATGCTAAAGATGTTTTATACCTCTTTTAAGTCACGGGAAAATGCAATTCCCTAAAAAGGAGTTCTGCTTCTTAGACAGTAACCAGAGTGAAATACCATGTAGATTAAGTGATTAAGATAGATTCACATTATTGTATCTTTTGGGCCAGAGACTTGATTGCAAGAAATGAAAAAAAGGAAAAGTAGCAAATGGTGGACGTAAGATCAACTCTTTCTTTCACAAAGCTGGGTCCAAAAGGTACCCTTTCCTTGAGAGAAGGCATTTTGGGGGGGCAAATTTTCCACTTTAACTACAGTTCACACTGTTCCCAAGAGTTTTCCTACCTCAGGAAAAACTCTTCAAGTGATGTAGGGGAATACAGAAAGAGTGGTGTGAGAAGAGTCCATTCCACAGACTCCCTATGTTTTCTGGATCCAGCCCCTAGTCTCAAGTGGAGAAAGCGAGATTTTTCTAGTACAGAACACAACTTCCGTAGTTCTTTCCAGAATGAAAAATTTCATTCACCTGGCTCTTATCCAGCTATTTTTTCCCAATCCTTCATTGCTTACAACAGATATTTGGATTCTGGAGTGTTCAATAAACACATCTACGGCCTAATATCATTTTCTTCTCTTACCTTCTTAGACCTCCAGCAGCGGCAGTACACAGCTTTATCTCCCAGGTCTTCCATATCAAATGCATGAACTACCTTAGGATTATCTTTCTGGATATGAAGGTTTACCATCGAATTACGGCAGTTGTCCTTGCAGATAAATTTTTTGTAAGCAAGATACCCAACAGCTGCAGCTCCTGCAGCAAATGAGACTGCTACAATCCATTCCACTGAAACAAGAAGACAGAGTAATTATCAAAACTGTTCACCAAGTACCTCTGTATGAACATAAGGGAGCTGATGCATAACACTTAATATGGAGAAGCTAAGCGATGTTGCTCTTCAGCTTCACAACTCAGCTCCACAAATGCTTGTCAGGAGCTCACCACAATATTTTACTCCTGAGCTATGTGTCTGGTATTGCAGCTTTTCACAGCAATCATGAGAATATTTACCCACAACTAAGGCCCACTGAATTCAACTGAACCTGCTCTCTAAAAAGGATTTTCAGGATTCCAATCTTAGTCTTTGTTCTGATATCAACCACCACTAAGGATACTGGTGAGTGTAGGAAGAGGATTTGTTAGAGTATACTACTTCAGGAGCAGGATGAACTTTCTTCATTTTGTCTAGAGAGAAGAAATGCATTTTGGAATACTGGAAATAAGTGTTTTAAAACCTTATGGTAACAATTGACATAAAAAAGAGTTTGGAAACTAACAGTTTCCGAACAGGCCAAGCCTCATTTGCAACAAGCACCAATGCATTCTTAAGAAGAGCCTTTCTGGATCAGACCAATGGTCCATCTAGTCCAGCCAACCAGTTACTCTGGCCAACAACAGGGCACAGAGGCTGAAGCCTTCCCCTGGTATTCAGAGGTTCACTGCCTCTGAATGGGGTGGTTTACTTTAGTTGCCATGGCTAGCAGACACTGATAGACGTATCCTCTATGACTCTGTCTAATCCTCTTTTAAAGCTGTCTATGCCTATGGCCATCACTACATCCTCTGGAAGTAAATTTCACATCTTAATCACTTGTTATGTAAAGTAGTATTTCCTCCAGACTGTCCTGAATCCACTGCCCATCACCATCACTGGACGCCCTTGAGTTCTAGTATTTGGGAGAGGGCAAGTCTTTGCCTACCTATGCATAATTTTATAAACCTCTATCATATCCCCCCGCCCCTTAGTCATCTTTTTTCTAAACTGAAAAGTTTCAGACTCTTCAGCCTTTCCTCATAGGAAAGGTGCTCCAACCCCCTAATTATCTTGGTTTTCTTCTTCTGTACTTTTTCCAGCTCTGCAACATCCTTTTTGAGACACGGTAACCAGAATTCCACACAGTATTCCAAATGAGGCCACATCATAGATCTATACAAGGGCATTATAATATTGGCCATTTTATTTTCAATCCCTTTCCCAGCATAGAGTTGGCCATTTTCACCGCTGCAACACACTCATCTGATACTTTTATCGAGTTAGTCATTTCATTGTTATCCACATGCTCATTTACTTTCTCAAAAAACTCCAAAAGACTGGAGAGGCAAGACTTCCCTTTGCAGAAGCCATGCTGATTTTCCTTTAGCAGACTCTGTTCCTCTATGTACCTAACAATTCTATCTTTCATTAGTTTCTACTGATTTGCCTGGAACAGACTTTTAGCTAACTGGCTTGTAATTCCTTGATTCCCCTCTGGATCTCTTTTTAAAAGTTAGTGTAATATTTGCTACAGTTTTCTGGTACATTGGCTGATTTTAGTGATGTTACATATATGGGTTAGTAGATCAACAATCTCACATCTAAGCTCCCCAAGAACCCTTGGGTGTATGCCATCAGGACCTGAAGACACAGGTTTTCAACTTTCCTGATAGGTCTACAACATCTCCATCATCTCAATTTTACTCAGTTCTTCGGATTCTCATCCTGAAAATAATGGCTGTGGTATGGACACATGCCCCACAGTGAACACAGATGAAAAGATTTCATTTAGCTTATCTGCCATCTCCATGACTTTCATTAGCAATCCTTGCATTTCTTGGTCATCCAAAGACCCAACTGCTTCTCTGGCTGGTCCCCTGCTCTGGACATATTTAAAGAAATGTTTTATTGTTTGTCTTGATACTTTTAGCAATCCTTGCCTCAAATTTCTTTTTGCATGCCTAATTATTAAATTGTGCTTGTTTCACCAGACCCTGCAGTCCCTTCTGTTCTCTTCATTGGGGCATGACTTCCACTTTTTAAAAGAAGCCTTTTTGCTTTTTATGGCTTCCTTGACTTGGGTTGTTAAACGTGCAGGCATTTTTTTAGATTTGGCCTTATCTTCCCTAGCCTGAGGGATGCATTCTATCTAGGCTTCAATTAGTATGGTTTTAAACAGCTTCCAAGCATCTTCTAAGGATCTAAGTCTCCTAGATTTCCCTTTCAGCTTCCTTTCACCCGTTCCCCTCATTTTTGTGAGGTTCCCGCTTTGGAAATCAAACGTTACTTCTTGGAAATTAAGGATAACTTTCCATTGGCATGAATGCTGAACTGAATAGCATTGCAGTCACAGCTCCCAACTGGTCCAGCAATATCTACGTATCAGAACCAAGTCCCCTTCGGTCATCTGTGACCAACTGTTCCAGTACACAGTCATTTATAATGCCTAAGAATCTCATTTCTACAGCATGACTTGACCACGTTTACTCAGAGGGCAGTTGAAGTCACCCAGTACTACAACACTATCTGCTTTAGTCACCTTCTCCACCTCAAGATTAACTCAAAGGGTTTGATCAGTACACCCTACTTTTAAGCAAGTCTTAGAGTCCTGTATTTCCACCTATACTGCCTCTGTATTAAAGGAATGTTAAGGAACTCCCTGATGTTTTTTAGCATATTTGATTCTACATCCTCTTTGACATACGCCCAATACGTCCATCCCTATAGAGCTCATACCCATGGATAACTGTATCCTATTCATTTTCCTCATTCTGCCATCTATATCTAAATCATCATTTAGCTCCAAGCACTCTAGCCCCATCTTGGCTCAAAGGCTTCCAGCATTGGCATATAGATACTTGTAACGCATTTCCTTCCCTAACAACCCTCACTTTCCTTGATCCCTTTGCCCCTGCAAATGGCCCTCCTTTGCCATCCTATTTGCACTCCCACGTTCTATTGTGCTCCTACCAATGTCACCCTGAGCGTTCATACTATCATCCCTTTGGACTGACTTGTCACAAACTGGAGGTTCCCCAGCTCCTGGTGGCTTTCCCCCAGCTGCTCTTGAGCACTGAATTTCAAGAAACAGAAGCTGGGTATAAAAAAAATTATGTGGACCTACAAAATGAGAGAGAAAATTAAAAAAGATATATTACATGACATGTAAAAGGTCAAACCCATTACTAAGAAGAAGAAAAACATTCATGTATCCCAAATTTTGATGCAACGCAGGCTACCCCACTAAAGCAAAAACAGTTAGACATGACCTCAAGCAACTGACTATGCTAAAACAGATTATTTACTGGACACAATTCTAAAGTAAGTTTAAATCCCATTGAACTTGGTAAATTCCATGAAATTACCTGAGAGACATCGTGGTGGTTAGTATATCAGATTAGGATCAGGGAGCCCAGGTTTTAAACCCTACTCTGCCACAGAAGCTTGCTGGGTGACCTTGGGCCAGTCACACACACTCAACTAACCTGCCTTACAGGGCTGTTGTAAGGATAAAATGTATGAGAGGACAGCAACGTAAGCTTCTTTGGGTCCCCATTTGTGAGAAAGGCAGGGAAGAAATGAAGTAAATGAACACTACTTGTTAACTGGTTAAGATTGTAATTATATGACTGCACAGTTAGGAGCGTTTTTAGTACTTTTTACTTTTCCCACAAAAAAAATAAGAGTTCTACCATAACCAAATGTAGTTAGCACCCCACACTGAGAACCCAGTCAATAAAGCTCTGTGACAGGTACGGATTCCAGAAAGATGGGGAAAAACTACTTCTCTGACAGACATGGAAAGAATTTCCTGAACGCAGGATGTCTGAGCTCCCATTACTTACATACCCTAAACAGAGACTGGGTCATAACACTTGTATTAGTAGCATCTTAAATAATCAAAGCAGTGAGGTAGCTTTTGGATACCAGAGAATTCTTCCTCAGGAGTCAAAAAAGGAGGAGAGAAAATAACATACACATAGGACATAGTAGGAGCCATGTCTACAATGTGTTATTGTCAAAGTGATTCAGGACTAGCATGGTTAGTTTGTGCTCAGTGCGGAAGCCTCACAGGACAAACAGCCAAAATACTCTTCAACAAGTTCTACCACCACAAGAGCATCTACACAACAAACTCACACACAAGATATGGACCTCCAACAGCAGGGAGAAGGCTCACTACATAAACAGGACCAGGGAAATACTAATAAAATAAGTTTATTTCACTTGTATGCTGCTTTTAAGTCCTTTACCACACTGACAGTTCATATTTTTAACTTATTTCCCTTCTCTCCCCCTATTTTCCAAAATGGCAAAAAAACCCACAGCTTAGGTTGAGCACTTGGCAGTGCCATTTCCATCACCAGCTACATCTGAAATTAGTTTGTATGAAAACATTTTATATTTCTAAATTTAATCAGCATACCAAACAGTACAATTTATTTGCCAATAAGCAGTAAAGAATATATCCTAAATGCATGCAATTAGTTGCTTCCCAAGATTTCTGCTCATTTTTCCCAAAGGAAACCCCTCTAGAAACTTCTGGCAGTTTTCCCTCTCTAGCTTCCCTGCCTGTATATCCAATCAGATATTGAATTCAGCTATCTGTTCTTCAGCATAGAGGGCTAGGAATCCTTTACAGCAAGATGCACTTTGCTTGCTGAGCCTGTAAGCCAGGGTTTGCCAACAGGGTACCCATAGACACTTCCCCAGGCACCCATCATGTGCTTCAGAGGCAGGGCCATTGTGAAGGCAGAACCATTAACTGATTACTTTCATATAAAGAGGATTATCACTTGGATCCCACCATTCTCTGGAGAAGGTTCCAGGATCCTATAAACAGGACCTGTGGATCAGCTATGAGGCCATGGAAGATAGGAAACACTAGGGCATCTCTCCCTGCCCCATCTTCTGTGTGCATGTTATCTCCCCTTGGGCCCCCTGTGTGTACCTGCATTTATATTTCCCCCCCCCTTTCTTCTTGTGTGCTTGGGTCTGCCTCCAGTGCTAGTCATTTTGCAGTAGTACCTACTGCCCTACCTCATGTGCTAAAGATACCCACAGCTTGTGGACCCCTGCTGTAAACTATGCAACCCTCCCCAGAGTAAGGAATCCACACCTGGTGTCCATCAGGCTAACTACAGAGAAGCAGACAGACACCAGGTCACTAAATATATACACTGCAAACCGGACAGTTGATAGAGCACGATGAAAAGTAAAGTGCTGGCAAGAAGGAGCTGAAGACATTAGATACAACTGTCTGCAGGGAACCATACTCAAGCATGCATCTTCCAGTTACGTACATCACACTGTCTACTTACTTAACACAGGGTTCGAAAGGAGATCAACACAGTTATACTAAATGTTAATTTACAACTGAGAAGTGGGTGCCAGCAGAATACACTCAGAGGAATCAGATACAGATTCACCTTATCCAAGTTCATTGTCCTAGGCAATCCTTGTCAAGATCATCATGGCCTAAGACATCTCTTCCCACACTTTTGGCCCATGTGTGTATAGCAGCCTGATTGAGGGTTCTGGAGATCTCAAGTTTGCACACTCTGGGGCCATTTTGGTTGCTTCTACCAGAAGGAATAGCAGGGCTTTTGCTTTGGACCAAGGTGGCTGGCTGGCTGCCATCTCCTTCATTACCCACTGATGACTTCCCTGCAAGGGCTTGTCTGCTCCAGGTTGGGAAATCCCTGAAGATTTTGAGGGTGCAGCCTGGAGAGGACGGGACTAGAGAAGCAGGTTATAATGCCATACGGCCCACCCTCCAAAGACACCAAATCCTCCAGGGGGATTATCTGTGGCCTGGAGATCACTTGTAATTCCGGGAGCTCTCCGGCCACTCCTTGGAGTTGGCAACCTTTACCGCACACCTATATTTCAAGAAAAGGGCACCTATAGTGAAGAGCCAGCTTCTTAAAGCAATGCCGTAGCTGCACTAAGAAGTACCCAGAATTGTCTTTTCATCAACTTTCTTTGCTCTCCACGAAGCAGCAGCAAAGCAAGGAAGGGGGAGAGAGAACGCGAGCGCCACGCGCATGCCACCGCGGGAATTTCTGGCCGGAAGGCGCCTCTGAAGGGAACAGGTGCGACTACGAAGGGCGCGACGACTCCACGCCCTGGGAGAAGCCGGCCCGCCTCGGGGCATGGCTGGCGCGCCAAACACCCGCCGCGCTGCATCGCGAGGACGGGCTTGGAAAGTGGAGAGAAATGGGTGAGAGGCCGGGGAGTTGCAGCAGGTAGCGATACAGGCGAGGAAGAACAACTCCTGAAGGTCATTGCAAAGCCCGGGCAAGCTCGACAGCGTCGTCTACCGTGGTCACGGACGAAGCCCTTCCCTGGAATGAGGCTTTCCAAAGCTGCACCTCCAAGCCAAGGGCGACACATCAAGAACCCTCGGGGGGGGGGGACGATACAGAAGGCGGAAAACTCCGCCGAGCCTCCAATTTGGGAGAGTTCGGAAGGGGAAACAGCAGAGCGCAGGCCCCGCGCAAAGGCAACAAGCCGCCCGCTCACACAGTCGGAAAACCAGAGGCGGGGAGCGAAGACGAACCCTCCCCCCGCACGCCCGGCAAGAACGAGGCAGGCTCCCCCGCTCGCTCTTACCCCTCACGGAGGAATTCGACCCGCCGCCCATTCTCCTAGCACTGCTTATGCCGCGCGGCCTCCGACTACTGCCCGCATAGAGGGCACGCGCCGGGAAAGGGGGCGTGGCGGTAAATGAGCAGCCGCGCCTGCGTACCAGGGCGTTTAATATGGCGGGGGGGGCACCTCCTCTTAAAGGGGCTCGGCCCCTTAGTCAAGGCAAGGGCATGGTGTGGCCTTTCGGCGGAGCTGGAAGCGAATTCTGATGATTTTATGATTTATCTCCGCGCCATGAAAAGCTTCACCTGTCCCTTTCCATACGTGAAGCTTCGGTTAAAATGAAGGCTCATTTTCCACCAGGTTCAGGGGCAACTCTGCAAATGTGATCAGAAGTGGGCTCTAAAGGAGTCTTGTGGCCCCTTAAATACTAATAAACGTTCGTTTAGTTTAATCTTTTCAAAGCGCCGCAAAGTTTTAGTTTGGTTTTTCTATCTTCAGGGGGCTCCCTGTGGATGTAACTCTTTTTAGAAGAGTTGGAACATAGCTAACCATTCTGGAATTGTTTATGATGGATGGTAGGAAACTCCGATGGTGCTCTTTGTCCACCTCTGCAATTCTGTGAAAAGAAAGTTCGATTTTTCATCCGAAGCTGAAGTTGGTTCCCAGTTCCCAGTTCCTTATTCGCAGTTCCTTATTCGTTATTTGCAAAGCCAAAGAAAAATATTGTGGGAAAACTGAAAAGCTCTGAACCTCAAAATGAAGTTTGCAGGGGCACATATTATACACCTCCATATTCAGCAGACTCAGCCCTCTGAGTGGATCTATACTGGGTCATCCTACAAAACCCAGATCTTGAGTAAACAGCTTCAAAATAGGATGCCCCCAGAACATTTCAATAAGAAGAAAGGAACGGCAGCTGCAGCAGAAAAATACTTTGGATCACCCCAAATCACACAGATCTGAACTCCAGAGATTGTCCCCTACAAGATGTGCTGGTGCTGATCCAGTCTCTGGTTCTGGACTTCAGGCCTCCTATGTGGCCTGTCTAGAAAAAAATTGTATTAGGCATTGCTGTGAATAAGGAAGTGGGGAACTATAAGCCCTCTGAAACCCAAAACAATCTTTGGACCACCCCAAATCACACACCCCTGAACTCCAGAGACTGTCCCCTACAAGAGGACATGTGCTGGTGCTGATCCAGTCTCTGGTTCTCGACCTAAGGCCTCGAATATGACCTGTCTCCAAGCACTCTGTATTAGACATGGCTTTGAATAAAGAAGTGGTGAAAATATAAGCCCCCTGCAACCCAAAACAATCTTTGGATCACCCCAAATCACACACCCCTGAACTCCAGAGACTGTCCCCTACAAGAGGACATGTGCTGGTGCTGATCCAGTCTCTCGTTCTGGACCTAAGGCCTCCTAAGTGGCCTGCCTGGAAAAACTTGTATTAGACATGGCTTTGAATAAGGAAGTGGGGAACTATACGCCCTCTGAAACCCAAAACAATCTTTAGATCACCCCAAATCACACACCCCTGTGTTGTCAGAATTTGTTGGTGGGTCGGAACCAGGCCTTTTTTGGCTCATGTTAGAAATAGGGAGCCAGCTACAGTCTGAAAGAAAAAAAAAAGGGAAGAAAGAAAGAAATCTTCCGAAGACTCTCCCTCCCTCACTGCAGAATTAAGTCGCAGTTCCTGGGAAGGTCTCGACCCCGCACAGGGAACAGATAAGACCATAAAAGTTAATTGTTTGAGACCTCTTTAAGGGTCCCCTGGCCTTTTACATATAAATCACCAAAAGGGTAAACAACAAACAGCTTATCTTTGGGAAAACAAGGTGTCTAAAATCCTCAGCCAGTGAAGTGTGAACATTCATGTGTAATTTACAATGTAGTCAAATACATATCAAAGATGCAGTCTATCACAGAGGTAAAGGATGTGTAGACTTGTGTTTACATGAAGGACTTTCGACGGAACTGTCTTTCAAGAACAAAGACAATGCGATTGATTAAGATATTAATGAGGCAAGTCTTTGATATTTCCCTATAAAAGAGGGATGGAACAAGAACTCGGTACCCCTCACTTGCCAACACGCAAAGGCCAGATTGAGCTTGTGGTTGTGCAACGGAGTGGTCCCAGAGCTCTGGAATGGGAGGGGGAGGGAAGGTTGTTTTTCTGTAGTCATCTTATAGTATTATTGTATCTTGCATGCTAACGTGTTCTGTATCTATCTCTATAGTGCTCTCGCGGCCAGTGAGCTGGGCCCATATCTGGTGCCTTGCTCAACTGTTTTTCTTGTTTTGTTTTACCTTTATAAATAAAAACTTCCAGCTTTGCTTAAAGATCTTCTTGCTGCTGGCACATTATTCTTAGCAGAAATATCAGCTTAGTACTAGGGAAAGATCAAGGGAGGTTGCACTCTTTACATGCCTATGGTAAGAGGCAAAACCCAAGCAGCAAACCGACAGCAACTAATGGACTGACCCCTGGTTGCAGAGAGACCATTTCCACAACAACTTGGTGCCGTGAGGAAATACATATGCCAGAGTGCACAGTCCAGTCCATCTCGGTGGCAATGCTTTGAATGAGTTTTTTCCACAAACAAAAAACAGCCCGGGTGGTTGCAATTTCACCATGATGGCGCTATTTTGTTCGGATACTGGGGCTACTGAGTCCCATAGCCTACTAAAAAGACTATTACACTCTAAAATCCTTAGGATTTCTGAGGCTTGCTCTTCCTCCTCCCAAGCTTTAACATTCCCGCATAATGCTGTCCTCTGAAACCATTCTATAACTCCCCCTTGAATGACCTGATTGTTTATACACTTGAGTATTGGGTCTTTTGGTGGGATGGTTGTGGTAACGAGGACATGTACTCTTGCTTTACATGGGCTTTCCAGATTAAAGGTGGTTGTATTATACATGCCAATGTTGTCATAACAAACGTCTTGTTTGCATATACTCGGTCCTGATTTCTTTAGAGTTGGGATTGGAGTTCCAAAGTGTCCTGCATCTAAATCAATTATTTGGGCACATTTGTCTGGGTTTAGGTTCCCTACCTTCATTTCCCTAAAATTATTATTTCGAATACATAAGGGGTATACACAATTCTCAGGGGTAATACATGGTTCTGGTACTATATCTCGTTGCCATACCATAGCCCATCTTGGCCCTGGATTGTGCCAAGATACTTCAGGGGGTTTCTGAATCCTACCTACTTCTTCTTTGTCGTATGTATTGATTACCTTTACTAGATTCTGGGTTTCCCAAATTGCAAAATTTGCTGGTACTGCAAAGAGGGTGCTCTCTTGCTGAATTTTGAGAGCCCTTTCACAAATCCAACAATCCTTTAAACTTGTTACATCAGCTATTTTCTGTAAAACCTTATGGTATGGATGGTTTAGACAGTAAACAGTGGTTACAATACATGCAAAGCTTAGCAATATGCCCCCCTCCATTTTCAACGCTCAGGTGCGTTTGGTTCTTGAAAGCAGTGTCCACAAATCCACTCCAACAGTTCCCCAAAATCTTCAAGACTATCTTTAGGAAAAGGGGTGTTGGACCTTTTTATTAAGAGAGAGTCTTCTTCTTTTTCTTGAGGGTCTGGATCTTCCCAAAGTCCTGTGTACTGTGGTCTTGTTTCACTCAGCGTCCAGAAAAATCTTTTCACAATCGCGCTAGTAGTGGATTTCCTAACATAAAAGTACAGGATAATGTCTTCTTGGTAGTTGTGTTCACAGGCGTCTAAATAAAAATGTTCACAACAACTTGCCTGCCAATAAGTTTTTTCCCTCCAGCTATTCAGCAGGTAAAAGGGATTAAAGAATGATTCAAAGTGATCTCGAGTAGGTTGGTCAAAACTCGGGTGCAGTTGGGGCATCCCTAGTATTCATACGCTGCTAGTCGGGGTGGCTTCAATGCTGAACGTGGGCGCAACAGGTACGGGTCTCGTTGGAAGCTGTTGTATTTCTCTTCCTCAGCAGTGGGTGGCGCAGCCGTTGCCTCTTCCTGGTGGTCGAAACCTTCCTCAGGAAGCGTTCTTGGGGAGATGACTTTTCTGGCGTGTGATGCGTGAATCCACGTGTCCTTCCCCTTAACCTTTATGGCTGTCGTGGTGATGAGCAGGGTCTCGTAAGGCCCTTCCCACTTTGGCTGGAACCCGTTCTTTCGTCTGTGCGTCAGAAGCCACACTTGATCGCCAGGCAGAATGTTGTGACAGGCTGCATCTGCTGGCACCGACTGGGCGTTCTGCACCTCTTGATGGATGTCCCTTAATAAGTTAGTTAGAGACAGAACATATTTAGTAACAGCGTCACTTTCTTCAGTTATGCTCTGTAACTTGGGAGGATTGTAAAAGACTGGAAATGGTCTCCCAAACAAGATCTCATATGGCGTGAGGCCATGCTTTCTATTAGGTGTGTTTCTCAGATGTAGCATAGCTAGAGGTAGGGCTTCTACCCACGTTAGACCTGTATCCTCACAGATCTTTTTCAGCTTATTCTTAATGTCTCCATTTTTTCGTTCTATGGCTCCAGAACTCTCTGGATGATATGGGACATGGGCAGCATGGTCAATATGCAAAGCTGCTATCAATTTCTTAAATAGTTCTGAAACGAACGCGGGACCCCTATCGCTGGCGATGGTTACTGGGATCCCGAATCTCGGAGCAAGTTCTCTAAACAAACACTTCACTGCTGCTTCTGCGGTTTGATGTTTTACCGGGAAGCATTCTGCCCATCCACTGAACATGTCTATTACTGTTAGGCAGTACTTGAATCCTCTGCAGGGTGGCAATTCTATGAAATCAATTTGCAGATGTTGAAATGGTCCATAGACCCAAGGGTATGCACTTTGTGCACGTTTTGGCTTTGCTGCAAATTTCTGGCAGGTTTGGCATGACTGAGTTTCCCTTTTGGCTTCCAGGTGAATTCCTGGGGCATACCAAGTTTTTAGAATTTGGGCTATTATCATTAATGCTTTAAGTGATAAACAATTGATAAGAGTTATTCATGAGCCCACTTCTAGACAAATGTGGACGTCTCTTCTAGAAATAAACCGTCAAGAATCAATGAAAACTAAAATTTTGCTAATGAGGCAATTGTATCGGATTGAGATGAAGCCTCAGGAAAAATTGAAAGATCATATTGCAAATTTCATGGAATTAACACAGAAATTAAGATCCCTTGGAAAGGAGATCCAGGATGAGGATCTAGCTATAATTTTGCTGTCTAGTCTTCCTCAATCTTATACAAACATTGTACATGTTTTGGAAATGAGAGAAAATTTAAGCTTAAACTATGTACTTGCAAGACTGCAAGAGGAAAGTTTTAGCAAACTGGATCATATAAGTGAGCCAAGAGAGCTAGCTTTAAGAGTCAGTTCAAGAAGGGATTTCTCCTGCAGCGTCTGCAGAAAGAAAGGACATTTAAAGGAAGACTGTTGGTTTCGTGATTCACAGAGAGTTAGCAAGCAACCGCCACGATGGATGGGAACAAAGGGCTTTAGGAATGCTAATGCAGCCATTAAGTCACCTAATGCCGATGGTCAAAGGAAAAGCAGATCTGATAAGAATTGTTTAAATGTTGGTAAAAATGATCAAAGCACATGCAAATGGGCAATTGACAGTGCGTGTACTAACCACCTATGCAATCAAGAGAAGTTTTTTAATGAGATGAAAGAAAGCCACGATAAATTGTATACAGCAAATGGAGAGGCTTTAACGGCTCGGGGACAAGGGACCGTATCTGCATGTTGTGCACTACCCAGTGGCCAAACTAGAGAAGTGCAGATCACTGATTATCTATACGTACCTGAACTTAAATCTAATTTAATTTCGGTTTCTGCTATGGCCAAGAAAGGAATCGAGACTGTATTCAAAGGAGAGAAATGTTTTATTAGCAATGAAGGTGAATTAATTGCACAAGGCACATTAGAGGATGGCCTGTATATGCTGGATTGCTCTGAAGGCGCAGTGAATTTAATTGAAAAGTGCACTCACAAGAATTGTACTAGTCTTATCCATAGAAGGCTTGGACATGCTAATATGGATTATATATATCAGCTTGAAAGGCAGAATCTGACTAATGATTTATAGACGGGCACTTGATATCCTTTTGTCTCAGCAAGGAGGAGTGTGTGCCCTGATAAAAGAAGAGTGCTGTTTCTACGTCAATGAATCAGGTAAAATCACCACTCACTTGCAGGACCTAAAGAACGCAGTGAAAGTATTCCACGGAGCAACACAGGACTTCGAATACGCATGGTGGGACTGGCTCCCAGACATGCCTAAGTGGTTAAAGACATTGGTACACACCCTCATTACTATTATGGTAGTAGTTCTTGTAGCACTATGTGCGGTTTGTTGTTTTATTCAATGTATTCCTCAATGCTGTGCCTCAGGAGCAGCATCAGTAACTTCGGTAAGTTTGACCCCCCACCAGAAAATGATCGATGGGTGGAGCAAATATTAGTAACTCATTAGTGGGGCTGGTTCCACCCCAAATGGGGGAATTGTTGTCAGAATTTGTTGGTGGGTCGGAACCAGGCCTTTTTTGGCTCATGTTAGAAATAGGGAGCCAGCTACAGTCTGAAAGAAAAAAAAAAGGGAAGAAAGAAAGAAATCTTCCGAAGACTCTCCCTCCCTCACTGCAGAATTAAGTCGCAGTTCCTGGGAAGGTCTCGACCCCGCACAGGGAACAGATAAGACCATAAAAGTTAATTGTTTGAGACCTCTTTAAGGGTCCCCTGGCCTTTTACATATAAATCACCAAAAGGGTAAACAACAAACAGCTTATCTTTGGGAAAACAAGGTGTCTAAAATCCTCAGCCAGTGAAGTGTGAACATTCATGTGTAATTTACAATGTAGTCAAATACATATCAAAGATGCAGTCTATCACAGAGGTAAAGGATGTGTAGACTTGTGTTTACATGAAGGACTTTCGACGGAACTGTCTTTCAAGAACAAAGACAATGCGATTGATTAAGATATTAATGAGGCAAGTCTTTGATATTTCCCTATAAAAGAGGGATGGAACAAGAACTCGGTACCCCTCACTTGCCAACACGCAAAGGCCAGATTGAGCTTGTGGTTGTGCAACGGAGTGGTCCCAGAGCTCTGGAATGGGAGGGGGAGGGAAGGTTGTTTTTCTGTAGTCATCTTATAGTATTATTGTATCTTGCATGCTAACGTGTTCTGTATCTATCTCTATAGTGCTCTCGCGGCCAGTGAGCTGGGCCCATATCTGGTGCCTTGCTCAACTGTTTTTCTTGTTTTGTTTTACCTTTATAAATAAAAACTTCCAGCTTTGCTTAAAGATCTTCTTGCTGCTGGCACGTTATTCTTAGCAGAAATATCAGCTTAGTACTAGGGAAAGATCAAGGGAGGTTGCACTCTTTACATGCCTATGGTAAGAGGCAAAACCCAAGCAGCAAACCGACAGCAACTAATGGACTGACCCCTGGTTGCAGAGAGACCATTTCCACAACACCCTGCAATCCAGAGACTGTCCCCTACAAAGGGACATGTGCTGGTATTACAATATATCTGAATGGGAATAATAGGAAAGGGCATAAAAATCACGAAGCTGAAATTGGTTCCCAGTTCCCAGTTCCTTATTCGCAGTTCCTTATTCCTAATTCGTTATTCGCAAAGCGGCAAAGCCAAAGAAAAATATTGTGGGAAACTGAAAAGCTACAACTCCAAAATGAAGTTTGCAGGGGCACATATTATACACCTCCATATTAATAAGACTCAGCACTCTAAGGGGACCTATACTGGGTCATCCTACAAAACCCAGATCTTGAGTAAACAGCTTCAAAATAGGATGTTCCCAGAACAATTCAATAAGAAGAAAGGAGCGGCAGCTGCTGCAGAAAAAAACTTTTGATCACCCCAAATCACACAGATCTGAACTCCAGAGACTGTCCCCTACAAGAGGACATGTGCTGGTGCTGATCCAGTCTCTGGTTCTGGACCTAAGCCCTACTATGTGGCCTCTCTCCAAGCACCCTGTATTAGACATGGCTTTGAATAAGGAAGCGGTGGAAATATAAGCCCTCTGAAACCCAAAAAAATCTTTGGATCACTCCAAATCACGCACCCCTGAACTGCAGAGACTGTCCCCTACAAGAGGACATGTGCTGGTGCTGATCCAGTCTCTGGTTCTGGACCTAAGTCCTCGAATGTGGCCTCTCTCCAAGCACCCTGTATTAGACATGGTTTTGAATAAGGAAGTGGTGAAAATATAAGCCCTCTGAAACCCAAAACAATCTTTGGATCACCCCAAATCACACACCCCTGAACTGCAGAGACTGTCCCCTACAAGAGGACATGTGCTGGGGCTGATCCAGTCTCTGGTTCTGGACCTAAGTCCTCGAATGTGGCCTCCCTCCAAGCACCCTGTATTAGACATGGCTTTGAATACGGAAGTGGTGAAAATATGAGCCTTCTGAAACCCAAAACAATCTTTGGATCACCCCAAATCACACACCCCTGAACTCCAGAGACTGTCCCCTACAAGAGGACATGTGCTGGTGCTGATCCAATCTCTGGTTCTGGACCTAAGGCTGCGAATGTGGCCTCTCTCCAAGCACCCAGTATTAGACATGGCTTTGAATAAGGAAGCGGTGAAAATATAAGCCCTCTGAAACCCAAAACAATCTTTGGATCACCCCAAATCACACACCCCTGAACTCCAGAGACTGTCCCCTACAAGAGGACATGTGCTGGTGCTGATCCAGTCTCTGGTTCTGGACCTAAGTCCTCGAATGTGGCCCCCCTCCAAGCACCCTGTATTAGAACTGGCTTTGAATAAGGAAGTGGTGGTAACATAAGCTCTCTGAAACCGAAAAAAATCTTTGGATCACCCCAAATCACACACCCCTGAACTCCAGAGATTGTCCCCTACAAGAGGACACGTGCTGGATCTGATCCAGTCTCTGGTTCTGGACCTAAGCTCTACTATGTGGCCTCCCTCGAAGCACCCTGTATTAGACATGGCTTTGAATACGGAAGTGGTGAAAATATGAGCCTTCTGAAACCCAAAACAATCTTTGGATCACCCCAAATCACACACCCCTGAACTCCAGAGACTGTCCCCTACAAGAGGACATGTGCTGGTGCTGATCCAATCTCTGGTTCTGGACCTAAGGCTGCGAATGTGGCCTCTCTCCAAGCACCCAGTATTAGACATGGCTTTGAATAAGGAAGCGGTGAAAATATAAGCCCTCTGAAACCCAAAACAATCTTTGGATCACCCCGAATCATACACCCCTGAACTCCAGAGACTGTCCCCTACAAGAGGACATGTGCTGGTGCTGATCCAGTCTCTGGTTCTGGACCTAAGACCTCAAATGTGGCCTCTTTCCAAGCACCCTGTATTAGACATGGCTTTGAATAAGGAAGCGGTGAAAATATAAGCCCTCTGAAACCCAAAAAAATCTTTGGATCACTCCAAATCACGCACCCCTGAACTGCAGAGACTGTCCCCTACAAGAGGACATGTGCTGGTGCTGATCCAGTCTCTGGTTCTGGACCTAAGTCCTCGAATGTGGCCTCTCTCCAGGCACCCAGTATTAGACATGGCTTTGAATAAGGAAGTGGTGAAAACATAAGCCATCTGAAACACAAAACAATCTTTGGATCACCCCAAATCACACACCCCGGAACTCCAGAGACTGTCCCCTACAAGAGGACATGTGCTGGTGCTGATCCAGTCTCTGGTTCTGGACCTAAGTCCTCGAATGAGGCCTCTCTCCAAGCACCCAGTATTAGACATGGCTTTGAATAAGGAAGTGGTGGAAATATAAGCCCTCTGAAACCCAAAACAATCTTTGGATCACCCCAAATCACACACCCCTGAACTCCAGAGACTATCCCCTACAAGAGGACATGTGCTGGTGCTGATCCAGTCTTTGGTTCTGGACCTAAGTCCTCGAATGTGGCCTCCCTCCAAGCACCCTGTATTAGACATGGCTTCGAATACGGAAGTGGTGAAAATATAAGCCTTCTGAAACCCAAAACAATCTTTGGATCACCCCGAATCACACACCCCTGAACTCCAGAGACTGTCCCCTACAAGAGGACATGTGCTGGTGCTGATCCAGTCTCTGGTTCTGGACCTAAGCCCTACTATGTGGCCTCCCTCGAAGCACCCTGTATTAGACATGGCTTTGAATAAGGAAGTGGTGAAAATATAAGGACTCTGAAACCCAAAACAATCTTTGGATCACCCCAAATCATACACCCCTGAACTCCAGAGACTGTCCCCTACAAGAGGACATATGCTGATGCTGATCCAGTCTCTGGTTCTGGACCTAAGGCCTCAAATGTGGCCTCTTTCCAAGCACCCTATATTAGACATGGCTTTGAATATGGAAGTGGGGAAAATATAAGCCCTCTGAAACCCAAAACAATCTTTGGATCACCCCAAATCATACACCCCTGAACTCCAGAGACTGTCCCCTACAAGAGGACATGTGCTGGTGCTGATCCAGTCTCTGGTTCTGGACCTAAGTCCTCGAATGTGGCCTCCCTCGAAGCACCCTGTATTAGACATGGCTTTGAATAAGGAAGCGGTGAAAATATAAGCCCTCTGAAACCCAAAACAATCTTTGGATCACCCCAAATCACACACCCCTGAACTCCAGAGACTGTCCCCTACAAGAGGACATGTGCTGGTGCTGATCCAGTCTCTGGTTCTGGACCTAAGCCCAAGAATGTGGCCTCCCTCCAAGCACCCAGTATTAGACATGGCTTTGAATAAGGAAGCGGTGAAAATATAAGCCCTCTGAAACCCAAAACAATCTTTGGATCACCCCAAATCACACATCCCTGAACTCCAGAGACTGTCCCCTACAAGAGGACATGTGCTGGTGCTGATCCAGTCTCTGGTTCTGGACCTAAGTCCTCGAATGTGGCCCCCCTCCAAGCACCCTGTATTAGATATGGCTTTGAATAAGGAAGTGGTGGTAATATAAGCTCTCTGAAACCCAAAAAAATCTTTGGATCACCCCAAATCACACACCCCTGAACTCCAGAGATTGTCCCCTACAAGAGGACACGTGCTGGTGCTGATCCAGTCTCTGGTTCTGGACCTAAGTCCTCGAATGTGGCCCCCCTCCAAGCACCCTGTATTAGAACTGGCTTTGAATAAGGAAGTGGTGGTAACATAAGCTCTCTGAAACCGAAAAAAATCTTTGGATCACCCCAAATCACACACCCCTGAACTCCAGAGATTGTCCCCTACAAGAGGACATGTGCTGGAGCTGATCCAGTCTCTGGTTCTGGACCTAAGCTCTACTATGTGGCCTCCCTCGAAGCACCCTGTATTAGACATGGCTTTGAATAAGGAAGTGGTGAAAATATAAGCACTCTGAAACCCAAAACAATCTTTGGATCACCCCGAATCATACACCCCTGAACTCCAGAGACTGTCCCCTACAAGAGGACATGTGCTGGTGCTGATCCAGTCTCTGGTTCTGGACCTAAGACCTCAAATGTGGCCTCTTTCCAAGCACCCTGTATTAGACATGGCTTTGAATAAGGAAGCGGTGAAAATATAAGCCCTCTGAAACCCAAAAAAATCTTTGGATCACTCCAAATCACGCACCCCTGAACTGCAGAGACTGTCCCCTACAAGAGGACATGTGCTGGTGCTGATCCAGTCTCTGGTTCTGGACCTAAGTCCTCGAATGTGGCCTCTCTCCAGGCACCCAGTATTAGACATGGCTTTGAATAAGAAAGTGGTGAAAACATAAGCCATCTGAAACACAAAACAATCTTTGGATCACCCCAAATCACACACCCCGGAACTCCAGAGACTGTCCCCTACAAGAGGACATGTGCTGGTGCTGATCCAGTCTCTGGTTCTGGACCTAAGTCCTCGAATGAGGCCTCTCTCCAAGCACCCAGTATTAGACATGGCTTTGAATAAGGAAGTGGTGGAAATATAAGCCCTCTGAAACCCAAAACAATCTTTGGATCACCCCAAATCACACACCCCTGAACTCCAGAGACTATCCCCTACAAGAGGACATGTGCTGGTGCTGATCCAGTCTTTGGTTCTGGACCTAAGTCCTCGAATGTGGCCTCCCTCCAAGCACCCTGTATTAGACATGGCTTCGAATACGGAAGTGGTGAAAATATAAGCCTTCTGAAACCCAAAACAATCTTTGGATCACCCCGAATCACACACCCCTGAACTCCAGAGACTGTCCCCTACAAGAGGACATGTGCTGGTGCTGATCCAGTCTCTGGTTCTGGACCTAAGCCCTACTATGTGGCCTCCCTCGAAGCACCCTGTATTAGACATGGCTTTGAATAAGGAAGTGGTGAAAATATAAGGACTCTGAAACCCAAAACAATCTTTGGATCACCCCAAATCATATACCCCTGAACTCCAGAGACGGTCCCCTACAAGAGGACATGTGCTGGTGCTGATCCAGTCTCTGGTTCTGGACCTAAGGCCTCAAATGTGGCCTCTTTCCAAGCACCCTATATTAGACATGGCTTTGAATATGGAAGTGGGGAAAATATAAGCCCTCTGAAACCCAAAACAATCTTTGGATCACCCCAAATCATACACCCCTGAACTCCAGAGACTGTCCCCTACAAGAGGACATGTGCTGGTGCTGATCCAGTCTCTGGTTCTGGACCTAAGTCCTCGAATGTGGCCTCCCTCGAAGCACCCTGTATTAGACATGGCTTTGAATAAGGAAGCGGTGAAAATATAAGCCCTCTGAAACCCAAAACAATCTTTGGATCACCCCAAATCACACACCCCTGAACTCCAGAGACTGTCCCCTACAAGAGGACATGTGCTGGTGCTGATCCAGTCTCTGGTTCTGGACCTAAGTCCTCGAATGTGGCCTCTCTCCAAGCACCCAGTATTAGACATGGCTTTGAATATGGAAGTGGGGAAAATATAAGCCCTCTGAAACCCAAAACAATCTTTGGATCACCCCAAATCACACACCCCTGAACTCCAGAGACTGTCCCCTACAAGAGGACATGTGCTGGTGCTGATCCAGTCTCTGGTTCTGGACCTAAGGCCTCGAATGTGGCCTCCCTCCAAGCACCCTGTATTAGTCATGGCTTTGAATAAGGAAGTGGTGAAAATATAAGCCCCCCGTAACCCCAAGTTGGCAACTACTGTAAGGAGGTGCTTCAGACACTCAGTTGCCAATACCCAATACCACCATTGTCTCCAATTTAGGTAAAATAGGACATATGAAGTTCAGCTGAAATGGAGGGAGATCTCCAGGTACGGCAATCATAATATGGAGGGTCCTCAGTGGGGTATAATTCCACAGGAGCCACACTCCAAAGCCACCATTCTGTTTGAGATAATTTAAACTTGTCATTTGAAAGTCATTTGTAACTCTCAGAGTTGTCTAGGTTGGTTGACATCAATTGTCAGGTAGTACCTATGTGGGGTATAATTCCACATAGGCCAGCCTAAGAAGCCTCCATGTCTTGGAGAATGTTAAAATCTGTCATTTGGAGATCAGTTGTAATTTGTGGGGATCTCCAGGAGGGTTGGCAACCACAGTGTCATCAAGACAGGTGGCCTTAGCATGGACCTGCCTGCTGCCAGACCTGCCACTGTCTCCCAAAGAACCCCAGGAGCAGCGAAGGCTGAGGGTAAGGGCAGAGGCATGGACCAAGCACAGGAGCGCATGCCTGGCAGCCCACGGCCTTCCCCCTGCTGAGGAAATGTCAGGAGAGCCAGTACAGGATCTGATCTACTCCTCCTGAGTAGCAGAGATGAGCCAGCTTGGAGCAAGAAGCTTAATGAACCCAGCCTCACCTGTAGGAGAAACTCCCTTTATAAGGCCGCAGCTAGCATGGGATTAGCTAGTCACAATTGTGGTATTCTGGACTTGGGTGTTGGTGAGCTCTTTGGTTCTGGCTGCCTGAGCCTTGGTGGGTCACAGTCTTTGATTTGGGAATCTGTTACTTGACCATGGAGTTTGACCTGAGAATCTTTGTTGTTGGCCCTGTTTTCGTCAGAACTTGCCTCCAACCTGGTGAGCAGGATATTTTTAATCCTTCTGTTTCTATTTTTTGGTCTCCATTATACTCTTAGATTACGTTGCTGCTGTTTCTGTGGGTTTGTCATGAAAATATGGTTTAGAGCACATTATACTAAGTGATACATGTGTATTCTAATGAACTTTGTTTTAGAATTTCATTAGGCTGTCTTGGCTTGGGGCATAAATTTAGCCAAATGTGTAAGTTTGGTTTTCTGTAGTGCCTTTAATAAATATGAATCTGCATTTTGGATCTCTTAGTGTATCTTTACGTTGGAAGGGTAAATATTTTTATTTTGCCCTTCCAACATAAATCTTAAATTTCAGGCATGGGAGAGACGGAGCTCTTTCAATGTGCTATCATTCTCTTCAACACGGACACCACACCCTCTGCTTTTCTCCATTTCTCAGCTTCTTCTGGTGGTAGCTAGGATAATTCACCCAATGAAGTAGGTTCAGGTATTTCTGCTGTTCTTAGTGCAGAGGTAGTCAAGTCAAGTTTATTATTACAGTCTGTGACCAGTACATATAAAACCGTTTGCAAATCAGTTTAAAAACAGTTGAGACTGGATACAGGGGAAGAACGATGAATAAATATAAGAGTAAAAAAATAAGATCATCATAAATTAGTTGTTTAAAAGGTTAAAATACATTCAGTCTGCCTTATGCAATTTACGTTGCTTGTAGACCTGGCCACAGAATCTTGCTACTTGATGTGTTGTCTGGTGATTCCGATCAGACAAAAGATAATCAAGTTTGATTTTTTTTGAACTTCCAGGGCATCTTTCTATTAATGGACTGGTGGTTTCCGCTCTAATTTTACTATGGCTTGGGCAGTTAAAGAAGGGCCGTCGTCACACGGGCTTAAAATTAGCGCGAAAATTGCGCAATCTACCGCAAAATTCCCACCTTATTCTGGCACTGTTGCGAGTCTGAGATTTCTCCTCTGGTCTCAATTTTCGTGCTATAATCTGCTTCCATGTGACCATCCGGCATCGATTTCTATCCCATAATGACGGAATTTTCCCTTTCTTATCTTGACCCGTTATCCCAGACGCCCTTTCGCGCTCTCCTGCAGCGAGCTCCTTTTTTTTTTTTTTTTTAAAAAACGTCCTTATATCGCTATAACGTCATAGTATTATAAAAATACAAAGCAATGAAAGAGTGTTCTTTCTATGCTGCTCGAGCAGCATAGACCGAAAAAGTCTTTCCGCTGCCCTTCGCCTCCGATGGAGGGATCGCAGGTGTGCATGGCACAGAGTGAACGTGCTCTGAACCATCAAAACAACCAGTTGGGCCACCAGAACTACAAGTTCACTCGGTGGAGCCATGGTTGAGTCTTCGGCGATGGGGATCACGTCAGACAGGGGTTTTTCTCAGAACAAGAGTATATTTATGGATGTTCAAATTAGGAAGAAAAACAATCTTAGCCAATGTTCAAGCTGCTTCCAGGGCGGGAAAACTTGGCCAACCTATCCTGCTCTTTTGGGGTTGGGCTAACGTTTGGTTATAACGATGTAATGTCGTTATAACGCAATAAAGCGGGAAAAAAATTTAAAAAGGGGGGAGGAGTTTTTTCTGTGCCCGTTCAAAATGACGGCACAGAGCGCTACGGTGTGAACAACTCAAAGCGGGAGGAGACGGTATTTGACAAAAGATTGCATCATGGCGCCGATAGGAACAATAGCGCCACATAATGGAAATTTGACGGAATAAACGCCCGTGTGACGACGGCCAAGATGTGCTCCATTGAGTCAATTTCTCTTAGGGGATAGGAGCAAAGCCTAAGAGAGTAATGGACAGCTTTAAACGTTCCTTCCAGAACGGCAGAGGGTAGAGTTGAACTTCTAGCCCTTCTGAAGTTACTGGATTCAAGAAAGTAAAAGTAGGCTGCAGGAGCGGCAATATATTTAGTAGTATCTGAAGAAATAAAACCTGGTGCTCTAAGTAAATCTGTTTGTCTTTCAATGTCTGTCGCTCTCTGCTTAATGAGTGATTTTGCTCGGTCTAACCCCATGACTAGCAAACTTTAAGGGGAAAGACCCAATTTTCCCAGGGATTTCAGAGTCGCCTTTTGCCAATTAGATTGAAATTTGTCTTGGAATAACAGAGGGAGCAGACCTTGTGGGTTTAGACATCCTGACAGCCATTTGAAAATTGAAAGGATGGTGATTCTGGCCTCTACCCTTAACATTCCTGTTTCCAGTCTAACCCATGAGTTAGGCATGCATTTGGGCACTTGTAATAGGGCTCTAAGGAATTTGGAGTGCACTCTCTCAAGTTGAGAGAAAGAGGAGGAAAGCAGCCCTAAGAATGATCCGTATACTAATTGGGCCAATGGTTTGGCTTTAAACAATCTGAGTGCAGCCGGTACATACTGCCCCCCTTGTGATCGATAGAATGTCAGTATACTGTGTGCTGTTTTTTCTCCCACGTCAGCAATGAAGCTGCTATGTGTTATTTTGGTACCTGAGGCTTGCAAAACTACACCCAAATATTTGAAGCTGATAACTTGTTCTAACTGATGCCTCTGAAGCTCCCATCGTCTGATCTTTGGATTTTTATCGAAAGCCAAGATCTTAGTTTTTTGGTAATTAGTTAGAAGGTGTTCAGTATCAGAGAATTGGGAGAATTTTTTTAGGGCTCGTTTCAGCCCTATGGGGGTCCTAGAAAGTAATACAGCATCATCTGCATAGAGCAGTACGTGAATGTGCCTATTTGATAATTTGGGAGGGTGCAATCCAGGGTAATTCAAAAGGTTTACCAAATTGTTGATGTAGAAGATAAACAGAAAGGGGGCTAGAAGGCACACCTGCCTGTAAGTTTGAATGGGGTCAGTCAAATGCCCAATTCGGCTGCACCTTACTCAGGGCAGTTTGCTTGTGCATAGCCCCCAAAAGGAACAGCAGTCGCCTATCAATAGAGGAGGCCTGCATTTTCCTCCAAAGTCTATTTCTAGAGACTGTGTCAAAAGCTGCTTTTAAATCAACAAATGCCCGGTAAAGTGATGCTTGGTCTCCTGTAGCATATTTCTCTACAAGGTGTTGCATTACTAGGCAGTGATCTATTGTTGACCTGCCAGCTCTAAACCCAGCTTGCTCATCAGCAATTATATCCTCCTGTTCTAGCCAGTCTGAAAATTTCTCCAGCAGATGTTTTGTAGACAATTTGCTTACAATGCTTAGTAAGCTGATGGGCCTATAATTGGATGGATCCTCCTTCTTTCCCTTCTTATGGAAGGGGACTACTATAGCCACTCCTCAATCATTGGGGATGTAGCCGGTTTCATCAATATAAGTAAATAGGGAGGCTAGGAAAGTTGCCCACCAGTCCTTATTTGTTTTTAGTAATTCTGGAGATATTCCATCAAGCCCAGGGGCTTTTGCATTCTTTAACTGGCTAATATAAGCTTTTACCTCTTCGGCATGAACTGGGGGGCATTTGGCCAGATTTTCTATTGTTAGGGCAGGAGGGGGTTGAATAGGATCATCATACATTTTTTGGAAAAAAGAAGTCCATTTATCTGGGGGGATACAGGAAGCCAAGGAGGAGGCGGCTGTGGAGGCACGGTTTGACACTAGTTTCCAGAACACCACTGAGTTTTTGCTCGTAGCTGCTTCAATTATATTGGCCCACAGTTTTCTGGTATGTTCTTTCTTACAGCCGGCAACCAGTGATTTATATTTCTTTTTTAAAAATGAAAGAGAACGATATGCATCCTGTCTGGTCTTTTCATCAGCTCTCAGTGCTAGCTTATAGGCATAGATTAAAGCATTTTTAGCACAAATACAGCTTTGATCAAACCAAGGTTTAGATGACAAATTGGTCTTGACCAGTTTTCCCTCTCGAGCACCTACCGAAAGTGGCCTTAAGGATTGGACGAGGTCATCATAACTCTTTAAAGGATTTTCAGATTTTGAGGAAACCTTAAAAGCTTGACTATATAGTTGTAGGTTCTAGTGCAGAGGTATTTTTCCCTGCACTTGTTCCTCTGCAGCAAGTATGATCTGCGCATTGCTACAGCAGAATTTCCCTACTTTCCTCCCTTTTATTGCAGTCATGAAGCTGACTTTCTGGCCATTTCTTTCCAGACACAGCAGAATAGCTGTGAAGATTTTAGTGTTTTCCACTCTGCTTCTTCTCTTGGTGTTGCTGGGATACAGTTTGCTCTATGAAGTTGGGGTTTTTCTTAGCTCTGGAGGCAGTTTCCCACCTTTTCCCTTTTGTTTTCCTTCTCACTTCTTGCTTGGCTTCCTCAAGTTGCTGAAAAGTTTCTTTTTGTAGCATTGGAAGCTATTTCCCCACCTTTTTCCTGGCTGGCACAACAGAGTGTCTTCTACTCCCACCCCCTTCTCATGTTTGCTGTGAGACAATGAGAGAGAGAATTATGTTGTACTTGAAAAGGAGACACTTTTGTCTGCAGTTACTTTGTTTGTTTGCTTTCTTCTTTTTAGCTGGCTCTCTGGAGAGCTAAAAAGGAGTAGTTTCAGTTGACTGAGACTTCTGAGATAACTTTGAGTCTCCTAGACTATTTTGAGATGCAGCAATGACTGGCAGTATTATCTGAAAGCAGGATGATATAACTCATAAGGTTTGCCTTTTTCGAGAGTTAATGATCTCATATTGCCTATCCAAAGCCATACCATACTGCTGTTATTCAAAACAATATACACGAATCGCTAGCATCTTTTTCACCTTAATAATTACTTCAACTGGTCCACTATGTTGGGGAAAAAGGTTAAAAAATAACTTTTCTTCAGAGGTGCAATGGATCTTGAATCAATAGAGAGTCAGCACACGAGTTTAGCTTTTAAAATCATTTACTTCTAAAGGAAAAAGGTTAACAGGATTGCCTACAAAATAACAAATGCCTGGAGCTACATTCTCACTACTGGTTACAAATAAAGAGCTGGGATAACTGAATGGAGAATCTTCTTATTCCTCTGTCTTCTTGACCCTGAAAGAAAATCACCTGACTTGTTGACCAATAACAGTTTACAAACACTCTCAATTTTTCGAGCTTGCAGATTATTGGCTTTGAGCCAGGTTCCCCTTCCAGGTCAATCTAAACGATAGCATGGTAGGTAAACACATTAACCCCATAATGACTGAATCTCAGACCTTGCAACACACATATATTCCAACACATTTATGGTTCAGGTTTCTCATATTTGTTTTACATATTGGGAAATGTCTTGTTGGGGTAGTGGTGCTCATTCGAGAGTCTTTCTCCATCAGGCTGCTCCCCTTGCCAAAGATTGCTGGCATTGATTGTGTGGGCCTGGTGTGGGATGCCGAGGAGAGTATAGCCATCTGTCTGGCGTACTAATCGCCCAGCACACCAGCAGATGCTGTGCCTGGCCTGTTAGAGGCGGTGGCTGGCTGGGCCTTGGAGTACCCCAGGCTTCTGGTCTTAGGGGACATCAGTGTCTATGCTGATGATGCTACCTTCTCACAGGCCATGGACATGATAGCCTCCATGGCAGCATTAGGACTCTCCCAGTTTGTATCAATGCCCACACATCGAGCAGGACACACACTGGATTTGATCTTTGGGTTCGGGATACAGGTGGATCTGGATGAAGCTATAGCAGTGCCATGGTCAGACCATCTCATCCTGAGGGCTTGTCTGGGCACCATGACCCCCTCCTGCTTAGGCAACGAGCTGATTTATGCTCGCCCGTGGAGTCAAATGGATCCAATTGAATTGCAGAACGCTCCTAGGTAACGTTCCTAAGCGTCAGGCTCCTTCGTGGTTCTATGTGGCCCTGAAGATAGGAATGGGATATAGCAATAACAGCTACACTGGGATATAACAAAACAAAAATAAACTTTTATTTAGTCAAGAAGCGTATCGGTTCCATAAACGTAGTTCTCAGTTCTTAAAGTTACTTCATTTACTCTCATTCACACAGCTGGCCTCTCTTTCCCTGACTGAGTGTCCTTTCACAAACATGCTCAGTTCAGGTTCCACACAGGTTATATTTCTCTCATAAACACTTCAACATATTCAGGCAGCACACAGCTAGCCTGTTTTCTTCTGACTAAAAATTTTCTCTCTACTCTCAGTCTCAAACTGCATTCACTCCGCCCACCCTCTCAGTCCTCAACCAATCATATCACTCACTCATCCATCTCCTTCACCCCCCACTCTTCACCTATCTCATCAAGCATTTAAAGATACATTTACTTGGAATCATTACAGATGGCCAGTCCGATCTTGCTTTGGATTCCTTGGTCAAGGGTCTTGAGGCTGTGACGGTATGGTTACATCAGAGTCACCTGAAATTGAATCCCCTTGATGGATATAGATTTGGAGGCTTTTTATATACTTATTTTTATATACTAAACCTATGCTTTTTCAGTATTACATGCTTTGCACTTTTTCTATGCTCAGGAGCCAAAGTAGTACTTGCAATGTAATCTGTAAGAATTTGACACTTGAAACAAGAAGACTTGAAACTCTATAAGAACTGATATACTGCTTTTAGGGCTGCACTTATATTATATGTTATATTATTCTATAGATTCCAATAGAAATCCGTACCAGAGAGCCTTTTGTAGAAAACTGATTTGACGCAGCAAGCTGGTTTTGGCCACCTGTGGTATTATCTTCCTTAAAGCTGATAAGAAACTCGGGAAAAGGACACGAATAGGAAAACATCCCTTCCTATCCACCAGATTGAGACTCATTGGCGCCCTTGAAAGTATTATGCCAAGAAGAAAGTAGATAAAAGGTTAGACAGTGTCCTTCCAAAATGAGGGCAGAGGAAAAAAAACTGTGAAGACTGGAATTCCCCCAAATAGAGAGGCCAGCCCAGAATTGCATCTTCAAATCAGAACTGACCCTAGATATGTTACGAGCCAGTAAGATATCAAATATTAGAATACTGTAATATTGTTATGATTATCTGAAAGTATTAATTGCCTGTATTTCTATTGTAATTTTGATGAGCTCAGGACACAAGGAGACCACCTACTCCTGTGAAAATAAGCTCCTCCATTGTTTAAATTAAATACTCATATATTGCTTCATTCTACAGGACTCCGTGGTGTGTGTCTCTTATTGTGATTGGCGAGAGGGACACCTAAGGCACAAGTTTGTGCATAACACCTTGAAGACAGAGGTTCTGTGTCTGGATCATGGGGCAATCGAGCTGGGAACCGGCGCCCAGCCCTCGATGGGGTAGAATTGAAACCTTCACTGATGGTGAGGAGTCTGGGTGTGACCTTGGATGCCACACTTTCAATGGAGGCCCAGGTCATGACTGTTGCCAGGTCTGCCTTTTTTCATCTTTGACAGGGCAGGCAACTGGCGCCCTATGTTTCACCCCAGGACCTGGCCACAGTAATTCATGCAATGGTCACCTCCAGGCTAGACTACTGCAACTCACTCTATCCTGGACCGCCCTTGGGCCTGACCCGGAAGTTACAACTGATCCAGAATGCAGCGGCACGCGTTCTTACCAGAACGCCCATCCAATCGCACATTCATCATGTGCTGTGCCAGCTGCACTGGCTTCCAGTGGAGTTCCAGATCCAGTTCAAGGTGTTAACCTTGGTATTTAAAGCCCTTCATGGACTGGGACCTCCATACCTGCGGGACCGCCTCCTCCATTACGTCCCCTGCAGGATGTTGTGCTCTGCAGACAAGCAACTCCTGGTGGTCCCTGGCCCAAAGTACATCCATCTGGCCTCAACCAGGAGCAGGGCTTTTTCTGCCCTGGCCCTGGCCTGGTGGAATGCTCTCCCGCTGGAGATCTGGGCCCTGTGTGACCTGTTACAGTTTTGCAGGGCTTGTAAAACGGAGATGTTCTGCTGGGCCTTTGACTGAGTGCCAGCGAGTGTCCTTCTTCTTCCATCTAAGACCACCATTTCTTCCAGAGCTGCCCTCAGCCATCTGCCATGCTTGTATAAGGACTCCCAATATTTGTTTAATATTGGATAGAGATCAGTGGTGACACTGAGAGATCTCTATCTTTTGGTGCTATACCTCTGAAGATGCCAGCCACAGCTGCTGGCGAAACGTCAGGAACTACAATGCCAAGACCACGGCAATACAGCCCGGAAAACCCACAACCATCATTCTCCAGCCGTGAAAGCCTTCGACAATACAAAGGGGACAGCCTTGTCTAGTTCCCCTTGCTATATGGATATCTATCAAATGTACATTGCTGGTCCTAACTGTAGCTTTTGTAGAAAGATAAAGAGCATTAATGGCATTTTAGAATTGGTCGCCAAAACCCATTTTTGAAGTAAAAGTTTTAGATATGGTATTACCACTTAATTGAATGCCTTCTCTATATCAAAGGCCAGAAGTAATGCAGGGATTTTGTATGCTTCACAGAAATTAATTATAGTTAAAGTGTTACGTGTATTGTCAATAAGATTCCTTATTGGCATAAAGCCAGTCTGGTCAAGGTGAATGTAGTTGGTTATTTAAATTTAGACAATCTTTTGGCAAATATGCTGGTAAAGATCTTTTGGTCTTGATTCAGTAAGGGTATTGGTTGAGAAGATTTAGTATTTGTAATATAGTTGTCCTTTTTTGGAGTAACTACTATTTCAGCCTCTGACCAAGATAGAGGGATGCTACCTCCTATCATAACAGAGTTGCATGTGGCAGTTAGTGGAGTTGAAAGTAGGTGAATTTTTTTTTTTTTGTAAAAATTTGGCAGGGAATCCATCCCTGTCTGAAGCTTTGTTATTTTTTTCAAGGATTTGATAGTGACTGTAACATCTTCTGTTGTGATTGGTTGGTCAAGATATTGTTTATGTTCTTGTGAGTTTTTTTGCAAATAATTTCCTAATTATTCCTAATTTAAAATATGATTAGTATCCTGATTAAAATCCTGATTAGTGTCAGGATTGTCTGATGTGCAAATGGTTTGGTAGTATTTACAGAATTAGTTTGAGTTTTTCCTGGGTGCCTTTAATAGCTTGTATAGAATGTGAGGAGGTTTTTTCCTTTAATTTTCAAGCAAGTAAGTTTATAGATTGGGTGGCCTTTTTGTGTTCATCTTCTAGTTTTCTTATTCTAGATATCATTTCATTTCTAATGTTTTCTTTTTGCTCTTCATGACAGGAGGCAATGGAGATGAAGTTCCCTCTAAGTACCCCTTCCATAGCATCCTACACGTGGATTTGAGGAATGCCACATAGTTTGTTTCTATTGTTTAATTTCTAAAGAGACTTCAGAAGAAATTTATTTGTTATATAAAAGTGATTTATTTAGTTTTCAATTTTGTTTGATGTCATTTATTCTCAGTGTACATTCTGAATATGTCATTTAAATATGTAATTTAGAAGATAAGAATATGTAATTAATCCTTGTGTATATACTGTGGATAGAAGAGAAGTATGTATAGTCTGTTACCAGTGGGTTTTGAAGATGTCACTAGATCAATAGATAAAGCCTAAGAGCCATTAATTGATCTTAGCAGCTTAGTAACTGTATTGTTAATTTTAATTGCTTTGACACAATAGGAAGTAAAATTTAAAAGTTCTTTCAGAGAGGAGTGATACAAATGTTTACTGCTGCTGACACATTGATTTACCCGTGCTGAACAAAAGCAGAATTGAAAGCCAAGAGAATCGTGCACTCTGCATGAAGACAGCTCGCCAGGTCGTTTTGATCTACAAGCAGCTCTCCACACTGAAAGCAGTGAAAGCAGCTTTCTCAGTAATCATGCTTTGTGGTATTAGCCAATAAAATTTTTAAAGTTTGTATATGTACACTCACACATTATGCAATGCATTTATATTTTGTATCACTTTCATATTTATCAAAATACTTAATTTCACAGGTCAAGGGATGGTGTCATGGAAATATAAATAATAATAATAACTGTGCTTATATACCACTCTTCTACACATATTAGTGCCTCACCCAGAGCAGTGAACAAGTTAGTGTTATTCTTATCCCCACAATGGAGCTGGGGCTGAGAGGAGTGGCTGACCCAAGGCCACCTACTGAGCTCATGTCAGTAGTGGGATTCAAACCAGTAGACTGCTGATTATGGTTTAGAACACATACTTAGGGAAACATATGCATTCTAAATAATGCCGTATGAACTTCACTGTAGTTCTTTTTCTAGTACGGTGTATAACTGGTGCTTCTTTATCATTGACAGCCAATTAAAAATAGTGAACAGTATCAGATAAATGTTCTGTAATTGTTAGCAGAGACCAAGGATGACCTGGTCATGTAACTTTTCCTGTCATTTTTACTATCCATATCTCTTACCTTACAGCTGGGCATAGTGGTACTTTCAGCTAGGTAGAATGTCACATGATTGGAAATAGTAAAAAAGAATTAAATTATGATTGGTTTGATATTTATCTATGTTATCATATGAAAAGATCTTAGAATTCCGCATAAGATAATATATAAAAATGGTAATCCAAATAGCAGATCAGGGTTTTGGCCAAAAGAAATCACATGAAGATCTAGGCAGGAAACTTATCCTTGTAATATGTGCTAGGGTAACTTGAATGCATTTCATCGTTAATCTGACTGAGTTAGATTTCATTAAAAATGTTAGGAAACTTAATTCTTGTGTTCATCTGTTCTATTTTTCTATGTTTTATTTAAATAATCATTTATATTTTGATACCACACTTAATGAAAAAGACTAATGTTTGTTAATGAAAGAAGCCATTAAACTCTTAGGAGAAGTCTGTCTCCTGGTTGGGAGAGTGAAACAAAAACATCCATCCTGTTTATTTTGTACTGACAAATAGTTTCTCTAAAACAGAGAAATGTGTTTTCAGTTCTCACTTGAAGGTTTCAAGCTGCTCAAGAATTAAGATAAAACTACTGAGTATTTAATACTTTTTATTTAATGATTAAAAGTTATGTTTAATATTTATGCCTAATATGATCATAGAAGCAATACTGTTTGAATTATATATATACCTATGTGAGTTGGATTGTTAGTAAAAAAAAACAATTTTATGAAATCTTTACCTTTTTATAACATTACAACATTGTACCACAAAAGTTTTAAGTTTTGCATGAAGAGGTTGCCAAAAATAAACATTCCCATCCCCATCCTGGGGGGCGGGGGGGGTGACGGGTGGGGGGCAACGAAGGCCGAAGGCCGAAGGCCGAAGGCCGAAGGCCGAAGGCCGAAGGCCGAAGGCCGAAGGCCGAAGGCCGAAGGCCGAAGGCCGAAGGGCGAAGGGCGAAGGGCGAAGGGCGAAGGGCGAAGGGCGAAGGGCGAAGGGCGAAGGGCGAAGGGCGAAGGGCGAAGGGCGAAGGGCGAAGGGCGAAGGGCGAAGGGCGAAGGGCGAAGGGCGAAGGGCGAAGGGCGAAGGGCGAAGGGCGAAGGGCGAAGGGCGAAGACGAAGACGAAGACGAAGACGAAGACGAAGACGAAGACGAAGACGAAGACGAAGACGAAGACGAAGACGAAGACGAAGACGAAGACGAAGACGAAGACGAAGACGAAGACGAAGACGAAGACGAAGACGAAGACGAAGACGAAGACGAAGACGAAGACGAAGACGAAGACGAAGACGAAGACGAAGACGAAGACGAAGACGAAGACGAAGACGAAGACGAAGACGAAGACGAAGACGAAGACGAAGACGAAGACGAAGACGAAGACGAAGACGAAGACGAAGACGAAGACAAAGACAAAGACAAAGACAAAGACAAAGACAAAGACAAAGACAAAGACAAAGACAAAGACAAAGACAAAGACAAAGACAAAGACAAAGACAAAGACAAAGACAAAGACAAAGACAAAGACAAAGACAAAGACAAAGACAAAGACAAAGACAAAGACAAAGACAAAGACAAAGACAAAGACAAAGACAAAGACAAAGACAAAGACAAAGACAAAGACAAAGACAAAGACAAAGACAAAGACAAAGACAAAGACAAAGACAAAGACAAAGACAAAGACAAAGACAAAGACAAAGACAAAGACAAAGACAAAGACAAAGACAAAGACAAAGACAAAGACAAAGACAAAGACAAAGACAAAGACAAAGACAAAGACAAAGACAAAGACAAAGACAAAGACAAAGACAAAGACAAAGACAAAGACAAAGACAAAGACAAAGACAAAGACAAAGACAAAGACAAAGACAAAGACAAAGACAAAGACAAAGACAAAGACAAAGACAAAGACAAAGACAAAGACAAAGACAAAGACAAAGACAAAGACAAAGACAAAGACAAAGACAAAGACAAAGACAAAGACAAAGACAAAGACAAAGACAAAGACAAAGACAAAGACAAAGACAAAGACAAAGACAAAGACAAAGACAAAGACAAAGACAAAGACAAAGACAAAGACAAAGACAAAGACAAAGACAAAGACAAAGACAAAGACAAAGACAAAGACAAAGACAAAGACAAAGACAAAGACAAAGACAAAGACAAAGACAAAGACAAAGACAAAGACAAAGACAAAGACAAAGACAAAGACAAAGACAAAGACAAAGACAAAGACAAAGACAAAGACAAAGACAAAGACAAAGACAAAGACAAAGACAAAGACAAAGACAAAGACAAAGACAAAGACAAAGACAAAGACAAAGACAAAGACAAAGACAAAGACAAAGACAAAGACAAAGACAAAGACAAAGACAAAGACAAAGACAAAGACAAAGACAAAGACAAAGACAAAGACAAAGACAAAGACAAAGACAAAGACAAAGACAAAGACAAAGACAAAGACAAAGACAAAGACAAAGACAAAGACAAAGACAAAGACAAAGACAAAGACAAAGACAAAGACAAAGACAAAGACAAAGACAAAGACAAAGACAAAGACAAAGACAAAGACAAAGACAAAGACAAAGACAAAGACAAAGACAAAGACAAAGACAAAGACAAAGACAAAGACAAAGACAAAGACAAAGACAAAGACAAAGACAAAGACAAAGACAAAGACAAAGACAAAGACAAAGACAAAGACAAAGACAAAGACAAAGACAAAGACAAAGACAAAGACAAAGACAAAGACAAAGACAAAGACAGCCAGGCCCCCGGGGGTCGCGGCTGCGCCGCTCCCCCCGACGCCCCCCGCCCCGCCTGCGGCGGGCCGGGGGCCCCCGGGGGTCGCGGCTGCGCCGCTCCCCCCGACGCCCCCCGCCCCGCCTGCGGCGGGCCGGGGGCCCCCGGGGGTCGCGGCTGCGCCGCTCCCCCCGACGCCCCCCGCCCCGCCTGCGGCGGGCCGGGGGCCCCCGGGGGTCGCGGCTGCGCCGCTCCCCCCGACGCCCCCCGCCCCGCCTGCGGCGGGCCGGGGGCCCCCGGGGGTCGCGGCTGCGCCGCTCCCCCCGACGCCCCCCGCCCCGCCTGCGGCGGGCCGGGGGCCCCCGGGGGTCGCGGCTGCGCCGCTCCCCCCGACGCCCCCCGCCCCGCCTGCGGCGGGCCGGGGGCCCCCGGGGGTCGCGGCTGCGCCGCTCCCCCCGACGCCCCCCGCCCCGCCTGCGGCGGGCCGGGGGCCCCCGGGGGTCGCGGCTGCGCCGCTCCCCCCGACGCCCCCCGCCCCGCCTGCGGCGGGCCGGGGGCCCCCGGGGGTCGCGGCTGCGCCGCTCCCCCCGACGCCCCCCGCCCCGCCTGCGGCGGGCCGGGGGCCCCCGGGGGTCGCGGCTGCGCCGCTCCCCCCGACGCCCCCCGCCCCGCCCCAACATGCTCAACCCTCCTGACTTCCAAGCCCACAAGCTTCTCTTCAAAGTGGGGGCTCCAAAGTGGGAGAAAACCACCCATGAGGTTTATAAAGAGGTCCTTCAGTAGAAAAATAAGGTTGTACGTATTTTTCACTTTATTTCTTGCACTACAATCTTTTCCTTTTAAAAATCTCTTCAATAAATGTTACATTTCGAAATTCACTTCATCAGTTTTAGGCATCAACACCCTTCGCTTTATTCAAACACTTTTGTGAAGCTCGGGTACTATGCTATTATACTACAAAACCAACTCAACCCGCCCCCCCCAACCAAAAAACATTACTTTCCCATAAATATTATAACTGGATTTTAAGTAGTTAAATACCATAGCGAAGCACGGGCATCAAGCTAGTTAATATATATAATCAACCAAACAAAGGAAACTGCTTCCCCATAGATCAATTCAGTCAGTGGGTCAAAATGAAGGTGAATGCAACAATAATGGAAAGGGGCTGTGTGTGATCATTGAACAATGGATGAATGTGAACAAAACTTGGCGACATGTCGGTCAGAAAGCTGCACAAAGTGTGGGTATTTGGAGAGGGATTTGACTAAAGAGTCAGTAAGTGCATGGAGAGATGATTCAAGCATATAGAGGAGAACAGCAGAGCTGAGTTGAAGAGCGGGAGACTGGATAAGATTGCCAACCTCCAGATGGGGCCTAGAGTTCTCCTTGAATTACAGCTGATCTTGGGGTTCAGATGGAACGTAAGTTAAATATGAGCAGCCAGTGTGATGCAGTGACAAAAAAATTTATATTGGAACAGATATTAAACACGTCTGTATGCAAGCATCTGATGGACAACATAGTGATATGCGGAAGTCAGCATGGATTTGTCCTCAATGGGTCCTGCTAGACCAACCTCATCTCCTTCTATGATCAAGTGACAGGCTTACTGGATGGTGAGAATTGATGTAGTTTATCTGGATTTCAGTAAAGCTTTTGGCAAGGTTCCTCATAATGTTCTGATGGGTAAACTAGAGGACTGTGGACTGGACTCTAGGATAGTTAGGTGGATAGGGAACTGGTTGGAGAACCGCACTCAAAGAGTAGATGTCAATGCATTTCATCTGAACGGAGGAAGGTGCCCAGTGGGGTGCCACAGGGCTCGGTCCTGGGCCTGGTACTTTTCAATATTTTTATAAATGATCTGGATGAGGGTGTGGAGGGGCTATGCATTAAATTTGCAGATGACATCGAATTGGGAGAAGCAGCAAACAAAATCAGTAGATAGGGATAGAATTCAACGATATCGGAACACATTGGAAAAGTGGGTGGATGTGAACAAGATGCAATTTAACAAGGATAAGTGCCAAGTTCTACATCTGGGTAGCAAAAATGAGGAACACACATACTGGATGGGGGATACACTTCTGGTTAGCAGTGTGTGTGAACAAGATCTTGGGGTTCAGATGGAACGTAAGTTAAATATGAGCAGCCAGTGTGATGAAGTGACAAAAAATGTGACTGCGATCTTGGGGTCTATCAACAGAGGCATAACATCCAAATTGCATGATGTCATAGGGGGACATGATTGCTCTCTTTAAGTATTTGAAGGGCTGTCACTTAGAGGAGGGCAGGGAGCTGTTCCTGTTGGCAGCAGAGGATAGGGTTTAAATTATGGGCCAGATGATACCAGCTGGATATTAGGAAGCACAGTAAGATGGGCTTCGGAGGGGTATAATGCCACAGGCACTGACCTCCAATGACACCATTGTCTCCAAGAGAGATAACGTCACCATATGGAGTTCAGTTGTAACGGAAACAGATCTCCAGGCAGGTTGGCAACTACTGTAAAGAGGTGCTTCAGACACCCCAGTTGCCAATACCCAATACCACCATTGTCTCCAATTTAGGTAAAATAGGACATAAGGAGTTCAGCTGAAATGGAAGGAGATCTCCAGGTATGGCAATCATAATATGGAGGGTCCTCAGTGGGGTATAATTCCACAGAAGCCACACTCCAAAGCCACTATTCTGTTTGAGATAATTAAAACTTGTCATTTGAAAGTCATTTGTAACTCTCGGAGTTCTCTAGGTGGGTTGGCATCAATTGTCAGGTAGTACCTATGTGGGGTATAATTCCACATAGGCCAGCCTAAGAAGCCTCCATGTCTCGGAGAATGTTAAAATCTGTCATTTGGAGATCAATTGTAATTTGTGGGGATCTCCAGGAGGGTTGGCAACCACAGTGTCATCAAGACAGGTGGCCTTAGCATGGACCTGCCTGCTGCCAGACCTGCCACTGTCTCCCAAAGAACTCCAGGAGCAGTGAAGGCTGAGGGTAAGGGCAGAGGCACGGACCAAGCACAGGAGCGCATGCCTGGCAGCCCACAGCCTTCCCCCTGCTGAGGAAATGTCAGGAGAGCCAGTACAGGATCTGATCTACTCCTCCTAAGTAGCAGAGATGAGCCAGCTTGGAGAAAGAAGCTTAATGAACCCAGCCTCACCTGTAGGAGAAACTCCCTTTATAAGGCCGCAGCTAGCATGGGATTAGCTAGTCACAATTGTGGTATTCTGGACTTGGCTGTTGGTGAGCGCTTAGGTTCTGGCTGCCTGAGCCTTGGTGGGTCACAGTCTTTGATTTTGGAATCTGTTACTTGACCATGCAGTTTGACCTGAGAATCTTTGTTGTTGGCCCTGTTGTCATCAGAACTTGCCTCCAACTTAGTGAGCAGGATACTTTTAATCCTTCTGTTAATATTTGTTGCTCTCCATTATACTCTTAGATTATGTTGCTGCTGTGTCTGTGGGTTTGTCATGAAAATATGGTTTAGAGCACATTATACTAAGTGATACATGTGTATTCTAATGAACTTTGTTTTAGAATTTCATTAGGCTGTCTTGGTTTGGGGCATAAATTGAGCCAAATGTGTAAGTTTGGTTTTCTATAGTGCCTTTAATAAATATGAATCTGCCTTTTGGATCTCTTAGTGTATCTTTATGTTGGAAGGGTAAATATTTTTACTTTACCCTTCCAACATAAATTTTAAATTTCAGGCATGGGAGAGACGGAGCTCTTTCAATGTGCTATCATTCTCTTCAACACCGACACCACACCCTCCATTTTTCTCCATTTCTCAGCTTCTTCTGGTGGTAGCTAGGATAATTCATCCCATGAAGTAGGTTCAGGTATTTCTGCTATTCTTAGTGCAGAGGCAGTCAAGTCACGTTTATTATTATAGTCTGTGACCAGTACATATAAAACCATTTGCAAATCAGTTTAAAAACAGTCGAGATTGGATACAGGGGAATAACAATGAATAAATATAAGAGTAAAAAAATAAGATCATCATAAATTAGTTGTTTAAAAGGTTAAAATACATTCAGTCTGCCTTATGCGATTTACGTTGCTTGTAGACCTGGCCACAGAATCTTGCTACTTGACGTGTTGGCTGGTGATTCCGATCAGACAAAAGATAATCAAGTTTGATTTTATTTGAACTTCCAGGGAATCTTTCTACTATGTAGTGATGGTTTCCGCTATAATTTTACTATGACTTGGGCAGTTAAAGAAGATGTGCTCCATTGAGTCAATTTCTCTTAGGGGATAGGAGCAAAGCCTAAGAGAGTAATGGAGAGCTTTAAACTTTCCTTCCAGAACGGCAGAGGGTAGAGTTGAACTCCTAGGTAAAGTAAATGCCCTTCTGGAGTTACTGGATTCAAGAAAGTAAAAATAGGCTGCAGGAGCGGCAATATATTTAGTAGTATCTGAAGAAATAAAACCTGGTGCTCTAAGTAAATTTGTTTGTCTTTCAATGTCTGTCACTCTCTGCTTAATGAGTGATTTTGCTTGGTCTAACCCCATGACTAGCAAACTTTGAGGGGAAAGACCCAATTTTCCCAGGGATTTCAGAGTCGCTTTTTGCCAATTAGATTGAAATTTGTCTTGGAATAACAGAGGGAGCAGACCTTGCGGGTTTAGACGTCCTGACAGGCATTTGAAAATTGAAAGGATGGTGATTCTGGCGATCGATAGAATTTCAGTATACCGTGTGCTTTTTTTTCTCCCACATCAGCAATGAAGCTGCTATGTGTTGTTTTGGTACCTGAGGCTTGCAAAACTACACTCAAATATTTGAAGCTGGTAACTTGTTCTAACTGATGCCCCTGAAGCTCCCATCGTCTGATCTTTGGATTTTTACCGAAAGCCAGGATCTCAGTTTTTTGGTAATTAGTTAGAAGGTGTTCAGTATCAGAAAATTGGGAGAATTTTTTTAGGGCTCGTTTCAGCCCTATGGAGGTCCTAGAAAGTAATACAGCATCATCTGCATAGAGCAATACGTGAATGTGCCTATTTGATAATTTGGGAGGGTGCAATCCAGGGTCATTCAAAAGGTTTACCAAATTGTTGATGTAGAAGATAAACAGAAAGGGGGCTAGAAGGCACACCTGCCTGTAAGTTTGAATGGGGTCAGTCAAATGCCCAATTCGGCTGCACCTTACTCAGGGCAGTTTTGTTGTGCGTAGCCCCAAAAAGGAACAGCAGTTGCCTATCAATAGAGGAGAAAAAGAAGTGAAAAATCGCATACGTGAATTATTTATGCTTATCACAATTCACATGAACAAAGTCCACATTGCATGTCAATTCCCAACATATAGCAATAAAGTTCACAGTATATACAGAGTCCTGAAAGGTATTAGTCCATATTGCATAAATTATACACGCAATGTACACAAGTTCAATCAGTGACAAGATGCAGTCCAGCAATTATAGCAAAAGACCGTTTGTTGTAGGTGGCAACGAGTCCGAGCCGGCAATATCTCTTCGCTCGTTTCAGACCAACCGTCTTTCCTCAGGCCAGAATACCTGAAATTTACATTATACAATGATACTACAAGCCTTGCGTCAAAGAGTAAACAGTTGTACATAAATATATCCGCATTTTACTTACAGAAAAATCTTGTTTAGTTAAGTAACTGTTTCACATTCGATGCTCTGGAAATTTTCTGTGTACGCGCCCAGTCCCTCCCTGATCCTTTAACTAATCTCAGGGAACACGCCCTAATTGTTTTAAAGTCCCACTTCACTTATTACCTGCAAAGTTAATACCAATGAAATTAATAGTAACGGGAGGGGAACCGGGACTGCTAAATATAATGAGGGGGGGGGGAAAGGGAAGGAACATGGAAGAGCAATTCGTAGCTCAAATTCGTACTATTAATTTCATTGGTATTAATGGTTTGACACTAGTTTCCAGAACACCACTGAGTTTTTGCTTGTAGCTGCTTCAGTTATATTGGCCCACAGTTTTCTGGTATGTTCTTTCTTACAGCGGGCAACCAGTGATTTATCTTTCTTTTTTAAAAATGAAAGAGAATGATATGCATCCTGTCTGGTCTTTTCATCAGCTCTCAGTGCTAGCTTATAGGCATAGATTAAAGCATTTTTAGCACAAATACAGTTTTGATCAAACTAAAGTTTAGATGACAAATTGGTCTTGACCAGTTTTCCCTCTCGAGCACCTACCAAAAGTGGCCTTAAGGATTGGACGAGGTCATCATAACTCTTTAAAGGATTTTCAGATTTTGAGGAAACCTTAAAAGCTTGACTATATAGTTGTAGGTTCTAGTGCAGAGGTATTTTTCCCTGCACTTGTTCCTCTGCAGCAAGTATGATCTGCGCATTGCTACAGTAGAATTTCCCTACTTTGCTCCCTTTTATTGCAGCCATGAAGCTGACTTTCTGCCCATTTCTTTCCAGACTACTCAGCACAGAAAGGGAAAAAAAGGAAGTATGCCAGTTGCTTAACCACAAATATATTACCTATACGATGTGCAAGGCTGATAACTACAAATTTGTTACAATAGATATTACAACAGTGTAAGCAAATCCAATTGAAGCACGGGGAGAGAGAAAAAGTCCCAATATATAATGTTCAAAAATATTCCTTCAGGAACTTGAACCAGGACCTTGATATTGAAGCTGGATTTTGTATTCGATTTGTATATATGATTGTGAACTTGAATTCGCCTGGTTCATTGTTGTTGGTGGCCTGATGAAGGACCCCCTCTGAAACGAGCAAAATGAAATAGTCCGGTATAGCTCGTTGCCACCTCCGTCTTCTCGACTCTGGATGCCATCTATCAGTTCTCGTTGGCATCGGTATCTCCCGGCGACGTGAGCAAGTTCCTGAAGGAATATTTTTGAACATTATATATTGGGACTTTTTCTCTCTCCCCGTGCTTCAATTGGATTTGCTTACACTGTTGTAATATCTATTGTAACAAATTTGTAGTTATCAGCCTTGCACATCGTATAGGTAATATATTTGTGGTTAAGCAACTGGCATACTTCCTTTTTTTCCCTTTCTGTGCTGAGTAGTGTGTTGAGGAAGTAGTATCTCCCACCCCCCTTTTTTGCCTTGGCATTTCTTTCCAGACACAGCAGAATAGCTGTGAAGATTTTAGTGTTTTCCACTCTGCTTCTTCTCTTGGTGTTGCTGGGATACAGTTTGCTCTAGGAAGTTGGGGTTTTTCTTAGCTCTGGAGGCAGTTTCCCACCTTTTCCCTTTTGTTTTCCTTCTCACTTCTTGCTTGGCTTCCTCAAGTTGCTGAAAAGTTTCTTTTTGTAGCATTGGAAGCTATTTCCCCACCTTTTTCCTGGCTGGCACCAGGTGGCACCCCCACCCCCTTCTCATGTTTGCTGTGAGATAATGAGAGAGAGAATTATGTTGTACTTGAAAAGGAGATACTTTTGTCTGCAGTTACTTTGTTTGTTTGCTTTCTTCTTTTCAGCTGGCTCTCTGGAGAGCTAAAAAAGAGTAGTTTCAGTAAGGATTGTTCCTCTCAAGTTGACTGAGACTTCTGAGATAACTTTGAGTCTCCTAGACTATTTTGAGATGCAGCAATGACTGGCAGTATTATCTTAAAGCAGGATAATATAACTCATAAGGTTTGCCTTTTTCGGGAGTTAATGATCTCATATTGCCTATCCAAAGCCATACCATACTGCTGTTATTCAAAGAACAATATACACGAATCGCTAGCATCTTTTTCACCTTAATAATTACTTCAACTGGTCCACTATGTTGGGGAAAAAGGTTAAAAATAGCTTTTCTTCAGAGGTGCAATGGATCTTGAATCAATAGAGAGTCAGCACACAAGTTTAGCTTTTAAAATCATTTACTTCTAAAGGAAAAAAGGTTAACAGTATTGCCTACAAAATAACAAATGCCTGGAGCTACATTCTCACTACTGGTTACAAACAAAGAGCTGGGATAACTGAATGGAGAATCTTCTTCTTCCTCTGTCTTCTTGACCCTGAAAGAAAATCACCTGACCTGTTGACCAATAACAGTTTACAAACACTCAAGTTTCCCGGGCTTGCAGATTATTGGCTTTGAGCCAGGTTCCCCTTCCAGGTCAATCTAAACAATAGCATGGTAGGTAAACACATTAACCCCATAATGACTGAATCTCAGACCTTGCAACACACATATTCCAACACATTTATGGTACAGGTTTCTCATACTTGTTTTACATATTGGGAAATGTCTTGTTGGGGTAGTGGTGCTCATTCGAGAGTCTTTCTCCATCAGGCTGCTCCCTTTGCTAAAGATTGCTGGCATTGATTGTGTGGGCCTGGTGTGGGATGCCGAGGAGAGCATAGCCATCTGTCTGGCATACCGATCGCCCAGCGCACCAGCAGATGCTGTGCCTGGCCTGTTAGAGGCGGTGGCTGGCTGGGCCTTGGAATACCCCAGGCTTCTGGTCTTAGGGGACATCAGTGTCTATGCCGATGATGCTACCTCCTCACAGGCCAGGGACATGATAGCCTCCATGGCAGCATTAGGACTCTCCCAGTTTGTATCAATGCCCACACATCGAGCAGGACACACACTGGATTTGATCTTTGGGTTCGGGATACAGGTGGATCTGGATGAAGCTATAGCTGTGCCATGGTCAGACCACCTCATCCTGAGGGCTTGTCTGGGCACCATGACCCCCTCCTGCATGGGCAACGAGCTGATTTATGCTCGCCCGTGGAGTCAAATGGATCCAATTGAATTGCAGAACGCTCTGCAGGATCCGATGCCCCCTGGTGGCTCATTGGATGAGCTGATAGAGGACTGGAATGCCCGTTTCTCTGAAGCTATTGATGAGATCGCTCCCCGTCGCTCTCTCCGCTCCCGAACTAGAGTCTCTCCTTGGTATACTGATGAGCTACAACAAATCTGGCCATTTCTAAGATCTTTCTTCTTGAACTCCTGTCTGAAAAAGTTACTAAAATGTCCCTGGGGCTTTTCCTTTGTGGATTATTTGGCAAACCAAGCTGATGTGCTGTGGTAATTAGAGGGGCAGTATGATCTCTGAGGTTTAGAATTTTTGTTAGCTATTTGTTCGAGAAAGCTGCAGGATCTTCATTTATTGCTTCATTTTCTTCAATCCCTCTAAATTTAAGATGAAGCTTGCAATTTGAAAGTTCTAGGGACTGAATTTTGCTCTTCATTAAGTCACTGTCCTTTTGCAAGGCTTGGATTTCCTTTTGCAATGAAGTAGTCAGATCCATTGCACAATCGGCTTTATGAATGGCTCTAGTAATGTCCAATTTTATATCTGAGATCTGGTCAGTTAAATTTGTAATTTTATGCAAGATTCTTTGCTCCATTTTTTGCAGTAACAAGGGAAGATTAGTTTCAGACAAAGTTTTGCCTGTTGCGTTTGCCTCAGGTGCCATTTTGAGTGCTTCTTCTCCAGCGTTGTTTTGAGTCTCAAGCTGCAACGGCACATCAAAGTAATCCTGGAGCTTTTTAGCTGACTTGCCATTTGCATTTTTCTTTTCTGCATTGTTCTTGCCCATTATTTGAGTGTTCTTGCTTAAATGAGTTGCTTTCTTATACTAATTGGCTCAAGGGGGGAGCATAGCTCAGGTTTCTGCGACTGTCTTCATCCGAAGCAGTGCCATGCCCCCATGCTCCTCCATCTTTGACAGCCAGTTAAAAGCAGTGAACAGTATCAGAGAAATGTTTTCTAATTCTTAGAATGGATCAACGATGATCTGCTCACTTAACTTTTCCTGTCATCTTTACTGATTTATACCTCTTATCCTGCAGCTGGACATAGTGTCACTTTTTGGCTAGGTAGAATGTCACATGATTGGAAATATGAATAATTAATTAAATTATGATTGGTTTGAGACTTATCTATGTTATCAAATGAAAAAGATCTTAGGTTTCTGTCCAAGATAACATATAAAAGTGCTAACCCAGATAGCAGATCTGGGTTTTGGCTGAAAGAAATCTCTTCAAGATCTTGGTGAGAAATTGGCCGTTCTAATGTGTACTATGGGAACTTTAACGCATTTCATAGTAAGTCTTATTGGTTTAAACTTAGATTTAATTAGGAAATGTTAAGAAACTTACTTCTTATTGTCTTCATCTCTTCCATCTTTGTAGGTTTTATTTTAATAAGCATTTATATTTTGATATCTTGTGTTATTTAAAAGGCTAGTTTGTTTTAATAAAAGAAATTATTAAACTCTTAAGAGGAGACTTATTGTCTCAGTGGGGAGTATTACAAGAAGAACCTTATAAATTAATTTGTACTGACAAACAATTTCTCTAAAGGAAAGAAAGCTAATTTCAAGTCTCACATCAAGATCTTAATTTCTCTTGACTTCAAGTCAAAAGTTCTAGAAGGACTTTTGTATAAATGAGATTCTAAGTTCCCAGGTATTTTGTTTTGTTGTCTGTTAAACCATGGCATATCAGACAGTCATTTTAGGGCCTGCTCGTCAAGCTTCTTTAGATCATGTTACTCTTTATGGAGCTCAAGCTGGTTGTAATGTCACGTTTGTGACACTACCAGTAGCCAAGCCTACTGGTTCCCCTTGGGTAAGAGTACACAAGTAATGAGGACACTTACTTTGTAAAGAGATTCAGTTACAAAGTTAATTAATGGCCCTAGCAATCCTGTTAAGCATTCTTTTTAAAATGTCTACACTCTAAAGACCTGGACAAGTAGCCAGTAGGTGTGTATTGACAATTGTACACCACCTAGGTAGCTAAAGCTAACATGAATTGGTTTCAAGAATATAGTAGTATTATTGCATTGCGGCTTACTTTGTATGGTGGTTGTTTGGATAAAAAGCTAAAAAGCACTTTGGCAAGTCTGAAATACTATTACAAAAAGTTAGAAACTGCAGGGATTACTACCTGCCTGCACAGCCCAGGCAAGCCTGTCACAGCAGACATTCACACATATTTGCCAAAGACCTAAATGTGTGTACAGGCCAGAATATTCAGAATACATCCAAGATTCCTTTTTATTTTAAGGGATTATTTTATGTTAAGGGATTTTTAGCGGCCTTTCCTAGAATCTATACATGAGCACATTCAAGCAAAAGACACACACACAAGAGGCAAATTTGCCTTGGTAGGCAGATTCTTTCTCCTTAACTGTAGAGATTGAACTACAGATCAGCTCAATCTTGCAGGGAGGTGAGAAAGTTCCTTTCAACTGTAAACATTTTTAATTGTTCTCTAACTAAGATTTTAACTTTGAATGTGTTACTTCCCAGAAGCATTTTAAACCCATAACAAAAGTATGACTTCAGCCCTGAGGTTTTTATATTACAGTGAGATCTGATTGTCCTGTCAATCAGGCTGTGGGTGCCATGTATCCTGGGAAATGTAATTCTGAAGTAATGTTTGTATTAACCCTCTTGATCTTTTATTCTGTAAACAATCAGTGCTAAGGGTATATAAGATCCTCTGATGTAACTGGTCTTTGTGCATATGTTCTAGAAAAAGTATGTATCTGGGTTTTATTGGCAAATAAAACTCATATCTCTTTGTATCACCGTGTTTGGTGTCTTGAATATATTTGGGTAAGTGGTAGAAGGGGAACTTATAATTTGCAGCAGAGTACTGTTAAAAAAAATCCCCAATCAATTTCAAAATAAAATAACAAATACATTTATTTTAAAATAAAATAATATAGTATATATTATTTGAAGATGTGCTTGTACTCACTTATAGGATATGAGTTTGAAGTAAGAAGAAGATTGCTACTACTCTGAACTCTGTACATTGCTCAGAAATTGAGTGCACAGCAACTGTTTTGTATTCTGCCCTGGCTCAGAGAGTTCAACCATGCATTTACCAAATGAAGGCATCTGCAATGCCATAATTTAGTAAATTTTAGTACTAAGTCACTCTTATGGATAAGGCAGTAACAATACTCCTGTAAATGAATGTCCAGGAAAACTTTAAAAATGTTCCCCTACAGGCTTTCTGTGTCATTTTTCTTAGTGTTGTCAAATTTGTGAGCATTAGTTTGCCCTATGCACATGTTATGTATATTTGCAGATCTAAAAGTGACTATCTTAAAAGTGAATTTCAAAACAAGACACAGCAGAAGATTGCTGAGATACCACTAGCCAACTCCCACCTTTTCTTACCTTTGGCCCAGCCCAGGAGCGTTGTTAGGAGGTGTCTAGGAGTGCCTGGGTCTCCCAAAATTTCTGGGGAGCCCTTAACTAAATCCCCCATGGCCCTGCCTCCACAGATAATGGCAATGTTGGCCCTTCACTGGCTCCTTCCTATGATGTCACTTACAAACCTAAAATATTAATGCCTTTAACCCAACCCCAGCCCCTCCCCCCGGGAAACCGGAAAGTCTACACCCTTGGCTGCAGCATACATTTCAAGAGGTGAAGATCAGTATTTATTATTCCAGACAAAACTTTTGAAAGCCTTTGTGCTGCAGAATCAAAACTTTCTGAGGGCTCTAACAGAGTTACTCTTTTATCTATTAAGGAAGAAATTATCTCACTTAAGAGGGGATTTTAATGAATGCAGAAAAACTTAGCTAACATTGGCGGATTGTCGGAAAAGGTAGGAAAAACACCAAATTTTGACATGATGTTTTCACTGGAGAGAATCAAAGTCCTGCCCCTTGGGATGGTACAAATCTTTCAATAGATAAGAAAGCATAAGAGCCATTAATTGATCTTAGCAGCTTAATAATTGTATTGTTAATTTTAATTGCTTTGACAGTATAGGTAGTAAAATTTAAAAGGTTATTTGGTGGGGAGTGATACATATGTTCACCACTGACACATTGATTGACTCATACTGAACAAAAGCAGAATTAAAAGCCAAGGGAATCAAGTGCACTCTGCATGAAGACCAGGTTGTTTTGATCTACAAGCAGATCTCCACAATGAAAGCCAGTGAAAGCAGATTTCTCAGTAACCATGCTTTGCAGCATTATCCAATTTTTTTTAAGTTTGTATATGTACACTTTGTGCAGTGCATTTATATTTTGTATCTTATATTTACCAAAATACTTAAGTTCACAAGTCAAAGGAGGGTATCATGGAAATATGGTTTAAAGCACATTATACTTAGTGATACATATTATTATAAATAATTGCATGAACTTTACTGTAGTTTTTTCTAGCATGTAACTACACAGTTGCTCTTTTATCTTTGACAGCCAATTAAAAATAGTGAACAGAATCAGACAAATCATAGGGTTAGAAGGTACCTCTAGGATCATCTAGTCCACCCCCCCAATGTTCTGTAATTGTTAGAATGGACAAATGATCTGCTCATGTAATTTTTCCTGTCATTTTTCCTGATTTATATCACTTATCTTGCAGCCAGACATAGTGTCACTTTTGGCTAGCTAGAACGTCTCATGATGGCAGATTTTTAAAGAGTTGAGTCTGGGATTTCCGCAGCCATACAGCAGTTAAGAAGTAAATGGCAGTTAAAAAATAAAAGAGAGCCCAAATGGGCTCAGAATGCCTCCACGGGGGAAGGAGGGACTCCTCCCCCCTCCTGCCAAGCCATAGCACAGGAGTCCCCCCCCCATTTTTACTGTTCCACATGCACAGAATACTCCACGTAGAGCAGAAAAAACGGGGGAAACTCCCTCCTCATCTCATTTGACAGGGGGAAATGGCTTGAGGGGGAAGGGAGCAGCCCCTCCTCCCTCCACAGAGGCATTCTGAGGCCGTTTAGGGTCTCTTTTATTTTTAACAGCTACTCTCCAAAGCTGCTGTGTAGCTGCAGGGAACTCAAATGAAGGCATGAAGCAAGAGGAGTCAGAGCCTATGTTATGCACAGGTCCTAGCACGTTGCAGAATGAATATGTTTGACAGAGTCCTAGACTGCACCCCCTGGCCCATATTCCTGATGATGACCTGTATTCTGCAACATTAGAGAGAACTGTCCCAAAATCAATTCTCAAGAGTGTTTTGTTTGTTTGTTAATCCAGTCAAATGCGGTAGGAATGCTAGCCTTGACATTACTACCTTTGAATCTCAGATCCAAGAGATTTGCAACTGCACGAATTGGCTGGCAACAAAATTCTTCTTGCTTTTGAATTGAATATTTCATCTTTCAAGTTTTTAACAGGTGTTATGTCTAGACTTTCAAATACAATAGATTTTATCTTTTCAATAAGGTGAAGAATATCTGACAATAGTGCATTTTCTTATTCAAATACAGTGATTGTTGAAGAAATTGATCAAGATGGGTCAAAGTCTGCAGCAAACAGCTACTGTTGAAGAAATTGGATGAAGAGTCTTTACAGTTCTGCAGCTGAACCTAGAAAATATTTTCATCAAGAACAGTGTTCCATACACTCTTAGCTACTTTAAGATATTAAATTATAATGGTTTCTTGAAGACTTGCTTTGCTTTTTAAGGAAACTTTCAGATGAGATTACAGCACCCCCATCTAATTTTACTGCAGAGTTTGAAGAGCAAGATTTGAGTCAGGTAGAACCTAAAAGACCAACAAGATTTTCCAAGGTGGCAGCTTTTGAGAGTCAAACTCCCTTTGTCAAATATCTTTGTGAGGTATCTGACAAAAGAAGTTTAACTCTCAAAAGCTTACACTCTAGAAAATCTTGTCGGCCTTTAAGGAGCTACTGGACTAGAATCTTGCTCTTCTACTGCAGACCAACACAGTTATCCACCTGAAACTAGAGTCTGAGTGTTGCTATTCTATTGCCATTCTTTCCCCCTTGATGCTTCTTAAAAACTGTAGCTATAATATGAGTAAAAATATGTACAGTCTAATTTCGTTTGCTCTTCGGTAGATCTTTTCCATTGTGCCCAACTTAATGAAAACGTTAAGAAGTAGGCTTAGGTCATGAAAACACATCCAATTTCAGTAAAATGTGGAAATTTATCTTCTATGATTTCCTATGCTGCTTTCATTTTATTTGCATTGTAAGCTACCAAAGCAAATACTTTTCCGCTTCCAACCATTTCTACAGATTCACATATTTTATTGCTACTGTATTCTTCAAGGTGTTTATTCTTTCCTGTTATAAAATTTTTGTAAAACACCGGTTGAGATGTTGCTATCACACAATATGATTCCTTCTCCTCAAACATTTGCAAATACTGCAAGACACAATGCTTAATTGATTTTTTCCCTGTAAAGATTGCAGTACACGTTCAGATTCTAGAAGAGAATTGCTCAAAGAATATCTACCGGACAAATTATATAATAGTCTTAATAAATACTTTTTGCCAATATTTATTTTTTCATTGATCAATCATGGTGTCTCATAGCTTGTCTGAAAGAGCTTTGTCTTCAGGCATCATCTTATCTATAAATGAAGTTATTCTTGGAAGATTTTTGGCATGTAGTTGGTTCACCATGTCAGTTCATCATCACCTGGAGATGAAGTTAATTGGGTAGAATTTTGTGATACAGATATCATAGAAGAAACAAGGCTTCTGGATTGATTTAACGTCTGCTGGGCATTTTTTTACAAGTACGGATGTCAACTTGGTACCATTTGGAAATGCATTTCAATTGGCAGTATTTGTACAAGTTTTTCCCCTAGAAGGATTTTAAGTGTGGAAAGGCTTCTGTATGTTAGAAGCGCCATTCTGCTGAGGAAGGGAGGGGAAAAAAGAACATTTAATATGCCATGTGAACATAAACACATTGTTTTTGTAAGAGAGGCTTCCTTGGGATGAGTGAATGGCAGTGAAATCCTAAGCAGTGCTACTCCAGTCTAAACCCAATGGAATCAATGGGTTTTATCACGAATCCACAATAAATTGAAACTTCTAATAGTATCCGCAGCGTTAGATGTAGTTGCAGCTCGATGCTGTCTGTGCTTAGACTGGCGTAAGTCTGTTTAGGATTGTACTGTGAAAGGCGGCGCAAGCTTTTCCGGGGCCAGGCCGTTTTGAACCGCGTAGCGCGACTCGCTTGACGTCGCCAGCGGCGAGCCCTCTCAGGGCTGCAGGGGGCGCGGCGTCGCCGTGGCGGCCCTCGGAGAACTACGTCTCCCAGAAGTCCTTTCGGGCGGCGAAAGGAGGTGGGCGGGGCGTTCAGTCTATAAGTAGAAGCGGAAACAAAAGAGCCATCGATCGGGAGCGAAGAAGCGCCGCGGCTCCGGCCTTAACACGCCCCGCGAGAGCCCGGCCCCCTCCTGGAGCAGCCAACGCCGCCGCCTCCTCTTCCTCCCCCCCTCGCAGCCTCCCTCCGCCGGCCCGCCCGCATCCCCGGCTCCCCATGGCGCTGAAGCGGATACAGAAGGTGAGCGCGCCCAAGCGGGCCGGCCGCTGTGCCCACCGCCTGTTGGGAGCTGGGTGGCCTTCGCGCCGCCGGGCCTGCGGCTGGCCGTGGAGTGGGGGGGGGGGCGCCGTGGGGGGGCGCCGAGGAAAGGGCGGGTCTCGCGGTGGGGGGAAGGCGGGGTGATGAGGGAGGGGGGCCCGGGCCTAACGGCAGTTCGGTAAGGCAGCAGGTCTCGGCATACGTGCCTCTTCGCGGCAGCGGTGGGGGGCGCCTCCCTTTGGGGGCCTGCGTTCAGTGCCGCCGCTCGAGGGCCCTGGAGATGCTTCCAGTAGAACCTCTTGGTGTGCTTTTCAGACCGCTCCTCTTTTGATCACTGAGCGAGAGTTAAAGCTTCGGCTGGACTGTACCACTTCAGGCTCCGCGGGGGGGGGGGGGGCTGCGCCCCTCGCTGAGGCAATTTGGGAAGGGTCTTCAATGCCAACATTTCCATGCCGGTGGGATAGCTCGAAGAGAGCAGACCAACACGAAAGGTAGCTTTGATCCTGATGAGTGGACTCCCGCTATCTCAACAAACTTGCTGTTGGGTTGAAGTCACTTGTTATCAGTGACTGGTGGGGGTTGGAATAAAAGGGGAATATGGTTTTATAAAAACGTGTTTAAAGCTTATCACACTAAAGGAACTAGAAGGTAATTTATTCCCAACTGCTTCCAAGAAATCCTTGGTTTGGATCCCATCGCACCATAAAGACCAACTAGATTTCCACAGTAGCAGTTTTCAAGAGTCAAGCTCCCTTCATCCCAGCTACCCACTGGTGAAGTCCTTGCATTCTTTTATCACCCAAAGCGGATGCATAGATGCAAATATTGCACCACTTTATGGGCTTGGAAGACAACTTGTCTGTTGCTCAGTCTTAACTGGAATGATCTGCTTCAGTACTTGCTCAGTGGTCTATAAAAAGAAAGTGAGAGGTGGATTCAAATGTTGGAATTTGTTGTGCTCAAGTGAGGTGAGCAGTGTTCATAGTGAGAAGGTGAGGAACTGAAGAGCTAAAGGCTTGCCAAACTGGGTCTTAGTGACAACAGCTTTCAGCAGTGGGTGATGTTTAATACTGTTTCTTTGGGAACTTAGACAAGCAAAACCTATTAAAACTCCACTTTCAAAAAATTGAGCTGACCTGGTATGACCTAAGATTTGGTTAGAATTGTGATGACAACTCACTCTCTAGCTTATGTTGCCGATATAATTTAACATCTTATTCTGAAAGATGCTCACTTTGAGGTGTCACATTTTGTTTTAACATCACTGGGAACAGTTAACTAAAATGCCAAGGGCATTTTACACTGTGTGCCAGAGCTGCAATTTTAAATACATTTACTTGGCAGTAAACCCCATTTAAATCAGTGGGACATACTTCAAGTCATAATGGTTAGGACTGGGCTGTGATAACTTTTTTCTGGAAAACACCATTTGTAAGTCATCAAAAGCAAGGTTTGAAGTGAAATAGACATTTTTAATTCCAATGTGCACCCTGTCATGTAAAGATATTCATACTGAGAGTTTGATGTGGAACACAGATCCATATAGGATAGATCCTATCTGGGGGTTGGACAGAGTCTAGCTTCTGTTCTGCTAAAGCTCCAGAATTTTATTTTATTATTTTATTATTTACTTTATGTATACCCCACCTTTCTCCCCAATGAAGACCCAACATGGCTTACATAAGTCTCTTTTCCATTTTATCCCCACAATAACCCTATGGGTAGGTTAGGCTGAGTGTGTGTGACTGGCCTAAAAAAATCTTTGACAGAGTAGAGATTTGAACCAGGTTCTCCCAGATCCTAGCCTGATACTGACATCTACACTACGTCAGTAGAATAGATCACAGGAGACAGAATGCAGTTACTCCAAAATGAATGGACAGTGGTTTTTATTGGTCCTATAAGGCTTTGGTGATCTTCCCCTCGAGGATGTGGATCAAACTCTGCATCCCAGAAGGGAAAATTTCTGCTCTAATGCAAGAAAGGTAAGAAAAGAGAGAATCCCCTTGCATCCTGGTGCAGAGTCACCTTGAACAAAAATAGAATTGGTGCAGCCCTCCAGACCATGCTGGACGCTCCACTATCCCAGTGCCTCTTGGACTTCAGTGAGGAAAAAGGGATCTTCTGTGCTGAGACATATGAGGCAGGAGTCTAGTGCAACTCCAGCTCAGTCTAAGCAGTTGCATTAGACCCCTGCCTCCTACGCCCCAGGAACGGGAGGTCCTTCTCCCATATTTCTCAACTGGAACTAGAACCTATTGAAAGTTGGCAGGGTCTGCTCCCTACAGAACCTGGGGTTGCATCCCAGAGCTCGCTCAGAACAGCAATCTGCTGCATCCCTAATTTTAACCAGTTCTCTGCAGATGTGAAGCAACCTTTCAGATGTTGCTGACAAAAACTCCCAAACATGTTATCTGTTGATGTCCAGTATCTGTTCTGTATTCAAACGTTGGCTTGGTCATCTTGTGATTGTGGGCAAAGGCTTAATAGGGATGTTTCCTCATTGCGTCAAACAACTGTTGTGCATGGGCAGGTAATTTTTGATCCATGTCACAAGGTTTTGATTGAGCTAGGATTTGTTGTTGTTGTAGTCTCAGCGCTTTTGCATCTTGATCAGCAGCTTTAGGGCAGAGATCTAGTATCCAGAAAAGGATCTTTATAGGGCCTAGCAGTTGCAAGGAAGTAAATTATGAACATATGTAAAGCATAAGCAGGATCTGGAAAGTGTTTACAGCCCAGGCAGCTAAAAACTCTGGATTGTTTCATAAGAATTTGAAATATGTTCACTATCTTGGTAGTAAATATACGATTTAAGTTCGGTTTACGAAGAAATTGTTGGTGTTTTGGTCGTCGGTGCAGTTTTTAAGGTTGTGTAATGTTGTGTTCCCATCCCAATTGGGTCATATAGTCTAGCTTCCCCTTCTGGGCATGAGTTGTATCTGCAGGTGTCTCTAAACATGAAAAGGGAATTTGTGAGGAAGCATGAAGTAAACGAATATTATCACAGTGGCAGAAGTCACATGTGCAGAAGTCAGGATTTTCCCTGAAAACATCATTTGTTGTGGCATGGTGTTTCATAGAGCTTTCCAGCTGAAATATCTAGAATCTTCTAAGAGACAGCTGGTTTTGTAATTACCATAATGTCTCTGTTGTTAGCTGGATGGCTATCCAGCGGATCCACTCTCCTAGGACTTGACTCTAGCCATGTGAAGTTACTTAGCATAGATCTCTTCTGATGCAGCCCCCTAACTAGTTGCCTTTCTTGTTCAGCCTTACAGGGCCAGTAAAATTGGAACTAGAACCCGTTGTGCGGTAGCAGTGGAAAAAAGGCCAATTCAGTGCTGAATACCCATGCTAGGAGGCAGCATCAGGGGAGGTCTTTGCTTCAATGTCCTCTTTATAGGCCCTATAGAAATTAGCCTGTCACCCTACAGTTCTTTCTTAAAGTTTACTGTACTCGGCCCATGCAGGATTGATGTTAGAAAGTAGTGTCCATCTCACAGTTAGTAACCAGGAGGCAGTAAGCTGGCATCCAGCTAAGTATGGTCAATCCAGTGGACATCCAAATGAGTCCTGCCAGCATAGGAATTAAAGGAGAGAAAAATACCAGATGAGACCTGGTCTGATCCAGCAATAAGAGGGAGCTTGCATACCTGACCTCCATTTCTCTGTACTGAATTTTTCTGTTAAAAACTACACTCAGCCATTGTCAGCCACAGTGTATTTCAGCCTTGAAATAGTCTTCATATTTACAGTTCTGGTTTTAAACAGGTGGAGTCAGGTTCCTAGGTTACCACTGCATTGGTGGCCCATATGAGGTCAGAAAGACATGAGATGTATTTTGTTAAATAAAATAATAATGGGAGGGAGACACTTGGGTGAGTGGGAAAGATCATGGTTGATTGTAAGTTATTTTATTTTCAAGGTGTTTTCATAGGGCATCAGTAAAATAAATAACTCTTACGGAGTTTTGTTTAATTTTTATAGTGTGCCTTTGCACTGAGGCTCAAGGCAGATTATACAGTGTAAGTCACTGATCAGAATGTAAGCTTGCCATTCCCCCGCTGGGGGTGAGGGATCCCCAGATCCCACCCGCCCCCCACTTACCTGGCTGGAAGGGTGCGCTCTCTGGGGCTCTCACTCCCTGGGTGGTGTGGTGCGCCCCCAGGCAGGGGCGTGCTCCCACACCATGTGGGCAGGTGGCAGCAGCAGCAAGAGCACGCTGCTCTCGTCGCCACCGCCAGCACCTCTCGCTGTCTCTTCTCACCACCATTGCCCCTGTGCTGGCTGCAGTCGCAGAGCGGGCAGGCAAGTGAGTGGGCAAGAGCACAGGGGCTCCCTGTGCAGGTTGCGGGTGGGCGGCAGCAGTGGCAACAAGGGCGCCCTTTGACCCTGCATGATGATGTCACTCGCGGAAGTGATATCACGTGGCCCAGGAGTGTGTGCATAAAGGAAGCTAGGGTAAGTGCCAGCTCCCAGTCCCCCACTGGGAGACTACGGGGACCTGAGGATCCCCTGCCGAGGGACTCCCGATCCCCGGCAACCCTAACAGAATGGAACATCCAGTAAACAGTGCAATAGTGTATGGAGAACAAGCTGAAACTGTCTAATAATGCTTTAAAATTGTACTAATTTAGTAAATTGTACAATTTAGTAAAATTGTACTAAATTGCTTCCTTTAATTGCCTGAAATGGGTTTTTAAAGGTTATTTTACTTATCATTACAGTTTTAAAATTATTGATTATAGACTTTGGCTAATGACTTCGTTTTTGTGTTTGGTAATAAGAACCACCAGTGATCCTTGAGTGGTACATCCTTAGTCACAGTGTGGTAACAGAAAGTAATACAGGAATGTGGTGGGATTTGACGTTTATCCTGTGTGTTGAAGAGGGAACTTGATTTTTTATTTTAAATTTAAAATGAAATATATCTTGCTGCTTTGAGTAGCAAGGGAAACCTCCAAAAAGCTCCCGCTGTGCATAGTTTGCTTTAAGCTGCATATTGGGTTTGGCTGGACTGTGTGGTCACAAGTGTAATTGAACTTTAATGAATTGAGTTTGTCATCCCATACAGTGGACAAAAGATAAGAAAATGTGGTGGTTTGCAGAGAACAGACATGCCTGAGTGAGTTCATCAATACACTGAGGCTCAAAAATCACTGGACTTACTTAATTCCAAAGTCAGGATACATGCATAAGATAGAAAAATTCTTCCAGAGGGCACAACAAGGGGTGTAGGTTTTCTGAGAACATCTGAACTGGAAACTTTTCCAGAAAATTCCCTGATTCAGATTTAAATAATCTAAATATTTAAATAATGTTAGCAAAGGGAGACAAATACGCCATGTACAAGCCTGGACAGTATACAAGCTCTGGGATTTGTCCATGCTTTTTATCTTATATTTAGCCCATCTTACAAGATTGGTTTGTAACACAACAGCCCTGACAGCTTTAGATAAAGAGACTATACTTGCATATGTGACTTGGAAAATTTTCCATGGAAAAATACAGCATTGGAAAAATTATCTGTTTTGAAAAATTTTCCGCTCCATACAGGAGCCCCATGGCGCAGGGTGGTAAGCTGCAGTACCGCAGCCCAAGCTCTGCTCACGTCTTGAGTTCAATCCTGGTGGAAGATGGGTTCAGATAACTAGCTCAAGGTTGACTCAGCCTTCCATCCTTCCAAGGTCGGTAAAATGAGTACCCAGATTCCTGAGGGTAAAGTGTCGATAACTGGGGAAGGCAATGGCAAACCACCCCATAACAAAAGTCTGCCAAGAAAACGGTGACGTCCCCCTATGGGTCAGTAATGACTCGGTGCTTGCACAGGGAATTACCTTTTCCTTTATCACTGGCTGCAACCTAAAGAAGTAGAAGGACAAATCTTTACCATTCTCTCTGTTCATTGCAGTGCCAAACTTAATCTCTAATCTGTAGAAATCAAAGCAAGAAGATACTGAAATGAACATTGAATGACAGATTATCAGTTTCAAAAGACACAGTAGTGTCTTTGGATTTTATATTTCCCTGATGATGTGGGGGGTGCTGCTGCTGTGGGAGCTGCTCCCCCATCTGTCATGTCACAGGGATAATGTGGTTCCTTTACATGCCAGTATTATCCCAGCTTTAGGAAGAAGATAGACACTGGTGGGAGGAGGACATGCAACACGGACTCCCTCTTGCTCCCTGGGGCTTCTCATATTCCCCCACTGCTTTGGCAAGGAATGTCAGTGCAGTTGACTGGGGTAAGAAAATTTGATTCAAAGGAGCACTGTTCCTGATCTCCAAAACCCACCTAAGCAGCTAGTGAGAAGTGACTGTAAGACAGCCTCATAAGTGATAAAACACGAATGAAGTATGCCGTAAAATCTGGCTGTAAAAGATGGGGGTAATTAAAAGAAAGAAAAGCCATTTGGAGATTTATTGAAGCCTGTTGGCTATGATACTGTCCTTCAGGGTTACGGAAACTGAGTCTACATGGATTGTGGATGAAATCATGTTTTAACACTTGCAGTTAAACTGACATGCTGCTTTCATAAATGCTGAGGCTTGCAATACTTATCTTGTGGAGCTGGAAGTAATTTAGTAATTATTACACATCAAGCCACTCCTCTTCTGCCAGCTGGTGCTTAGAAAACTTTGCCATATTTTTAAAAATTCAGTATTGGTGTGTACGTAAATTAATAAAATTATGTTGCACACATATTTAACACGAAATTTAATTATGGATCCCTAATTCTTTTTTTTTTTTTAGAAATTTTTATTGGATTAGAAATATTTTAATGTCCATAACAATCAGTTTCCTTTAAATATTCCAATTCTAACCCCCTCCCTTTCCCCCCCTTTTGTTGACTTCCAACAGTTTTCCAACCCCTTATCTATTTTCCCCTACTCATTTCAAACTTATTTTACCTATTAAACATATACTTTCACTCTCTTCTAAGCTTATCTATTATATCACAGTGCTGTCTCATTTCCCTTTCTATTTAACTTAACAACTAAATAATACATTTCTGGCATATATTCTTCAATAATCATTTTGGTAACCTGTACTCTATCTTACTCATTCTAATCTCCTCTATATTGAACAAACAATTTGTTCCTCATTATACATAACTTTAAGTACATTATAAACATTGCATACCTTCAATATAGGTCAATCAATTTAACCCATACTCCATATATTACTCTTTGCTTCGTATATCTTATCTTCATACTATTTTAGTTGTCTAATTTCTCCGTTATGCAACTCTGTCAGAGATAATCAATCACTTTAACTGTACTTTAAATATATACTTTAAGCATAAGTCAATCAATTTGACCCATATTCTATATGTTACTGTGTATTTTCCCCTCCTTTCTTATATTCATTCGTTTTGATTATATAAATTCTCCATTATACCATTATCTGCCAGCGATGAGATTAATCAGTTTCTATCCCTATAAATCTTATAATGACACCACTATTACGTCATACTATATATAATAATCAAATAAAATAATTGCTTAGAAATTTTTCAATTAACTCTCCCCCCCCCCCCCGGTATAGTCACTTCTCTCTTCTTTTGTTATATTTCAGTAATTTTCAAACTGCCACAGTTCTCCTCCCACCTCCCATTTTTTCACCAAGTATTGTTTCAGCTTATCCCAATCCGTGTTAAACTGTCCTGGATCAAGGTCTCTCAATCTTCTTGTCATTTTGTCCATCTCCGCCATGTACAGCAATTTATAAATCCAGTCCTCAATAGTTGGCACTTCTTGTACTTTCCACTTTTCCATACAAAAGTCTGGCCGCTGCTGTCATGTAAAATAACAGTGTCCTGTATTGTGCTGGAATGTCCTCCATTCCCAAGTTCAGTAGCAGGAGTTCTGGGTTCTTATTAACTTGAAATTGTAAAATCTCACTTATTACTCTTATTATTTCCCCCCAGTACTGCCTAGCTACCTCACAAGTCCATATGATACAAAGATCCCTCATGTTTTTTACATTTCCAGCATTTGTTAGACGTATTTAAATTCCCTAGCGCAATTTTCTTTGGTGTCAAATACCAACGATAAATCATTTTATAGACATTCTCTTTAATATTAGTGCATGTCATAATCTTCAACGTATTTTTCCACAAGTATTCCCACGCCTCCATTGTTATTTCTTTATTAAAGTTTATAGCCCACTTCACCATCTGCACTTTAACTGTCTCATCTACAGTATACCATTTTAGCAATACCTTATAGACCTTAGAGATTTCCTTTTTATCTTCTTGTAGAATTACTTCCTCTAATTCTGAGTTCTCTATTCTTATCCCTCCCTTTGCACAATCCGAGTTGTAAAGATCTCTAATCTGTCTATATTGGAACCAGTCATAATTTGAAGACAACTCTTCTTGCGTCTTTATTCTTAATTTAGAAATGTCTATTCGTGTTATTTCCTTATATGTTAAACATTGTTGTTCATTGTCAACAGTTCTCGGGTCTATTACTTCGTAAGGAACCACCCAAGAGGAGTTCCTTCTTGTAGGTAATTTCTGTACTTCTTCCAACCTAATTCTAAGGATGATTTGTATTAGGACCTACAAAGGGTTTGTTGACTGCCACTGTAAGGTCAGTAATGGGACTGCTAAAAGTCGGTAGTGATTGAGCGCAGTGAGGTCCTAGGAGCAGCTTGAATGTAGCCAGCATTCTTGGAAACCCAATCAAACAAGCTATTTGCCACCCTAAAGCCGGGCTCAACATATCCCAGGTGCCAGGTTGTAATAACACCAGAAATTTCATGGTGGTATCCTGGTATTTTAAGCAGACATTTTAATGTGGTCTGTAGTATGTCTCAGCTGTTCTCAGTAAAAGGGCGAAGGGTTGGATCCTTGGGTAAAAAACGGAGAGTTTCCTTTGACCACCAAAAAGGCTTATGATTGGGATTATGGAAGCTACAAGGATAAAATGTATGTGAAATGAAGGCTGGTTAGTAATAAGGTTAGTAATTTGTCGAGAGAAAGCTTGATGGATCCATCCCAAAGCTTATTTAAAATTTTGTATTTAAATGTTTTGCTGTACAACAAAAAAATAAATGTGCGTGAATTACTGGTCATTGCTTATACCATTCAATGGTGGTAGATGAATTCATTTCCTAGCCAAATTTTTTCTTGCTCTAGTATTCAGTTAAATCAGTTTTTCAAGCAGTAATTATGAGAAATTGGAGAGACATTAAGCCAGAGGTTTGTTTTTTGTTGTGGTAATGACAGCCAGGGTGGGGGTTTTTGTTTTGTTTTTTTGCTTCAACTTGAGTCATATTTGACTTATGGTGACCCTGTAGAGTTTTCAAGGCAAGAAATATTCAGAGGTGGTTTGCCATTTCCTGACTCTGCATAACAACCCTGGACCTCATTAGTGATCTCCTACCCAAATACTGACCATGCTGCTTGAGATCTGTGGAGACTGGGCTAGCATGGGCTATCCATATTAGAGCTGACCAGGGTTACCCCTATATTAATAACATTATAAGAGACTGTGAAGAGGTTAGAATTAAATTTTTTGATACCACCAGTTAGAACATATTGAAAAATGATCTTGACTCCTAAATTTGGGAGCTGTGTCCTAGAGCCAAAGAAAAACGGTCAAAGCCTGCCCTAAAGTAGTAATCGATAAACTCCATTCAGAATTGAGTGAGCAATTATATGTCTTTTTTGTTGTTGTAGAGTAATCAAATGTGGCAGAATACCATCATTAATATACAGTTGTCATAGTGATTCTTGATGTTATTGCTTGTTCTTTCTATGTTATGCTCCCACTGTTTTCCAGGAGCCCCCGTATTGCACAAGTGTGGGGTTGGTCTTTGCATTACTGTTGCATAATCAGTGTGATGTGCCCTCTTCCTGGAACCTCTGGGCAATGCAGCAACAGCTCCCATAGTTGATTTTTTTAAAAAGATACTTATTTGCACTATAACACCATTAAGAATTAACAGCATTTTTTGATGTGCAGTTTCCAAGGAGAAAATTGTAATTTGAGAGAGAGAGAGAGCTTGGAGTTTTTAACTGGTGTTAACTGACTACAATGTAGCCTTGTTGAGAGGAGGGTTGTCCAAATTGCTCCCTAGGAATTGAGTACAGGATTAGTGAATTCTCTGCTTAATACAATGTGGGGATGGGGGAATAATGGTATGGCATCATGAAGTAATAGTGCAAGTTGGCTCGTTTTTTTAAAAAAGACAGTTGGAGGGAACTTCCATTTATAATAATAGGAGGAAGCGGAGTCATGACGAGCACAGAAACAACTCCTGAGGATGTGGAGTCTAGGAGATGATTGATTTTCAGTGGTGTAATATGTGAATCTTCTGTTGTAATTCCACAATAAGCTGAATGTGGAAAAGGAATGAATGAGCAATGCAAAAAGGTTGTAGTGTGGAACCACCTTGGAATGTAAAATGAGCTTCTGCCTGTGAACTGAATGTGCTTGTAGGTCGACAGAGCTAACCAAATGCCCTCAAAGGATTTTGTTTTAGTTCTGGGGTGGGGGTGGGGGTGGGGCAAGCCCTGGGGAGCTTCCGAGCCTTGCGGGAGGCAATAGAAGAGAGGTTCTGCAGCCCCTCAGCCCAGGAACTTTCCCAGTCCAGTTAGCCTAGGTTTTGCAAATCCTTTTTTATTTTCTGTTGTGCCCCCCACCGGTGGTTTTTTCTTGACACTTTTTAGCTTATGGTAACGAGGCAAAAATAAAAATCCTCACATAGTCTTCGGTGTTGTATTTGGAACTTCTCAGAGTAGCCTCTACAGTTCCTTGGTGCCATAAAATATCAATTGAGGACATTTGCTTTGATTATGTGGGAGAAAATACTTGCTTTGACTGAATTGTTACTATGGTCCAAGACTTAGAAAAGAAATATACTTACTCTTGAAGGCATATTCTGCTTATGTGCAGAATCTTGTTTTATGTTCCAAGATGCTGAACTTATCAGAGAAATGACATTCAATTCACAGTACAACTAAGTGCTACAATTTGATCACATTGCTACCCTAAAGGCAGCCATGGTAAAGAGTGCAACATGAGTGTGATCTAATGACTTTTAATAACTTTTGCCTCTGTTAGAGGCTTGCAGGCTTTCTACAGCATCTGCTTGTGTGCTGAGCAATTGGTACAGGAGTCTTGAAAAGGATTCTAGGCCCTCTTTGGGTGCATTGTTACCGTGAAGCCCTGGCCAGCTGCCCCTTCATATCTTGCATGGATAGAAAGCCCTTTTTGACGGGGATTAGGGAAATCAAACCTAAAAGGGCCACTGATTGGTGGAATCAGGTTGGAGAAACTGATGGTATAACTTGTTTACAGAAGAATGGATACTGTGAGGTCCTCAGATCTGAAAATTGCGTTAGTTTCTAAAGAAAACAAGCAATTGTTATTAAGATTATAATGATGAGGAAAATGTTATATAAACGGGCGTAAAACTAGATTGCGATGGACAATCATTTACATGGGGTCTAGAGATGTGAAGGTGAGAAAAAAGACTGGGGAAATTGTGGTTATGTTTTTTTTCTCTTCAGTTTTTCCATTGGAAAAATTGGAAATTTTGGGGAGCATTAAGAGAAACTCCTATGAAACATGTTATCTCCTGGAATGAGTAGAATGCTTTATATGTCAGGGTTACTCATTCAGAATATGTAGTCTGATGATGTTTTAAATAAAATCATCTATAGCATTCAATAATGATAATTCTTGTGTATACTGAAGACATATGCAACATATTTTCAATCTGCAAGGAAGACTAGGGTTTTTTTCCCCACATGTGCTGTAGAGAAGAAGAGGGTTCTGTCTTAAATTTGCATCTGAGTTTCCATTAGATACAGTTATAAACTTTTATGTATAACTGTTTTTAGGGAGTTCATCTTACATTCAGGGTTGTCTTCAGATACATGAAGTATGCTATAATGTGTATGATAGCACACTGTTGAAGAGTTCAGTGTTAGAAAGTTTAACTTTGATATCCAATCTGCTGATACACTGATTGCTATATGAGATTGTTTCTTTCCTAATAATACTTCTTTTTTTCCTTAATCCACACTTTACACTTTCAATTCTTATTTTTTCCTAATTATCAGATGGAAAAAAATTAATATACAAGGTTGCTAATAAACTGTAGTGTGCAGTGCTTTGCAGGACACTCTCTCTTTAGTATTGGTTGTATTTGTAATTTTGCTTGTAGAAAACAAAGCTGTTTATACTTTAGAGATCATAAATATACTGTACAATTTTGTATGCTGTTATAAATTATTCACACTACTTCACGCTGTGAGAGCAACTGGACTACACAAGCGTTTGCTTAAAGGGCAGAAATGTCACTGCTGTCTTTAAGGAGCTGGGCCAATTGACAGCTGGTGTGGTGCATTCTGTAGCCTGTTGGATATAGATTGGGGAAAGCCATGTTTACGTCCCTGCTCAGCTGTGATGGTCAGCAGGTGACTTTGGGCAACTTGCATCTTCTCAGCCTAATGTACCTGAGGTATTGAGGGGGAAAATGGAATAGTTGTGTTCCGACTATTCTGCACTTCTGGAAGAAAGCATTAAGGACAGTCTTGATATACTGTTGTAGCTCCTTCCATGCAGACATCTTAGTGTACAGTAGTGCATATTTGTGTTCACTGTCTGAGGAAACGTTGAATAGTTGTAAGACTGCCAAGCAAAATACAAAGCTGTTGTTTAGTCCTCATGATTGTAGAGACAAAACTGAAATTTGATAGCAAATATACTACAGGATGCCATACCTGTGTGGCAAGTTACCAAAACTGAAATAATGAGTTGAAATACTCATAGTTAATCAAGAAGTTTCCAAGCCTGTGTGAAGATTTTCATGTTGGATGCTTACAGTTTTGAATTAATATGTGAAATGACTAATCGCTGTGGTTTGAAATTTGCCTTACTGAAGCCTGTAATGTACAGTACAGAAATTCACTCAACCTCCGCAATTTAGCAGCTGCCTTCTAATGCCTGTTTCTGATTTGCTCCCGAGTGCTGAAAACACTATAAGTGCCCCTGGTCAACATGTTCCATCCCTAAGATTAATTTGTTTTTATAACTCTGAGGCATTTTGCATTTTAAAAATAGCTGAGGGATGTTGTAGAGAACATGGAGCTCAAATGCCTGGTGAGATTAATATTTCTAATAACGTACATGTCTAGCATGAAGTGCCTCCTGAGAAGTAAAGCTCCAAAGTAACAGGGGATGTTAATCTTCCTTACTGTTCTTTGTGTAAGGTCACTTCATTACAGTAACAAATTTTCCATGATGTTAAATGACTATTCGGGGAATATATTCAAAGACTGGATTGTAGATTCTCTAAGCTTGCTGTAGATGATGCGGATTCCCAGAAACTGAGGCCTTCCATTGTTAATATTCATCTGACCTGTTAAACAGTCTGGCTACATTTATGAACGCCATTATTACGAAGAGTGAGCTAATAAGAGAGAGAGAAAATGTTACCACCATGCTGAAGCTCCATGCAACTGTTAATGATCTGATGAGGCAGTTGCTGTTGAAGTGGTCTCATCAGCAAGTTGAATGCATTGGAGCACTAATGCACTGGGTTCTTGATGCTTGGCAGGCTATGTTAATGCTTGTCAACTCTGTAATAAACCCAGCTTGGGACCTTTAGAGGATTCTATGATAGCATTCAGCAGGCACTAAGGCACTCTGCCTTATGTGCTTTTGAGAGTCGCATGCTAGAGTGGTTTCTGTTTGCTTTGTTACAGCTCAGGCATTGTGTATCTGATAGCAGGGTCTTGGATTTAGGTCAGAACTGTGTGGAAGCTTCCTATTCATGGTTCTGTGCAAACATGGCATTCTGAGAATCGGTGTCAAAAAGATTTCAGAGGAGAAACTACTTAGTCCATTGCAATAAAAATAGAAGTCTTGTGGCCCCTTTAAAACTAGCAACTTCTTGTTTGTTTGGTAGCACAAATGTTTGTGGATTACAGCCCACTGTCAGATTGTGTGCATTGAGTCCTCTCCAGAAAGAGACATATATACAACATGAAGAAGAAAAGTTGTAAGCGGGGTCAAAGGGTTATGAACTACAGAAAGTGCAGGTGTGATGTAGTTATGTAATGCTCAAATGTAATCAGCAAAAATAGAGGTCTTAAAGAATTGGTGATAGCAAAACTTGGGCAATTAAGTTAAACACGTTAATTACCTGTAATGGCTCAAGACTGCCAAATTTTTAAATCAGATTATGAAAGATGGTTGTGGAATGGGTTCCTGTCTGCTTGTGGACTGTCATTCATTCGTAACAGTTGGGCTGAGAATCAGCACTCTTGATTCTCAGCATATTGCATGTGTTTTTACACCACTGAATTAAAAATGTGCTGTCATATTGTGTCAGCTGGTCCTGAGCACTGCAGAATTGAGGTGCCAAGTTGTCCAACAAACCTCTGGGAACTTGGGAGAAGGTGTCCTTTATTAGGGTGCTAATTTTAAACTCTGTAGGCTCTATTTGTGGCTTGGCAAGTCAGTGAATTATTCACACAGTTCATCTGTAGAACTGCTGTCTCGGACTTGATAGGCCTTATGCCTCATTTACATTTCTTTTGAGACCACCGTTTTTATCCATTGTCAGTGTTGCAGTAACCACAGCTTCATTTGTGAGCGCTTCTTCTTTACAACAGTAAAGAAATTCACAACGTTTGCTCACACCTAAATTTTTTCTTCCAGATACTTGGAAAAATTCCTTTCAGCTGTTCTTATCAGGAGCATGAAGGGAGATTTGAATCCTTCATGCTTGGAAGCTGTCGGAAACATTTGCAAAGAATTCTGCATGCTAGAAGAAATATGACTCAAGCCATTTTTAAGTCTTACCTTTGAATACATTGAATTCTGAAATGTGAAAGTTTGGTAGCTCAACTGAGTGACATCTGTGTCAGTATATCTGTATGTACAAGCTTTATATTTTATATGAACTTTGCTTAGTTGGTAAAATGTTATGTTCTGGCGCTTTAAAAAGTAGTATTGTTGATATTTCATAGCTGCATTTTTTGCATAAGTCACCTCTGAAATGTTTCATTTGCTCTATAGAACAAATGTGCTGAAGTTAATACTTTAACAGATCAAATAGCTCCTTAAGCCTCACAGCTGAGTACTTCAAAGCCTCCCTTCTGCCTCATGCTCAAGCCAGTAGCACTAGCAAAAAATTGTTGGATATCACATTTTTGCATTGTTCTATCAGTTTGGTAGTGGATTTTTGTGTGTGGACAAGACAGTTTATTTGCAAACGACTGCCGTAGCACAAGGATAGTGCATATCTAATGATATGCAGCCTAAAAGTAAAGTGGGTGGCCTTTGTCAGTCGCTCAAGCAGCACCATGGACCATTCACAAAGGGATTTCTGCTTACCTTGAAAACTCCTACATATACAGAAATGTTTCCCCCTTTGCTCCAGAAGTTAGAATGTGGGCACTGTCATCATCACCGTCATCAGCTTCATTTGGATATGGCTAAATAGGGGGTCATCTGGATTATGTGCCGCTGTGTTTACATACATACACATATGTGTGTGTGTGTGTGTGAATGTTTACATGTATTTTAATCTATGTATTAGGATGTTTTATGATTTTAAATTGTATATATGATGAAATATGTTTTTAAACTTGGTTGTGATCTGCCCTGAGCCTGCTGATGTGAGGAGGGTGGAATATAAATTAAATATAAATAAATAAATTTATAGTCCGCCTTTCTCACTGGGACTCAAGGGGGATTACAGATATGATAACAATTCAGTTAATCAGCAAGCAAATTACTAAAGTGTGATAAAACATATGAATCTAGCAGCAAAGATACATGTATGTTCTCCTCACATTGCCACGGAATCCTGATAGCAATAGGACAGAAAGTGCACAAGTGCAAGCTTTCACTCTCCTTTGACAGGCTGAATAGAAACAAGCCCTTTACCATTTGCTTCCATTTGGCAAAAAACATAATGGCAGCAGGGAAATTGTTCCATAGGTCTATGGAAAGAGGACAGGTGAGGAACAAATTCTTTCTATCTATCTTTCGACCTCCATGATATATGACAACTTTCCCATTTGATAAGTGAATGCACGTTGGCTATTACTTATAAATACGCAGGATGTGTGTGCATTTACTGTTCCGTGTGAACAGGGCTTATGACTTGCCCAATCAAGTCCCAAAGTTGGGGAAACTGCCCTTTAAAGCTGGTGTTAGGTGGTAGGCGAGGAGTGGGCTTAATGGTCCACAACATTTTGTTGCAGGTTGTTCCCACTAATGGGAAATGCCATAGCTGAGGGTCAGAAGAGCAGCAAAATGGGGACACCTCTGCCTAGTCAGCAGAAAAATATTACTTTGTAAATTGAAAATAAGCAATTTGTGCCTCCATACCAATCTCATGAGCATGCTTATTGCTTTTCATAAGGAACGTAATGTGGGCAAACGGTTAAAAACAAAAAGGGAGAGAACCTTATAGTATTCTCAAAGGTCTGACATATGCACCCTCCCGCTCAATTACCCTATACATTCTAGGAGGGAGGAGCTAAAAATATCTCTCTTCTGCACTCTGTCACTCAAGTTCAGAGCCACATTAGCAACTTCCTGCCTACAGAGCTCCAAATGTATTAATTTATTTACTTCATTCATACCCCACTTTCTCCCCAGTGAGGACCCAAAGCAGCTTACATTGCTGTCCGAGAGCTAGTTTAGTGTAGTGGTTATAAGAGCAGCAGGACTCTAATCTGGAGAGCTGGGTTTGAGTCCCTATTCCTCCACTTGAAGCCAGCTGGGTTACCTTGGGTCAGTCACAGTTTTCAGAGCTCTCTTAGCCCTATCTGCCTCACAGGGGAGAGTGGTTGTAAGCTGCTCTGAGACTCCTTTAGCTAGTGAAAGGTGAGGTATAAAACCAACTCATCTTCTTCCTCTTCCTCTTCCCTCTCCATTTTATTCTCACAACTCTGTCAGGTAGACTAGTTTGAGAGGGTGTGACTGTCCCAAGGTCACCTAACAAGCTTCCATGGCAGAGTGTGGATTTTATCCTGGCTCTCCCGTATCCTAGTCAGGGGATATAGGACCTTTACACTGTGATGCTCAGCTGTTGTGGCTTAGGTGAGCAAGAAGTTCTTCACAGGGCTCAGCAGTTTTGTGCTATTGGAGAACTCTCAGTTGCTGGCCCTCTCCCACATAATTCATTTTGTGCCAATATGCTGTAGTGCTTAAATCAGTTTAGGATCTAGGATGCTCCCGGTTTGAATCCTCGCTCTGCTGTGAACGCTCGCAGTGTGATCTTGGGCCAGTCACACAAACTTTGAGCCTAACTTGTCTCACAGAGTTGTTGTATAGAGAAAATGAAAGACAGTGGAACAACTTAAGCCACTTTGGGTTCTCATTGGGGAGAAAGGTGGAGTATAAATGAAATAAGTAAATAAGAAATGAATGTATAGTTGAAAAAAAGAAATAGAATAAACTGTTAAAATACTCTATTTTTTAGCTTTTGGAGTCTCAAAAGGGCAGCCTTCCTGTAGGTGCCAGGTAGAGCAGATCTCCATGTGGTTGCCACAAGAGTGGCTCCAGATGAGCAGATAGTGTGCTGTTGCCTTACTGGAAGCTAAACAAAGGGTTACATTGACGAGGTAGGAGTGAGCAGCATACATATTTTCATGTACCTTCATGTATCTTGCAACACCAGTAAGTCAATTAAACCATATTTCCAAACCTGGATGGGAATTATATTTCTGAAGAACTCTAACTCTCAAAAGCTTACACCCTGAACATCCTGTCTGTCTTTTAGGTGCCACTGGATTCAAATCCTATTGTTCTACTGCAGACCAACATGGCTTCCCACCTAAAACTTTCTGCTTTAGTGATTAATAAGTGAGGGACCTGCAATGACTTGGAAGTACCCCTGCACATCCTCTTCCCTTCCCTGGCCTCCCATGGCTTTCCCCATTTTCCTGCTTCTTTACAGGCCTGGTTCAATCATGCTACTCATGTCCTCTGCTTGTTGCTGCTGGGTCTGGCCCCAATGAGACCTCCCTCAAAGACCAAAACAGCCCTGGAAAAGATGCTTCCCTTTCCCCTGCCTTTTCCTAACAGAAATGAAGCCTGGGATGCTGGTTAAACTGTTATGGTTGCTCAGCCACTGAGAGCATCTGGTTAAAGCTACAGACACTCCTTTTATTATATGGTTGTTGTTTTTTTAAGATTTCGGATTTTTCTGCAAACCTGGGGCATTTTTCAGGTGGCTAGGAAGATCTGTCTTGTCTGTTCATGGCTTCAGTCTCCGGATTTAGGTATTCACAGATCAGGGTTACTTGGCTATTAGTGTATAAGAGTGTTTATTATGAGTGGCATTTGGACTTGAAGATGTAACTTTATTTCATTTATTTACAAAATTTGTATGCCATCTCTCTGCCCTGTCAGGGCCACCAAGGTGGCTAACAGTTAAAAAGTTATTAAAACATTGTAAAAATGTAACTAAAATACATACTAAAAGTGCATAAAACAGTAATTAAAACATAGGGCAGGAAGGAGGGATCATTGAGTAAACACCAGATGAAACAAAAATGTTTCTATCCACTGGTGGAATATAGCAGCAGACGGAAATAAATACCCTGAGGAGAAAGTAACATAGGTTTGGTGCCACAGCAAAGGAAGTCCTTTCTCAGGTTGCCACCCACAATCTCAGAAGGCAGGGGCACTTGAAGCAGGCCCTTGAAAGATAACTGTATTGGTTGGGTAGCTTCGTAAGAGAGTAGGCAGTCCTTCAGGTATGTTGATCCGAAGCCATATAGGGCTTTAAAGATCAGCACAAGTGCCTTGAATTGTGTTCAGAAACAGGTTGGGAGCCAGTATAGATGGGCCACAACTGGAATGATATGATCCCTGTGACCCACTCCAGTCAGCAGCCTGGCTGCAGCATTCTCTACCAATTGAAGTTTCCAAGCACTTCTCAAAGGCAACCCCACATAAAGTGGCCAGATGTTTTCTGCCCAGAAAAGGCTGCAGCTGGCTAATCCATGAAAAAGGCATTCCTGGCCACAGTTGCCACCTGCTTATCCAACAGTGGGCCTGGGTCCAAGAGCACCTCAAACTACAGAGTTATTTCTTGAAGGGGAGTGCAACCCCATCCAAAATGGATGATCCCTTAAATCCTAGGTCAGGCCTTCTCCTAATCAAGACCACTTTTGTCTTGTTGAGATTGAGCATTCAAAACATGCTACCTGCTAAGCTATGTAGTATCAAATAAAAAGAAAGTCTGGTAATTTGAGAAACTTGTTCATAGAATGTTGATTGTACTTAATACATGCTACTGATTTTCATCCAAACTCTTGAGGGAGGGGGAATATATTCTTCAGAACCTTCTGTATTCTTTGCAAAAATTAAATCCTTATTTATTCAATTTTTTTAGCATTTTTCCTCTAAAGATCCTGGGGCATACATAGGCCTTCACAATTTTATTGCAACACTCTGTGGGGTAGGCTGAAACTAGTGGCTGGCCCAAGGTCACCAGTGAGCTTCATGACAGAGCAGGGCTTTGAGCTTTGGTCTCCTTGGCCCTGGTTGAACATTGCACCATAGTGGCTCTAAACTGGCCTCATAATAGTGGTTCTGGTGTAGAAATTTGATTTTATTTCTGTACGCTCAAAAACAGTTGGGGGTATCATATTAAAGGACAATATGTGACTTTAAAGAAAATAGCAGTTTTGCTAATTTACCTTCAGAATTGGAAAAACAAGAATGTTTGAGGTATAATGGACTACTTTTTGAAGTCTTTCTTGCTACTGGCTGCAAATTAGCTCTAGCTTCATTTGATTGAGAAGAGCCTGTCATACATATTGACTCACTGCTTAGGTATTGTAGAAAATTTTGGAAAACAGCACTTGGAATACACTCAGCAAGCCCATGGACAATAGTAGCTCATATAAACTCTTAATAGTCTGCCTGTTCACATGTTATCTGTCTAAATAAAATATGGCCACAGTTTTCCTGGCTGATTCAACCATGCATGCCAATATTTACAAACCTGTAACAATCATTTTCCCATAGTCAACTTTACTTTTGGGGTTTTTTTGCTGATACTGCTCAAAATTGTTTGCTAAATGAGCAGTTCAGGAGTCCCCAGATCATCTGCTTTTTTGAATTTGTCCACTGCCAGCCATAGCTCTTTAAGACTGTAAATTCTGTTTACTACAAATGGATGAGTAGTGCAATGTGGCTTTGTTTCATTCAGTTTCATTCTCAAGAAAATAGATTCAGGTAGCCTTGTAATATTTACTAAGTTTGTTGCCCTTAGGTTCTAAAGCTTATTTTGGATGTGTGTTTGCCTAGCTTCTTGCTTGAATATGATAGCATGAGAAGAAAACGGTTGGCTTAATTCAGTTTCAGGATGATACTGGATCATAGTCAAGCCCTAGCTGTATGGATAGCTTTCAGTTGGTGAGGCCTGTTGAGCTGAACAAGCAGCTTAGGAGCTTGCCATTTTTATCTAGCTGGGTTGGGCTGGTTAAGTAGGTCTAGGATGTAATGAACATCTCTGTGGGAGGGTGTAGTTCTGACTCCTTTGAAAGAAGCAGCAGTGAGACCTCTTCTAAAGGTGTCTCTGGACCCAAATGATCTAATTACGACCACAGTTAGTTGCCACCCTTCCATTCACAGGCAATGTGCTGGATAAAGAATGGGTGGTGGCTGTGCAACTTTAGGAGACTATCTGGACCCAAAACATAGAAGTACTGTGCAGGAGAGGGAAACTTGTTTGACAATAGTTCCCACAGTAATGCTGCAGCAATATTGTCATATAAAAGTTCTAGCCTGTATGCAGCCGTCCAATCATGTAAAGCACACAGAATTTTCCTATGTATTTTATTACAGCCCCTTCAGACCACTGGAAAGATCATTTATGAGGTCACAGGACCTGTATGGATGAACAGCTGCGTAGGTGGGGGGCGTGGAGAAGACACCAGGGGAAGAAATCACCCCCTCCTGTTTGTAGAAGACGAGAAAGGAGGGATGATTTTGCTCCCTTGTTACTTCAACCTGTGACCTGCACAGCACAACTATTCTTACATAATAACAACAATAATAATAACATTCGATTTATATACCGCCCTTCAGGACAACTTAATGCCCACTCAGAGTGGTTTACAAAGTATGCCATTATTATCCCCACAACAAAACACCCTGTGAGGTGGGTGGGGCTGATAGAGCTCCAGAGAACTGTGACTAGCCCAAGGTCACCCAGCTGGCTTCAAGTGGAGGAGTGGAGAATCAAATCCGGATCTCCATGTGGGATCCATATCCCTCAGAATGATTTTTCTAGGATTTGGAAGAGATTTCAAGAACAGAGAGGAACACGGGGAAATGACAATTCCTGTAATCCCTACCAGGAAATTGTGGCTAGGGAGAAAGGAGAATGAGAATGAGATAATAAAGACTGGCCCCCAAGACATGAATCCTGTGGCATTTGGTCCTCTCTGATGCTGATTACTCACCCAGTGTACCTCCCTTTGCAGAAGTAAAGTTTATTTTGTTTATTATATGAATAATGGATTGGGGTGGGTTGACGCTGCTGATACTTTTGGATCTTACAGCGACCTTCTACACAGTTTATTATGATCTTTTGACTCACCGCCTCAGGGATCCGTGGGGATCCGTGGAAAAGCCTTGGGGATCCGTGGGGATCTGTGGAAAAGCCTTGTAATGGCTGAGCTCCTTTATTCATGGTTGGGGTCAGAGGGTAGCACTAGGGGAACAGATGTCCAACCACCACTCTTTGGTATGCAGCGTCCCTCAGGAGGCGATTCTTTTCTTGGTGTTTAACATCTAAATGCGCCCCTTTCCCAGGTGCTTCGTAGCTTTAGGCTGGGCTGTTGCCAGTATGCTGATGACACCCAGCTCTACCTATTAATGGACAGCCAGTTAGACGCTGTCCCAGACTCTTTGGCTGGGTGTCTGGATGCCGTGGCAGAATGGTTGTGTCAGAACTGCCTGAAGTTGAATCCCCTGAAGACGAAGGTTCTGTGCCTAGATCGTGGAATGACAGAACTGAGAATCCAGCTCCCAGCCCTCGATGGAGTGTAGTTACAGCTTTTGTTAATGGTGAGGAGCTTGGGTGTGCTCCTCACCTCACTGGATGCCACACTTTACATGGAGGCCCAGGTTGCAGCCATTGCCAGATCTGCATTTTTTCATCTTTGGCAGGCGAGGCAGTTGGCTCATTATCTCTCATCCCAGGACCTAGCTTCGGTAATCCATACAACAGTCACCTCTAAACTGGACTACTGCAACTCGGTCTACACTGGGCTGCCTGTGAGCTTGACCCGGAAGTTGCAACTGGTCCAGAATGCAGTGGCATGCATCCTTATGGGGATGCCGCTTAAGGCACACATCTATCCTGTGTTACACCAGTTGCACTGGCTCCTCGTTCCAGTTCAAGGTACTGGTTCTAGTGTTTAAAGCCTTTCATGGACTGGGACCTGCATACCTATGGGACCGCCTCTCATCATGTCCCCCGCAGGGCCTTGCTCTCTGCAAATAAGCAGCTTCTGTTGGTCCCCAGCCCAGGAGACATTTGGCTGGCTTCAACTAGGGCCAGAGCTTTTTCTGCCCTGGCCCTGGTCCAGTATAATGCTCTCCTAATGAAGATCCAAGCCCTGCAGGACCTTTTACAGTTCCACAGGGCCTGCAAGATGGAGATGTTCCACCGGGCCTTTGATTAGGAGCCTGCACATTGTCCGCCTTTCTGCCCGCCATGCCCTCTCTTTGCAGCAGCCTGGATTCACATCGTGGTGGTGTCCATGGTTATGGTGTTTTATAGTAGCCTGATTGTTTAGCAGCACCTGGATTTCTTTTTTATGTTATTTGATTTATATGATTATGAGGTTTTATTGTATGTTTTAATTGTATATTCTTGTTGGAAGCTGCCCTGAGCCCACTTGCAGGAAGGGCAGGATATAAGTCAAACAAAACAAACAAACAAACAAATAATATGCACTTATCACACTGGTATTTATATGCTTAATTTTTATTTTTAAAAAGCTTGGATCAGGGCTGGCGTCCGATGTTTAGCTGCCCAAGCTGCTAGTTACTGGGCATTTCCCCAACATTGTTCCCTATTATTTTTAGCATCACTAACATTTTATGTACATTTTCATTTGCTTACCCTGTAACTTTGATGTAATACAAATCACTTTATTGTCTTTCTTTAATAAGAAAAAAAATGCATGTAATAAAACTGAAAAATTGGCTATTGAATGTAAATCTAAACAATAAGACAGTTACGTATTTAGGTATAAAAATTGGCCAGGATAATGATAATTTATTTGAAAATAATTTTAAACCAGTAATATTAATCAGTTCTTTATTTACGGTCATTTGACCAATCATATAACACATTTACACAGGAAAAAAATTCAAGGCATAAAATAGAGCAAACAAAACAATGTAAAATAAGGATCTAATTACAGTACAATATAATTTCCAAGACCTGAATATCACCAAGCAGTATTTGGCAACTTGGTGATTTTAATATCGAAGATTATTTATATTTTTGCATTGTACCCATTACAATTCATAGGAAGATTCTAAAACCATGATAAACTATTTTATTGAGGGGAGGAGAATCTAGAATTAAGGGATCAGTTTCCCAAAAAAAGTGGCAATGTGAAGATTTAAATATACCTAATATTCAATTATATCAGGCTGCAGCACTATTATCTTGGGCCAGCTGATGAGTGTTAGAAGTTGAGGACCCTTCTGAAATTGCATGTTGTGGATTACGAAAACAGAAAGGGGAAAGTTCTACAAGTATAACAATTTTGCAGTGAATAACCTTTTACAATACTGGGATAAGTTTAGTATAGAGCAATTGCTGGGAATGTCCTCTTCTGCTGGAAGAAATCTGGATAAACTGCAAGTCTGTCACTTAGGATTGCTAATCAAATGGGAGAAACTAAAGTTGGATATGTATTAATTCTACAGCAGATCCCTTAATTCTAGATTGAGGCTATGATCCTTATTAATTAATAATAATATTCTTACTTACTACCAAGTCTCTCTTTTAAGCAGCAGTCAAATTTCAGCATTTGAACAGGTGAAAAGCTTTCTGTCAAGTCGAGTTGCAAAAGAGAAAAGAGCTATACTGATTTTGAAAACGGTTGTCAGTAGATGAAAAGCATATGCTTTCTACTATATACGGTATTTTGTTTAGGCGTTACTCTAATTGTAAACTGGCCTTTGAACAAAAATGGAACCAGGCTCTTGCATATGTAATAACAGAAGAGGTTTGGAAGTATACCCTATCATACGGCTCATTTTTTTTAGTTTCCTTTCTACTTAAAGAAAAGTGATGAAGATCAGAGGCATTCACCTCCAGGGAGGATAGTAAAAATGTATCAATCAAGGTCTGGTCAGTATTGGTTTTGCTAGAGTCCTAATGCAGCTTATATTTGTAAGTGGTGGAAATGCCCTCAAGCAATGAAGTATTAAAAATAAATTGCAAATATTATAAAATCAGTCCTAGGCTTTATTATTAAATTATCTTTCGAAGGGTCTTTGAGTGATTCTTTAAAATTTAATCACTGTAGCATGTCTGATCTTTGGCAGATTTTGGAGACAGGGAGTATGTCCATGTTTATGTGTCAAGAAAATTAAAGACTTATTTTTGATGATAAAATTAGCCTCATTAGAAAAATGTAGAAATGTTAAAGATCTTGAATGAATTTGCCCTCCTCTAATTAAATGGATAGATACAAATCTTGTTTAAAGTTCAATGGTAATGTTTTCTTTTACTTATGTTTGATGTATTGTAAATTTCAAGTTAATAAAAATGAAAAGTGGGTCATAATGAACTTTCCTAGAAAGTAACAAGTCATTAGCAGGATAAAAATATCTCTTAAAAATTAAAAACTGACCTTGGTTACTGGATTTAATCTCCAGGGGAACATCCTCTACTTTTGATTTGCTGAGATGAATATGAGCTCCTTGAATGCAGAGGTGCGCTTCATTTTAGTAAATAGTGACATGGTAGACAAGCTAGTGGGCTCTTTCATGTTGAGCAAGTACTACTAAACATAGCAGATGTTTGTTCCTTTTTGACTGTATTTAAACTTCACTGTAGGAACTGCATCATCTTGCTTTTGTATATATGCATAAAGCGTGTATCCTTTTTGAATGACTGGCCCAGTACTGGCTCTTATGCTAGTTGTTACCAGAACTGCTCTTTATTATAATGGGGAATTAGCTATAGCAGTCTGTAACTTAAAATTAAGCGCGGATCATAACCTATGTATACGGAGGTCCCGATCCCAGACACTCTAGTGAAAAAGAGGCAGACTACAAATAGGTTCCAAACACGTGTATTGTCTAACAATGTGGCGTAAGCCTGAACTTGCACAAGCATACAAGAAACACACAAGATCTAGGAAGTACAGAGTATGAAATACAGAGACGTTCGCATTAGCTGGTTCCCAACAATGATAGGGGGAATACTCACTTATCCTGGAGCGAAGCAGAGACACAACAGCGAGGGTGGCCCAATGCCAGCACTGGGACCACAGACGGACAGCAAGGAAGTCTGGATAGGAATGGCCTAAGCACCGAGTGGTCTGGGAGACCAGCTTAAATACCCCAAAACGTACCCTGGGGCTGGTGCTGTACTTGGTGGTTCTCACAGTTTAAAACAAAGGGTCTAATGGGCTATTGAATGGCTTGGATGGGCCACTTTGGTAATCAGATCGTGATAAGTGACACCTCAGGAAGAGGGGACAAAAGAGGGAGGGGGAAATCCAAGTGGGCTGAAAGGATGTTCCAACGGACAGGGCTTGTCCTGATGTCATCAGCTCTGGAATGCGGAGGTTTCTTTGAGATGCATTCTCTAAGTGCTTGGGATGGTCGGCACTTAGTTCTTCTCCGGGGCGGCTCCTAAGATATGCAGAGCGGGGCGAGGGGCTCTCGCTGCGGACGTGGTGTGCCCGCTTCGCCGAAATGGCTTCCCAAAGCAGTCTTCTTCCCAGGGTCTTCTGGCTGCCTGAGAACATGGACGCCGGCTGGGCATAGCTGAGGCTGGTTTGCAGGCTGCCCGGTAGCGAGGGCAAGCTCGGGGACCGGCCCGCGGGAGGCTCCAGGCGGGAACTGACCAGGGAGCGCCTAGCCAGGCTCGCTGGAGGTTTCCCCGGCAGGCGCCCGGCTGCTAGCAGCGGCTTGGGCCCATATGAGGCAGGCTTCCATGGAGGCAGGGGAAACAGCACACAAAACACAGTCCAAAGCAGGGAACAGGCACGGTCCGTGGCAGATGGCAATGCAGGCACGGGGCACACTTGTAATAAAGTCCAAACATACATTGGGAAATCCAGATACAGGTCAGGGCAGGGCTGCCCAGAAAGAGAGTCCTTTGTGCAGTTATCCAAACATGGAGTCAGTAAACTGCACAGTCTATTGCAGCAGCAAGGTAATAAAACAGCAGACAGGAAACTGACACGTGTACTAGAGCACACACGTGCAAAGCAGTCTTTGTGTAGCAGCAGTGAAACAGCAATGCAGGAAACTTTAACACAGTTCATGGCAGGCCTTAAAGCAGGGGAGGGGGCCTACTTGGCAACAATCCCCCCCCTCGGAGACCCCGTGACGTCAGGCGCGCGGGTCTCCGAACTTGACTTCAAAGGCGAGGTGGTCGGCAATGTCCGGTGGTCGAGCTTCGAGCGAAGAAGGAGTGGGAAGGGAAGGGGGAGGAGGCGTCACTCAAAAATTTAGTTTGGAGAACCACCCAACCGAATAAGTGCAATTTGGATCAGCCAATGGGCTGCAGGTCTCTGGGTTCACACCAGGGGGTGTGCTAAGTGCAACCGTCAGAATACATAGCAATAATTCATAGGTAATAGCAATTCATAGTGATATAGGCAGCAATGAGCAATTCATGCATATAAATAGCAATAATTCATATTTGTGTACATTGATTAATTCATGGATGAAGGTAATTCATACGTAATTCATGGTGGATTAAAAGCACTAAAAACCAGGAGCAATTCATATACATGGATTAATTCATAGGCATAGGATTAAAAGCAAAGGCAATTCATGGATACAATTCATGAATGTAAGAATAAAAGCAGGCTACTTCGTAGGAAGTTAAAACAAAGCTCATAGGTGAGGGAATAATTCATATAAGAAAGTGCAAGTCAGGCATATATCAATTCATAGAGGGTAGAGCAATTCATAAATGGTTAAAATCATAAATATATATATATATATATGATAAAAACAATAGACCAGGAAGTTAAAACCAATTCATAGATGATAGCAGCAATAGTAAAAGCAAGTGCGGGGAAACAATTCATGAGGGGTAAGCGGCGGAAGGGCTCATAGGGGGTCAGAAAAATAAACTCTGCAATTAAAAAAAACCGATTCATGCGGCCAGATTAAAACCAAATTCATACAGTCTAAAATCAGGAATAAAACAACCTTTAAAAGAGACCGTTCAGGAGTGGTCCCGGTTAAAACCCAAATTCATAGAATGATAAATAGGCTAGGATTACCTCGGCGGAGGGAGTCAAGTTAAAAAGGCAATTCAAAAGGTTAAAATCAAATTCATAGGGATAAAGTTAATAGGGGGCGATAAGAGGGTCCCAGTTCATGGGAAGATCATGGGTGCACTTGCAGTAGATAGAGGGAGGGACTAGTTCGGGGCTAAATTCATGGGAGTAAAATTCATAAGAAGCAGTGGCAAGAAGTTCATAAGACCATAGAGCAACAAAGATCACAGATGGCTCAGTCCGCAGTACAGCTGCTAGACTGGGTTGCATATTTACAAGAACAAGCAAGCTTAGTCCATGTGCTCCAAAACACACTTCCACCCCCCTTTGCTGTCTGCGTCAATCCGCAGAGCAGGGTCGGTGGGCGGCGAAAAGGGCTTCAGGCACACAGTTCTAGTCCTCATGGAGGTAGTGCCGCTGGCGGTCGTTCGTAGGCGGGCCGTGGGCTGGGAGGCAGAGAAATATGTTCCCCCCCTAGTCCACAAGAGGGCCTCGGAGCGGTGTCCGGCAGCAGAGCGTCCATGGGGCCGGTTTAGGATCCATACACATAATCATGAAGACACAAGCATAGTTCATACCAACATAAGCAAATAAACAGGGGTTAAAAGAGGGCGCCAAGAACAACCATTAAGGCAGGAGGAGGTCTGGATTGTAGTGATCCAGGCGGTAAGACAGCTGGAGTTGCTGGAGCTGTCGGCGGCTCCAACAGCCCAAATAAAGTAGTGAGGCACACAACAAAACTTGGAAGGCCAAAATAACAATGATCGGGTGCAAAGCCAAATTGTAAATTCCAGTGGCAGTGGGGCTCCAACCAAAGAGGGTTTCCCACCACGAATGCTCTCCGGTGGTCTTAATCCACTGGGCAAGGTCCAAAATCTCCTTTCCGTTGTGGGACACAACCAAAGCAGTAGTATCCCCGTCCCTCTGGATGCTCTGGAGGGTGCGGTGGAGCTGGGGGTGGGTCAGGAGCTCGTGGATTAGCTCCAGACCGATGCCAAGGGAGACTGGCTTCACATACCGATAGATGGAGGGTGCCACCAGGATCTCTTCTTGGGTCCAGACCGGTACCGTGTAGGTGAAGTTGCAGGCTGCCACCGAAGACAGGTTGCAGAAGCAGCGGTTGACTCCCGGGATCACGGGCTTAAGCTGAAACGAGTTCAGGATCACAAAGTCGCAGGCCGTTCGCACGCAGGCACATCCTTTCCCAAGGTAGACCACAGCGGAGCTGTTTTCCCGGACGACCTCAAAAGAGCACTCGTTGAGGGCGTCGACTTGCGGGGCTACACAGGGGTGATGCGGTGCAAAGGCTTGGTCTTGGCAAATGAAGCCGGTCTGGTCTCGATGCTGGCACCCTTGGAGGCTGACGAGCTGCCATCCGGTCGGGGTGAAGCGAGCACAATGGTCGGGGTGTCTGGCGTAGAGGGCTTTGGTGTCGCTGACTTGGAGTCCCAGAGGCACGACTGGATACACATGGAATGACTCGTGCGCACTGGCCGTTAATAAAAATAGTTTAAGCTCCTGGGTGGTCGGTGAGAATGAGGAATTTACAAGAGACCACCAGGATTCGAGCTCCAGTTCTATGGGTGACAATTTGGGCATAATCAATCTTTTAATTTCCAGGGGCAAGTGTCCGTCCGTGGCTTGCCGAATTAGCCCCATGGCCACAGCCTGATTTAATTGTTGGGCTTGCATACATGCCATGGCTATTGACACGTTGCGTTCCACAGACTGTGTTCCTTTGAGCAGCAGAGAAAAATCTCTTTCAATTTGACTCTCCCAGTTAACTAAAATGGAGCTGATCTCGTGTTGCCCATTCGAAATGGAATTTAGGGACTGCACCACCGGTTTACCTAAGTCGGAGATGCTAGTCGTGACATGGGCAAACTTATTAGCGAGAGTCTCAATGTTGACCGAATCCATGATTGCTAAGCCTCCGGCTGCAGGAGCAGTCCAGTCGGCAATGCTTCGTCTGGCACGCGAGAGAGAGGGGGAGGGAACGATCCACAGTTGTAGCCATGCATTCCAACCCTTGCTACCGGCCTCCAGATAGGGAGCGCACTGCGGCAGCCTCTGGGTTACATTTAGCTCAGCTAAGTCTATGCGGATCTCTTTTAAAGACATTTGCGGGCGGACTAGAACTCTCTCTCGAATGTCAGTTTTCAAAACATGGGAGCCCACTATATGCGTGCCGCCTTGGCTTAATTGTTCATTGCTAGCAATCAAAGGGTCAATTTGGATGGTGTGGGTCTCCTGGGTCCGGATCAGCAGGGAATAATTGCCTGGTTCATGAGTCAAATTTACAAAGAGCAGCCCAAGCCGGTGAAATTTCTCTACTAGGGGCTTGGTTTGGCATTCGGGTGTCTGCTGAACCAGTATCCAATCGGGTGGGCCATGTTTGGCTAGGTCTTCCTCTTTTGCAATCCAGGTCAGGTTCTCCCAGCGTTCTATAGCGAAGGAGAGAGCCGTGCCTGAAGGGGGCGTGATAGTGACTGATGCAGTTTCAGTGGTAGTAGTGCCTAGTAGGATGGTCATTCTAAAGGGGTCTCCTGCCTTCCATACTGCGGCCGACACTAGAATAACTTCACAGTATGGTCCGAAAGCCTCAGTGACAAATGGCGAGGTTTCGAAGTTGGCAGGGGTGGTATATTTGTCTACCACCGGGACTGCGGTGGGGGCTGGCCTGATACGGGGAAGAAACATACATGGAATCGGAGCAAGTGGTGAAACCGTATCAGTAGTTGAATAGCATACTAATTCTTGGGACATGGTTTTGACTCCTACCCATAGAATAACAAGCTCTGGGGGTCGGATCCATTGCTCTTCGCAACTGCGGAAGTTAGTGCGATCCATGGGGGTGGTCATATTGCTCTGCTGCACTACTTTGCAGACCATCATTTCATTTCCTGCCAATGTATTAATACATCTCCAGTGGGGGTAGGGCATTAATTTGGACGGGCGTCCCTCTATTAGGGTGCCTGCCAGCACGAGCAAACACAGAGTAGCCAGGTGCCTCATCTCCTGGCCTTCTTTTCCTTTCTGTAGTGAAAATATCCTGGGGAAACCTGCGGATATAAGTACAGGTTCCCTGAGTTTGTTGCATCAAAATAAATGAAGTGAAGCGGGGTAAAAAGGGAGGGTGTTTTTCTGCCAGCACAGTATATTAAGCGGGGTTCGAACGAGGAGTCCCAGGGCACTAAGCGAGCCTTCCAGCTTGTTGCACTGGGGAACTCCTGTGCGGGGGCTTCTTCCTAAAGCATGTATATTTCAGAGGGTAACGTCCTTGCGTCGGGCAAGGGTCGGCCGTGCGTTAGGCGGGATTATGCAAACTCGCCCCAGGGGTCCCTGGGTGCCTAGACTATGTGGCCTTCAGGTGCCCCTTGCTCGGTGGCGGGCTGCTTTTATTTTGCAGGGTGAGAGCTATCGGTCCGGCTTGGCCTGGCCTTGCCGCTTTAAAAGGAAAAAAAAAACTAGAGAGCGGTATCCAGCAACTATACGGGTTGCTGCAAACGGGGACCTTCGCTTTATTTTTCGAAAATTATTTTTAAGTAGGGGTGGTTAGGGTTGAAGGTATGTTTTATGATGGTTTGCTTTTGCTTTGCCTTTTTCCCTCTGCTTTTTTGCAGGACCTCTTGTATGTATTTCGGCGGACCATTTTTTCCTAGGATCAATTTTTGGAGGGACTCCCTCGGGAGGCCCCATTTTCATGTTGAAAGAAAGAAACACACAAAGCAAAAGCACACGGGGGTGGGATACTTTCGGGTTGCCCTCGCCTGGAAGGCCTGGCATGGCTTCATTAAAACTTCAATATGTCTCCCCCCCTTCTTTTCCCTTATACGGTACAGGCAAGGGAAAAGATTACATGGGGCGGGCGGCTGCTGGCGGAAAGGGCCGAAGTGGAGCCGAAGGTGCTCGGCAGCGTTTATCGAAAAGCGGCGGAGGCGGCCGAGATCTGCCGGCGCCACTGGGTCTGGGTTATTCGGGGGTCATCTTGGCGCGGGGGATCCTGGCTATGTAAATGAGGCACGCTGCCCCTTGTGCGTGGCGAACGCACCCCAATAACATATTCCAGAGGTAACATATTTACAAAATACTGGCGGGTCTTTTACCTTTGCACTAAAGCGTACTAGATGGTGGCGCCGTATAGCAACTCACCATGACGAATATGAGCATTGGTAGAAGAGGGATGTTGGGTTTCCTGGGGGTCCTTTTCCAGGGGAGGCACGGCCCTCAAAGCCAAAGCCGACCATCATGCGAAAGCGTGGGTCTGGCAGGTGAGACCCCGAATCTACGTAGATGCGGGATCTTCACCAGCACGGCGGGTGATATATTTTCGAATACAGGGATCACCTTTTTTGGTGGTTCCACTATGTTCGAAAGAATGTATTCACCTCTGGGCTAAAGCCTCTCCAAACACTTTCACACACAGCAAATCTCTTTTGCCTGTGCAATTTTTTTCCGAACATGCGGCTTACAATCCAATTAAGAATCACTCTCGGTGGTGGTCCTATTTGGCTTTGATTGCCGTGTTTCCCCCTAGGGTCCCAACTGTGGGGCCCGCCTAATGAAGTTAAAGAATAGAACTGAAAAAACTTTTGACATTCACATCTACATCTACATATTCTGCTGTTTCTTTTATACTAGAGCTACAAAGGTCTGGTCTAAGGGGACACAGGGTATCTCTGGCCCAGGGTGAAGGGATATCTGGCGAATCACTGGGCAGAGGGGGGCTGGGCTGGCGGCGGCTCCCCCAGGGTCATACACTGGTGGGGCGGTCTGGAGCGGCTTCCCTTTCCATTCCTTTAATTGAGAGGCGTGGAAGTATTTTAGCCAAGTGCCTCCTGTCTTCCTCTGGATAGCTACCTGATAGACGGCTGGAGAGACTCTTTTCGTGATTGGGACAGGGCCTTGCCATTTTGCCGCTAGTGAGTGTGCCTTCTGTGAGAACTTTCTATATAAAACGAGCTGTCCTTCCTCCCACTGCCTGGGGTTCCTGACCCATCCTAGTTTGCGGTCCATATCCTTCTGAGCTGTGCCTAACTTCTGGGCCACTTGCATGTGGACGGCGTGTATGGATGAGATGAGGTCCTGAACCCAGGCGTCATTAATTACTGCGGGCTGCATATCAGAAGGGAGCTGCGTGTCTAGCTAGAAGGCTTCTGGGAGCTGCATTTTCCGTCCTGTCATGACCATATGGGGCGTGAGCCCGTGAACTGCGGTGGTGCCTCTGATGGCCATTAGAATTATGGGGAGTTTTTCATCCCAGTCTCTCCCGGAGGAGCGAACCATCTTGCGGAGAGCCTCCTTGAGGGTCCGGTTGGTTCTTTCTATGGCGCCGGAAGCCTGGGGATGGCCGGCTATGTGAAAGCGTTGTTGGATGCCTAACGCCTTGCAAAGTTCCTGGGTTACTTCTCCGATAAAATGTGAGCCCAAATCGGAATCCATGACTCGTACAGTGCCCCATCTCGAAAACACATTATTGAACAGTAGTTTGGCCGTGGTGGCTGCAGTGTTATGCTTACACGGGAATGCCTCGACCCATTTACTAAAGGGATCTATGACAGTGAGACAGTAGCGATTGCCGCGGGGAGTGGGAGGAAGGGGACCGATAAAGTCAATCTGTATACGAGCCCAAGGTCCATCAATTCTCTGATGCTGGAGGGGAGCTCTAGGTCCAGTTGGGTCTGCATTGACCATAGCACAAGACAGACAGTTGTCCACCCATTGTGCTACTTCGGTACGCATGCTAGGCCACCAACCAACCTCTTTGACCCTCTCCAGAGTCAGGTCCTTGCCTCGGTGTCCCTGCTCGTGGACAAACTGAATCAGGTCGGCCCTGACTTCCAGTGGCACTACCCAGTGGCGTTCACCGGCTGCATCTACTGCCCAAACTATGCCTTCTTCTTCTCGGATCAGTAGTCTTCCTGTCTGATCTCTTCCTGCGGCTAGGAGGTCAGCTACTTCTGGGTCAGATATCTGCAGTTGTGCTAGGTCCAGTGTTCCTGCGATTCCCTGAGACTGGCTGCGGGCTTGTGCCCGGGTGGTGACAGGGTGGAGGGGACAATCGGTGGCTGGTTCCGGTAAGGGAGCATTTTCAGTGGCGGCTGCCTTGGCTGCAAGGTCTGCCTGGTCATTCCAATAAGCGGTCTCTGAGTTTGTCTTTTGGTGTCCTTTAACATGGGTAACCTGCGTTGGGCCTGTGCGGGACTGAAGGAGCGCGGCTACTTGCCGCCATAGCTGTAGGTGGGCTACGGGTTTCCCATCACTAGCTCTCCACCCCTGATTCTGCCACACCGGGAGCCAGACTGTGGCGGCTTTGGCCGTCCAATCCGAGTCTGTGTAAATGGCAAGTGGGCTTTCTGGGGGCTCGAACTCAAGCACTGCCAGAAGCGCTTGCACCTCAGCCGCTTGGCTGGAATGGGGGCGGGCTGGACCCTTGAGGGTATGGGCGTCGCCCACTCGCACAGCGCCATAGCCTGTCCGAGGGGAGCCTCCAACGTGAAAGGAGGAGCCGTCGCAGAACCAGCATGTGAAGCCGTTCAGCCGGGCTTCTTCTAGCGGGACTCCCCAAGTGACTGGCCAAACAACCTGCGGTGGCGGGTACAGGGGGCACTCGTGCTCGGTCCCGGTTACTAACAGGCCATAGGGGGCTGGGGGCTCAGTGGTTTCCTTTTTAAACTCTACTCCGCGGTTAACCAGGGCCAGGGTCCACTGTGCTATGCGGGCGTTTGAGACTTGTCCATCTTGTATTTTGCCAGACAGAATATATTTGAGGGGTGTGTGAGTGGTTTGAACTATTGTGCGTGAGCCTCCTATGATAAATTCCCAATGGGTCAGACTCCAGACTAGAGCAAGGCAAGTCTTTTCGCATGGGCTGAACTTGGTTTCTACTGAAGTTAGATTGCGAGAGGCATAGGCTACTACTCTAGCGGCTCCCGCTTGTTGCTGGGTGAGCGTGGCTCCTATGCTCTTGTCTGACACGGCTAGCTGAATAAAGAATGGCTGGGTAACATCTGGATGGGCTAGGGCCGGGGCTGCGGCCAGGCTGCGCTTCAGTTCGGCTAAGGCTGTCTGTTGATCCGGTCCCCACTCCCAGGGAGTGTTCTTCTTAAGGAGAGCATAAAGGGGGCGAGCCTTGTCTGCAAAGGACTCGATGAAGTCTCGGGAAAAGTTAAAAATTCCTAGAAGGGCTCTGAGGGAGGGGACATCGGTGGGTGCAGGCAGCTTGGAAATGACCTCCATTCGCTGGGCATCCGGGGTGCGACCCTCGGGTCCCAGGGTCAGACCCAGGTACTTGACGCTGGTCTGAACCAATTGGGCCTTTTCCCTGCTTGCCTTGAACCCAGTCTCGCGGAGGAGTTCCAGGACTTCCCTAGTGATCTGGCGGGTTAATTCTTCCGTAGGGGCGTGGACTAAAATGTCATCCACGTAGCTCAGTACGTGGGGCCTCGAGGAGGGTTGGAGGCGTTCCCACATCTGAACTACATGGGCATGACAAATACTGGGGCTGGAGTGGAATCCCTGGGGTGTCCGCTTGAATGCGTATTGCTGGCCGCGGAAAGTGAACGCGAACTTGTACCAGCAAGACTCATGCAACCGGATGGAGTGGAAAGCGTTGGCCAGGTCTATGACCGAGTAGAACCGGGACCCAGCGGCAATGGCTGTCAGGATCTCGTTGTACTTGGCCACAACCGGGGCAACTGGAGGGGTGGTGGCATTCAGGGCCCGGAAGTCGACCGTCATTCTCCAGGTCACTCCATCTGCTTTTAGAACTGGCCACAATGGGGCGTTGCAGATGGACTGCATCGGGAGTATGACGTCCCACTCAAGGAGTCCTTCTATGGTCTTGGCTATCCCTGCCTCGGCCTCGGCTGGGTACTTGTACTGTCTTTGGGGAGGGGGGTCCTTTCCTTCAATCAGGACGCAGGCGCCCTTCACTATCCCACACTCGGCTTTGTCTGTCACCCAAACTTCGGGAAAGTCCTGAACCCAGGGGTCTCCTGTGATGGGGGCGAGAGGAAGGGGGGCCTTAAGGGCTGCACATCGATGGACTGCATTGACAAAGTCTGGGCCTCCCGGAATGCGCCACAGGAGTCCGTTTGCTAGGTCAATGGTCAGTCCCTCGGCTCGGAAGAATGGCATACCCAAAAGTCCATCATCTTCTCCCCGGTTTGCGCATGCCGAAATCCGGGTGGCCAGGTTCCCAACGGAGAGGGGGATGTCCTGCCAGACCGGGGATTCTTGCATGCCGCCTCCGAAACCGGCGATCTGCATGGTAGTAGAGGTTTGAGTTCCCTTTGTAACTAAGGTGGGCCGGAGTATATTAAGTGAAGCTCCGGTATCTATGAGGAGGGTGGCAGGCTTCTTCTTTTCCCCGGGAGTCCCGATCCCTGCCTTCACTGTCGGTCTCCCCCATGTGTCCGGCTTTAGTTTGGCAACTATGCCCACGGAGGGAGACTGGGACTCGGGGCGACCCTATTCTGATCCTGCGCCCTGGTCTGTGAAAGTGGCACTTTCTCTAAAGAGGTTGTTGGGGCTCGGGCGTTCCCGGACCGCAGCTATCGGGGGACTCGAGAAGGGAGGGTCTGGCGGTAAAGGGGGCGCCGACGGGGGTACTGGGGGCTGCTGCTGGTCTTCCCACTCCATGATCGCCTTCATTAGAACGGACGTGGGCTTTCCATCGAATAGCTCCATGTTCGCTCCAATGTTTTTGAGGCGCATCCAAAGTTCCCAGCGGAGGGGGTCCCTGGACTGGGGCGTGCTGCCGCGGTCCCGGTAGCCCTCGTGGTCGCCCTGTGATGCTCCCCAAGCGTTAGACTGATCTGGAGGTGGGTAGACCTGATGGTTGTACGGGTGCGATGCTCGAGAGTGAGAAGGGGCTAGGGGCGCATCCTGTGATCGGGGCTCGTGGGGCCCCTGCTGGGAGGAGGAACCGTAACTCGGGGTGGGTGCAAAGGAAACTCCCGGGCGGTAGTCCCTTGGCCCTCTTCCCCGGTTAAAACTGCTGCTCCTTCCCCTCAGGATTCCTCCCCTTGTCTCCGAGTACAAGTTGCGTCCCTGCGGTCGGTACTGAGAGTGGGGGCCATGGTTGGCATAAGTGACTGCACTTATCGGCTCGCTCTCCTTCCTACGAGAGGCCGGGGACTTCACATGGCGGATCGCTCCGGTTTCTCGCAACAGGCCAGCAATGCTCCTGATACGAGCCTCCAGGTCTCCCCATGAGATGCTCCCGGGCTCCACTCCTGCCAGTGCCAGGCGGGTAGTGCTATTGAGACCGTCTATAACAGCTCTCCTAAACTCTAAGTCATCGAAGTCAGGCATGTCGCTCAAGTCTAAGTCTACCTCGTCTGCTAGTTCGGCTAGGAGCTGCTTTCTGGCTAAATATGCCTCTGGGTCCTCTCCGGGTTTTTGAGATTCTGCTATGTATAAGGCCTTCAAGCTCTTGGTAGGCCAGAGGAAGGCGCACAATTCCTTCATGGCACCATACTGACTGCGAGTGGCTAGTCTTCGGTTAGAAATATATGCGTTAAGAGAGGTGACTATTTCGGGGCTGGCACAATGGCGAGCCAGCTGAGCTACATCGGAGCCACTGGCAGAGGGCTGGGACATGGGCACGTGTGTGAACCATTGTATAGCTGAGTCCCGGTTCAGGGGTCCCATGCGGTCCGCTATGGCTTGGAGCTCATCGGGCCTCCAATTGCGGGTCTCCTTAACTATCCGGTCTGTCTTCCTGCCATCCTCGTCTGTGGAGACAATTTCTTTGGTAGCTATCGGATGGAGGGGCTGTGGAGCTTCCTCGGGCTGGGACGAAGAGGGTGACCAACTGTCGGTACTACCTTCGGGGAGGGCCAAGAGGGCTGCGGGATGCACGGCGGAGATTACGGCTTGCTGCATCCCCAGGTGCTGCTTTAGGGCCTCTAGCTCCCTCTTACAAGCGGAGTGGTCTGCTGCGGCTATCTTTGCAACTTTCTGCTCTGCCATGAACTGGGCAGCATGGGTTAATTTGGCAATTTTCTCCTGTCCTTCAATTACTGCGTGCTCAGCCATATCGGCACGAGCGGTGGCTACTTCAGCCTTGTGCTGGGCGTCTTGGAGGGCAGTGGTTAGTCCCTGCTTCTCCAGCATGAAGTTAACGCGTTCTGAGCGCCACTCGGCTGCTCTCTCCTCATACTCCTTCTTCTCTTTCCTTAACTGCTCTATCTCCTGTTCCTGTTCTTCCTGAGCTGTCTGCAACTTATTAATTAGGGACACGCTGTCCTGTAGGGCGGTGAAAAGTGCCCAAGCTCCGTATCTGTCTTTCTTACTGGACCTAGGTTTCTCCTTCTCACAGAAATCCTGGAAGGCACTTCTGACTATCTGGAGTGGGTCGGGTCCCTTGAAGGAACCGGCTTCCCAAGGGCAATCTCCCTTCTTAACTAGCCACTTCTCCAGGTGGGGCACGGTGGGGGCTGCCCGGTACATTTTACTTTCGTTTAAGGCTGATCTCGGGGGAGGTTAAAGAGTGGATCAGCGACACCAAGGGTGGGGCGATTAAAGCTCCCTATAAGTTTTCCCGTCTAGGGGCCGTTCAGAGGTTATTTCCCTTCGGGTCCTCGGGGATTCTTACACTGGATTCTTAGGGGTTTTTAACAACTTTCTCCTCTCTATGTTTCTTCGGGAGGTTTATCCTTCCCTTCGGTCCTCAAGGATTTTTAAACTGGGTACTACACAGGGTTTTTACCAGGGGTGGTTTTTAAGGGTCCTACTTTTAGGTTTACCAGGGTATTTTTAAGGGTCCTACACTCGGTTCTTCTCCACCGGGGGAGAAGGAAAAATTCCTATTCCCGTTTAAAGCTTGCCCACAAGCCACGGGACCAGGAAAAGTTTACTGGCTCAGAGGGTGCTCCCAAGCTCTCTAAGCCCAAGAACCAAAAACGCTCAGTGCTCCCAAGCCTCTGCCTAGAAGCCAAAGCTCAGGGGTCTCCCAAGCCTATACTCGGAAACCAAAAAGTGTCCCCAAGCCTCTGCTCAGGAACTGCTACTAAGGGGGTCTCCCAAGCCTCTGCTCAGGCAACCAGAAATGCTCCCAAGCCTCTGCTCAGAAGCTGCAAATGCTCTCAAGCTCTCTGCCCAAGAACTGTACTCAAAATGTCCCCAGGCCTCGTGCTCAGAGACAAACGGTTAAACTGTCTCCAAGCCTCGACCAAAAGACTAACGCGCTCAAGGACTGCCTCTGCAAGTCCCCAAGCAAAAGTACCCAGGAGTAAAACTACAATACTCCCAAGTGGAAAAAGCGCTCAAGAGTTCAAACAACTCCCAAGCAGGGTGCGCCCACGAGTCTGACTTAAAACTCGCAAGCGGAAAGGCGCCCAAGAGTCTAACTTAAAACTCTTAAGCACGGTGCGGCCGGCTGCCGCGGGGCTTCAGGAACCTGGCTTTAGATTCCCAAAGCTAAACTGACCAAACGGACTAACGATCCCTTCACGTTTCCTCCGGAGCGGGGATTGAAGCCTAAGTGCTGGCAGGAATGGGGTTTGGACGGACTTAGGAGAGACGGGGGAGGGCGGAAGAGAATTTTATATGTGCTGCTTCAGGATATATATATAGAGAGAGCCTACTTCTGGGATCCCACCCACATAGACGCGTTTCGGCGGCCCGGAAGGTGGCCAGGAACTTCACCAGTTCAGAGGTCCTCACCCACAGTACACCGGTTATAACGGCTGGAGGGCCTCGCGGTGCACCACAAAAGGCAAGTAGTCCAAAGCTGGCTGAAGGAGGAAATGGGGGAAAGCCAACCCACAAGATAGAAATGCTCGCTAGAGCCACACACACTCACACTTTTAATTCCCTGAGCTAAATTGCGCTCTTTACACTGAGGTCTGGAAAATTTTCCTCTAAGTCAGTTCGCCGAAGACACGCGTGTCGACTCACGTGCATTCACACGAACTGGGTTATGCCCGCATTCTCCACCAGTAAACTGTTACCAGAACTGCTCTTTATTATAATGGGGAATTAGCTATAGCAGTCTGTAACTTAAAATTAAGCGCGGATCATAACCTATGTATACGGAGGTCCCGATCCCAGACACTCTAGTGAAAAAGAGGCAGACTACAAATAGGTTCAAACACGTGTATTGTCTAACAATGTGGCGTAAGCCTGAACTTGCACAAGCATACAAGAAACACACAAGATCTAGGAAGTACAGAGTATGAAATACAGAGACGTTCGCATTAGCTGGTTCCCAACGATGATAGGGGGAATACTCACTTATCCTGGAGCGAAGCAGAGACACAACAGCGAGGGTGGCCCAATGCCAGCACTGGGACCACAGACGGACAGCAAGGAAGTCTGGATAGGAATGGCCTAAGCACCGAGTGGTCTGGGAGACCAGCTTAAATACCCCAAAACGTACCCTGGGGCTGGTGCTGTACTTGGTGGTTCTCACAGTTTAAAACAAAGGGTCTAATGGGCTATTGAATGGCTTGGATGGGCCACTTTGGTAATCAGATCATGATAAGTGACACCTCAGGAAGAGGGGACAAAAGAGGGAGGGGGAAATCCAAGTGGGCTGAAAGGATGTTCCAGCGGACAGGGCTTGTCCTGATGTCATCAGCTCTGGAATGCGGAGGTTTCTTTGAGATGCATTCTCTAAGTGCTTGGGATGGTCGGCACTTAGTTCTTCTCCGGGGCGGCTCCTAAGATATGCAGAGCGGGGCGAGGGGCTCTCGCTGCGGACGTGGTGTGCCCGCTTCGCCGAAATGGCTTCCCAAAGCAGTCTTCTTCCCAGGGTCTTCTGGCTGCCTGAGAACATGGACGCCGGCTGGGCATAGCTGAGGCTGGTTTGCAGGCTGCCCGGTAGCGAGGGCAAGCTCGGGGACCGGCCCGCGGGAGGCTCCAGGCGGGAACTGACCAGGGAGCGCCTAGCCAGGCTCGCTGGAGGTTTCCCCGGCAGGCGCCCGGCTGCTAGCAGCGGCTTGGGCCCATATGAGGCAGGCTTCCATGGAGGCAGGGGAAACAGCGCACAAAACACAGTCCAAAGCAGGGAACAGGCACGGTCCGTGGCAGATGGCAACGCAGGCACGGGGCACACTTGTAATAAAGTCCAAACATACACTGGGAATTCCAGATACGGGCCAGGGCAGGGCTGCCCAGAAAGAGAGTCCTTTGTGCAGTTATCCAAACATGGAGTCAGTAAACTGCACAGTCTATTGCAGCAGCAAGGTAATAAAACAGCAGACAGGAAACTGACACGTGTACTAGAGCACACACGTGCAAAGCAGTCTTTGTGTAGCAGCAGTGAAACAGCAATGCAGGAAACTTTAACACAGTTCATGGCAGGCCTTAAAGCAGGGGAGGGGGCCTACTTGGCAACATAGTGCCAACATGGCATCAGTATTTTGTGCTGTTTCAAAAAGTTATCTTGTATAGAACTTAAGGCCTGGAAACTTCAGACTCTCTTCCACTTATCAGAGTCATCTGACACAAAAGGCTTCTCTGCATATAGAAGAACCTCTTGTGCTGGTCAAAGGCTTCTTGCAAAAAAAAAAAGAACATTCTACCATTGGCAGAACAATCATAAGATCTAAACCCATAGATGTTTGCCTTTTAAAAAGTGTTGTCTATCCTGCATTTGAAATATTTAATTTAACATAAACCTGCCCAGCATGATCTTTTGTGCTGAATATAGCTTACCATCCACGCATGAGGACCCACCACAGATTCATAGGAGATCATATAGTGATAGAATTAGAAGGGGAGTGTGGGCCTCCGTTCCAGGCACTGACTAGACCTGTACCTGCTCAGGTCATTTTAAATGTCCCATTTTTGCTATCTACCTGAGCAGGTTGTCTAGTTAGCTGTCTAGCACATGAAGCTGCCTGCGCTCTGAAGCTGCCTGCGCTCTGCTGACCAGGGAGGCTACTCCATCGAGGGCTGAGCTTTTCCACCTGCTCAGCCCCGCCCCCTGAGTGCTCTGGCCTTAAAGGAGCTGCTGCCGGGGACTGCTGCTGCTGAAGCTGCCTGCGCTCTGCTGACCAGGGAGGCTACTCCATCGAGGGCTGAGCTTTTCCACCTGCTCAGCCCTGCCCCCTGAGTGCTCTGGCCTTAAAGGAGCTGCTGCCGGGGACTGCTGCTGCTGAAGCTGCCTGCGCTCTGCTGACCAGGGAGGCTACTCCATCGAGGGCTGAGCTTTTCCACCTGCTCAGCCCCACCCCCTGGGTGCTCTGGCCTCAAAGGAGCTGCTGCCGGGGACTGCTGCTGCTGAAGAACTGGTGCTGTTTATTGCTGCTTAGGATGTTTGTATGCTGTGATAAGGGGATGGATATGAGGAAGGCATCTGAGATAGGGCCAGGGATACCAGTCCTCTGGGGACGGGGGAGGTATGGCGGTGGGGCCTGGTTTAAAGGGAGAAGGTCACGGAGATGTGGAAAGGCTCGGTGCCCTTCTAACCTACGCCCCATCCCGAGGCACGCCGGTGTTGGAACTAGGAAAAATCCTCCTTCGACACTGATGTTGTGCAATGCCAGGTCCATAAATAATAAGACCAGTATGCTGCATGATACTTTTATGGCAGCTAATATGGACCTGGTATGCGTGACCGAGACTTGGGTGAGGGAAGGAGAAACAGTTGCTCTTGGTGAGCTGACCCCCCCAGGTTATGCGGTCCTTCATCAGTCATGAACTGAGGGTCGGGGGGGAGGGGTGGCAATCCTTGTCCGGGAGGGTTTCTCCTTCAAGCCGCTTCCCGCCCCGAAGATCTCTGGCATTGATTGTGTGGGCCTGGTGTGGAATGCCGAGGAGAGTTTGGCTGTCTGCTTGGTGTACCGACCGCCCAGCGCACCAGCAGACGCCTTACCGCGCCTGCTAGAGGTGGTTGCTGGGTGGGCCTTGGAGTACCCCAGGTTGATGGTGCTGGGGGATTTCAATGCCCATGTAGATGATGCTACCTCGATACAGGCCACGGACCTGGTGTCAGCCATGGCAACACTGGGACTCTCCCAATTTGTATCGGCACCCACACATGAAGCAGGCCACACGCTAGATCTGATCTTCGGGATGGGATTGGATGTGGTTCTGGATAAAGTAGAGTTGGGGCCATGGTCAGACCACGCGGTTGTGAAGGCCCGGCTGGGCGTGCCACCCCCCTCCTGCAAGGGCGGTGAGCAAATTTATGCTCGCCCGCGGAGACTGATGGACCCAATTGGGTTCCAGAATGCTCTGCGGGAACCAATGCTCCACGGTGGTTCATTAGATGAGCTAGTGGAGGGCTGGCAAGTCCGGCTCTCTGAGGCCATCGATGAAATCGCCCCCCGTCGTCCTCTTCGCTGCCGGAATCGCCGGGCTCCTTGGTATACGGAGGAGCTGCGGCAACAGAAACGGGAGCTAAGACGACTTGAGCGCGTGTGGCGGCGATCTCGTGACGAGGAAGCAAGAACATCTTATAGGCTGTTTATGAAGTCCTATGAGATGGCGGTGAAAGCTGTGAAGAAAGAGTATTATGCAGCTTCCATCGCATCAGCTAGCTCTCGCCCAGCTAAATTATTTAATGTGGTCCGTTCATTGGTCTCCCAATCAGGTGGAGACCATCAAAAGTTGAATTTGGAGATAAGCTGTGAGGCTTTTGCAAGCTTTTTTACTGATAAGATCTTGCTTCTCCGCCGCGACTTACCAGCCACAGTTGATACAGTAAATGAACTAGAGGCCCCTTGGCCGTCTTCGGGACCCATATTAGATCATTTCAGCCCTCTTTTCGGGGAAGAGGTGGACAGGATTCTGCAGGTGGTACGGCCTACCACGTGCCCCTTGGACCCGTGCCCGTCATGGCTGGTGAAAGCCAGTGTTGACGGGCTTCGGAATTCCTTGGAGGCGATTATAAACCTGTCCTTGAGCTCTGGGGTTTTTCCCAAGGCGCTGAAGGAAGCTGTGGTACGGCCTCTTCTGAAGAAATCATCATTAGATCCTGCTGACCTGCTCAATTACCGACCAGTTTCCAACCTTCCGTTTTTGGGGAAGGTGATTGAGCGGGCGGCAGAGAAGCAACTGCAGAATTTCCTGAAGGAGACCTCAGCCCTAGTTTCCGCCCGGGACATGGGGTCGAGACATTGTTGGTCGCCCTCACAGACGATCTCCGCAGACATCTGGATCAGGGCGGATCAGCACTGCTGATTTTGCTGGATCTGTCAGCAGCGTTTGATACGGTCGATCATGAGCTTTTGACCCACCGCCTTGCCGATGTGGGGATTCAGGGGACAGCACTGCAGTGGCTGGTCTCCTTTCTCCACGATCGGGGACAGAGGGTGGCGCTCGGGGAGAGGGTGTCATCTCGTAGGCCACTGGTTTGTGGTGTGCCACAGGGAGCGATACTCTCTCCATTATTATTTAATATCTATATGCGCCCCCTCCTCCAGCTGGTGCGGAGTTTCGGGCTTGGGTGTCACCAATACGCGGATGACACCCAGCTTTATCTGTTGTTGGACGGGCAGCCTGGATCGGCCCCTGATGCCCTGGAGCGTGCTTTTGAGGCTGTGGCTGGTTGGTTGAGACAAAGTCGGCTGAAATTGAATCCCACGAAGACGGAGGTCCTGTATGTGGGTTGTGGGGAGATGGCTTTGGGACCCCGGCTTCCTACACTTGATGGGGCAGCACTTACACTGGCCCCGAGGGTTAGGAGCCTGGGGGTGATTCTGGATTCCTCCTTGAAGATGGAGGACCAGATCACTGCAGTTGCCAGGTCTTCCTTTTATTATCTTCGGCAGGCCAGGCAGCTTGCCCCTTATTTGTCTCCCCGTGACATGACTACAGTGGTCCAAGCAATGGTCACCTCTAGGTTGGATTACTGTAACGCGCTCTACGCTGGGCTTCCCATGGGCCTGATCCGGCGGTTACAGCTGGTACAGAATGCAGCAGCGCGGGTCATTGCTGGAGCACCGGTGTGGGAGCATATTACACCGGTGCTACGCCAGCTGCATTGGCTGCCAGTGGAGTACCGAATCAGGTTCAAGGTTTTGGTGTTAACCTACAAAGCCCTACGCGGACTGGGACCGACGTATCTGAGGGACCGTCTCTCACCATATGAGCCCCGGAGGACTCTCCGCTCTGGCGGAAAACATCTTTTAAGTGTCCCTGGCCCTAGGGAGGCCCGCCTGGCGTCGACCAGGGCCAGGGCCTTTTCAGTCCTGGCCCCGACCTGGTGGAATGCTCTGTCTTGCGAGACAAGGGCCCGGCAAGATTTGCTTGCATTTCGCCGGGCCTGTAAGACAGAGCTATTCCGCCAGGCATATGGCTAACGCCGGGCAGTGCCCGCCCCCCCCCCCCGTGAAGGGGGGGTTAAACCATCACCCCTATGCAAACACAGAGGCGTGTATGAACCACTGGGCAGCATGAATTGTTATATTTAATGTTTTTAAATGTTTTTAAATGTATTATTTAATGTTTTTAAATGTTTTTAAACATGTTTGTATTTGTTATCCGCCCTGAGCCTGCGAAAGCAGGGAGGGCGGAATATAAATATAATAAATTAAATTAAATTAAATTAAATGACTGGTTACAGTATGTGATTCATGGATTGTGTAACACAGACCTAGTTTAACATAAAAAAGCAAGTTCTCGTTATGGAATGAATGACTTTCTTAGCATGCAACCCAAAGGTCAGAGAGCTGTCAGTGAAGATAATGATGGGGATAATTTGTCTCATGGGACTCGCTATATCCAAGTCTCTTAACTGTGTGCTGTTTCTCGAAATATTGTATAATATAGCATTAATAGGCAGTGTATGCTTCTGCTTGTGCAGGTGTTGAGCACAGCACATTATAAACTACCTCTCCATATCTTCATGATACAGTGGTTTTTAATCTGTGTTTTACGCAAGTAGAAAAGGGCACAGGAGTGTATTTAGTCTAAGCAGCATGTAAATTGTAATAACAGAAGGTCCTTTTCCGCCTGCAGTTCCACAGCTTTGTTTAAGAGCTTGCTGGCTCCAACTTTCATGATACTAGGAAATCTGACACTTGTGGCTCCTCTCTTACTGGCAATATCTAGGCTTTGCATAGATAAGTTGTTCTCCCCTCTCAGTGAAACTCGAGTGCTTGGATTAAAAAGGAAACTGCACTTCTAAAAGATTTTGCCATTGGTTTCTCTGGACAAGTGTACACTGAAATGACCTCTCTGGACAGGCATGCAACTAGTTCCTCAGAATAAAATTAGTTCCAAGTAGTTAGAGTGAGACCTTAAGGCTCCTCTTAGAAGGTCAAAGAAACAATTCTGAGCGCTACCAACATGGTGACTAGTATATTCAGATATTTATGTATAGTTAGGCAGAAGGGAGTCTTGGTGTTTTCACTTGGGAAAAAAAATTGTGAATTTGTTTCACTGAGCATCCTTGGAAATGAGAATAGAGGTAGTATGTTGGGAATGATTCGTTCATTGTTCAGCATTTTCCGTTCTTGTTGATTCAAATGGGTGAGAAACGTCCTCAACTAGCCCACTGAAATTGATTACTTTGCTGGATTCTATCTTGTGATATAGCAACTTTTGTCTTTGAAGTGGCCAAAGCTGATTAGCGTGTTTTCATTGGGGCAGGAATGGCAATTTGAGGAGGAGGAGAAAGAACTGGGCTCCTTTGGCTTTAAATATTATCCATTTTTCAGCAGTGTTTGAGATGGTAGTGATATAAATCAAGATATCTAGTTCTCAGTGTCACCAGTCTGTGGATACTTAAATCCAGAGATTGGAGTCATAGACAGATTAGACAAATCTTTCTACAAACATGAGGGAAAGCCCTATGTTTGCAGAAAAATCTGAAATCTAAAAAATAAATAAAAATGGCTCCTAACCCCCACCAAATGACAGAGCATCTGTAGCTTCAATAAATTGCAACTGCAATGGTCAATAAAAGGCAGGGGGATGGGGCAACACCCCTTCTAGGGCTGTTTTGGCCTTTGAGGGAGGACTCACCTAGGCCAAGGCCAGCAGCAACCACCAGCTGACACACTGACACACAACTTGCACATTTCATCCAGGCCTGGCTGCTTACTAAAGTTCAGCAGCAGCCACCCCACTAAAGCCAGTGTGGTGTAGTGGTTAGCATTTCAGACTAGGAGCTGGGAGATGCAGGTTCCCACTCTGCCATGGTAGCTCACTGTGTCACATTGGGATGTCACATGTTCTCAGCCTAACATACATCACAAGGTTATTGTGAGGATAAAATGGAGGAGAATAAAATGATGCGTCCTCATTATGGAGAAAGGCTGGTTATAAATGAAGTAAATAAATAATAAATATAGCTGAAAATGGGGGTGGTGGGGAAAAAAAGACTGGGAAGGAGAAAAGGAAGCACAGAAAGTGAGGCTCTGGGATCTGCCAGGAGGATGGAAATAGGAAATAGTGTGGATATGGGAATACAGTGGAATGTGAGGACCCCCCCCTCCAAATTCCTTGTAAATTCCCCACTGCACAACAGGTCTCAACCCAGTTGGCACTAGGTGTGTGTTTCGGGTCCTGGAACTGGCAATAAAGCTGGATTTATGCTGATCTGGCATAATCTGTCCGTTCTGGTTCCCCAAGCCAAACCCCACATAGGATCCAGGCACCTGGATTTGCTGGGCTAGATTATCTGGCTGTAGGCAGCTGCCACAGGTAGTTGTAGAGGTGACAGAGCAGTAACAGTGAGAGGACGGCATGAATGAACCCAAGCTCTGTGCCGCTGTAAGAGAACAGCCTGAGGCTAGTAGGGCAGAGGAGGAGACAGCAGGCAGAGTGGATTCCCATCCCATTCTGCTTGTCCTTCCTGCCCAAGCTCTGAAAGAGCCCCTCAAGCAACCAGCTGCCTTTAAAATTCTGTGGCTTGACAAGCCTCACCCCCACCTCCACTTCAATATTCTCTATGGGATTCTCTGGTTTGACATTGGGATTCTCATGTTCAACAACAATAAGCCTGCAAGAGAGTTATGTCAAAACAGAGAATCTGTGGTGGGAGGAGGAGAAGCCGCAGAATTTAAAAGGCTTGGAAATGTTTGCTTCATGGGAAACAACCGAAAGTGGCTGGGAGCAGCTTGTCCAACCATGCAACTCAGCTAGAGTTTTTTCCAGAGAGAGACTGGGGGGGGAAAGCTGAAGACGGGTGAGGAGGAGGAATAAAGTTAAATCAGCTGGCAGATGGGAAGGAGAGAAGGAAACAGGAAAAAGAGAGAGGCTATGGGGGCTTTCAGGGAAGGTAAAGAGGAAATAGTGAGGCGGCATCTGATTTCGCCCTCAACCACAAGTCCTTGTGTGTCCCTCACTCCTCTTGTATACTTGAAAATGTGTGGCAATGAAAAACTAAATTGGAAAGTAGGAAGCACAAATGAGGGGATGATCCATTCCTGCCCAAGTGCTTTCCCTCCCAGCCCAACATACAATGTTTCCTTATCACAGGCTCTTGTGTTAAGGATCATACCCAAACTGTCAAGGGCCTGTGAAGTTTGCATCAGGCTTTTCCCCATGAGAAATTATTTTGGAATTGGAATACTGTGATATGATTGTGGCACTTGATGTTTGAACTGGTTGGTTGTTCCATTAGGTATTGTATCAGACAATTAAAGTGTTCATTAAAATTCCTATTAATGTTTGGGTGTAGCTTTTGGGAACACTTGATCAAACCTAAAGATCCAAATTTGGATAATTAATCTTGGGTTTGTTTAAGTAACATTACACATGTTTTCATGTTTCCTGTAGGAGCTAAGTGATCTGCAGCGTGACCCACCTGCACACTGTTCAGCAGGACCTGTTGGAGATGACTGTAAGATCTTTATAGTTGATGGCAAGATACTTGTGCCTCTTTTGTTATGTTTAAACATATAAAAAGTGATTAATGTTTTGTGTTTTTCAGTGTTCCACTGGCAGGCAACTATTATGGGACCTGTAAGTATAAAATTTATATAATTCAATTCCACCCCTTCTTACTCTCCTCCGATAAAATAAGCCTTAATTGGCTTCTGTATCTGTTGATGACAGGAATCGATTTCTGTGTTCCTTTGGAACAATAATCGTTCATTTAGGCTAAGACTAAAATCTGCTGTTATCTTTTGTTACTGTTTGCTAGTATAGCTCTACCAATACCTTTATGGTGTTTCCTACCCCAGTTCTATTTTTTTTTTGCCAGAATGTAGCCAAAAGTGGCTCTAAATGTTTTTCCAGTTAGAGCACTGTTTAGTCCTGTGCAGGTGACTATGTCCCCAAAGCAGAGGCAGTTATCATTTTACAGTTTAAGTCCACTAGAGAGACAGCCCTTCATGACAACTTGAAGACCCTTTCTGACAACCTGGAGAATATTAGCTTACCACAGAGGGGTAGAAAGATACCTCAAGGTACCAACGTGTTCGAAATTAATTTTAGATGTTTTTGAATGTTTTCCTTTAAAATTTGCAAAAGTTTAATTGTCTGATATCTTAGATTTAGACTATAGTTTTTGTTAATGTATAGCTTAGATTTAGACTATAGTTTTTGTTGTCAATGTATGAGACAGAGGGAGGGGGGAGAGAGCATGCACATGCTGTTTGCGTGTTTTAGTACTGTAAAACAATGTCTGCCACCACAAACAAAAACAGATTGGAGAACTGTTTCTATCCCAAGGTATGTTGGAATTTGCCTTGAAGTAAAATAATACCAGAAATGCAACGTGTGAGGTTTTTTTCCTCAGGGCTATTAGAGGGCTAATATCCAGTACATTTCTTGGTAGTTTGACATTTGGTTTACACTAATCTCTAGTAGCTTTTTAGAACTAAAATAGAGTTTAATAAGCATATTGTACTTGTGCTGTAGTAAACTTCTAAAACCTATCACATTTTTGTCCCACTCTTCCTCCAGAATGCTCAGGCTATCATTGATAGTTTTCTCTTCCCATTTTATTATTCCAACAGTCCTGTGAAGTAGATTAAGGGGGGAGAAGACAATGGGTTGAGGTTCCCACGACTTTCATGGCTGAGCAGAAGTTTGAGCCTTGATGTCTGGTCAGAGACCTAGGCTCTAGCCATTGGCTCATAAAATTAATTTCATAAAAAATGAGCGACAGAGGTTCAAGCCTGAATGCAGAGAATCCATTTTTACATATTTCTCCTTGGAACTCCAGATATGTGGGCACTGACTACTCAGAGGCCAGGGTACATACTCTGAGGACTTCTATTATATCACACATAACTAACTTTAAATTAAATTCCAGTGCTGAACCAAATTAAGCTCTGAAAGTACTTTGCTCAAGAGTTCCTTTAATCTTTTATTTCTACTGTGGAACTCTGTTCTTGTAAATTATAGCAAGTTATATTGCTAGAATTGTTTAAGCCGGAGTTTATGTACACTGCAGTTGTGTAGGAGCACAAAAGACGTGCAGAAGGTGGTATAAAATTCAGTTTCATGAAAATACTTGCTTTAATTTTTAAAAGCAGACACATTTACAGCTATTATTTCTGTGATAGTAGACTTGCAAACATGTGGGCAGTATCTCCTGAAAGATTAGAAGTCAGAAGTAGACAATTTTTCAGTAGTTGAGGGGAGTTGCTGCCCCTCTCAGAACATGTGGAACAGCAAAAACTTCTGAAAATTTTATGCAAAATGTGATATTGCAGTTGCCTAATGTATACAGATAGCAGATTCCTGCTTTTCTGGATACAAAACTTCAGTTGCTTTGATGCATACCTCAAAAAAAAATTAAAGTTCATGAATATGTAAAGGTCACAAAAATATGCATAGAGATACAGGCATTGAGAACTGAGCAGCCGCTTAGTGGTTGGTCATAGTCTTCCTATAGAGTATCTGTCTTGTTTGCTAAAATACCTGTTAGGTGCTACAGTCATGAGAAGTTCATCTGGTTATCTGTTTTCAGGTTCACGCATATTTTCTGTTTTTGATAATACTGCTTGATTTTGGCTTATGAAGGGGCAACAAAAGATGATTGATTCATCTTTAAGCAGAATGAAAAGATAGGGAAGGAAATGATGTTGATCAAGATAGGCGAGTTAAAGAGAACTACTTACTGAACAGTTCTATGATGGTAATTCATTTGAAATAGGAAATGTAACACAAATCTAACTTTTCTAAATGTTCTCAGTTTTTAACAGTGTGGGTGATATCTGTATAGGTCAACAAAAAGAAAATTGTTTTATCAGCCAGCATCAAATATACATTACCTCTCCCTTAGATCCACCTTCTTAAGTAAATTCCTTCTTTCAATCTCCCCCTCTTCAGTTAAGGCCAGGGCTTTTTTTTCTGGGAAAAGAGGTGGTGGAACTCAGTGGGTTACCCCCGGAGAAAATAGTCACATGGCTGGTGGCCCCGCCCCCTGATCTCCAGACAGAGGGGAGTTTAGATTGCCAAGCAGCACGGAGGGCAATCTAAACTCCCCTCTGTCTGGAGATCAGAGGGTGGGGCCAACAGCCATCTGACATTTTTAAGAGGATCCGGAACTCCGTTCCACCGCATTCCCGCTGAAAAAAAGCCATGGTTAAGGCTAACCAGAGTGCTATTTAATCCAGCACTAATTATACAGCCAACTTGGTGATGCTGAGCAGATCTGAGTCTGTCCTGTGTTTCAATGGGTGGCTAACAGTTAATAATAATAATAATAACATTTGATTTATATACCGCCCTTCAGGACAACTTAATGCCCACTCAGAGCAGTTTACAAAGTGTTATTATTACCCCACAACAATCACCCTGTGAGGTGGGTGGGGCTGAGAGAGCTCCAGAGAACTGTGACTCGCCCAAGGTCACCCAGCTGGCTTCGTGGAGGAGTGGGGAATCAAACCCGGCTCTCCAGATTAGAGTCCCGTTCTCTTAACCACTACACCAAACTGGCTCCCCAGTGTACCCCACTCTGGGCTCCATGGAAAGTACAGGATTTAATGGCAATAAGTAAACTGAGGACATGAAACTCAATTCAGACAGTTTGAGATCTTAGTTTCAAGATCTCTGATCAACTTTAACTTCATTTTAAGGCGACTCCAAAACGGCATGCTTCCAAAGGTGGTTTTTAATTAAGTTATTTTTAATACTGAGCCAGTCAGTGTTCGTCCTGTGCTGGCCCATTATGTTCTTTGGTTTTAATGTCTGCTGCAGTTTGAATTCAGTGTATGTGCTAGGCCAAGATGCTTCCTGATGATATCTGTATCTTTCCAGCTCTAGAAATAGGAGACTGACAACTATTCTGGAATAAATATTTCAATAATCATTTCATTCGGTGATTTAAGTGACCTAATAGTAATGTTTTACTGACCCTATTCTCACAAAACCAGTATTTCTGATAGAAATGCTACTTTGTAAACTAAGGCTTCATATAATAATAACATTCGATTTATATACCGCCCTTCAAGACAACTTAATGCCCACTCAGAGCGGTTTACAAAGTATGTTATCATTATCCCCACAACAAAACACCCTGTGAGGTGGGTGGGGCTGAGAGAGCTCCAGAGAACTGTGACTAGCCCAAGGTCACCCAGCTGGCTTCAAGTGGAGGAGTGGGGAATCAAACCTGGCTCTCCAGATTAGAGTCCCGCACTCATATAACCACTACACCAAACTGGCTCTCATGTGTATGGTTACTAGATATCCTGATAGCTATGAAGAATTGTCATAGTTGAACTGAATAGCTGAAAAAATGGTGAATATACCTGTAAATAGAAACCAGAGCTTTGAGTAGCTGGCTGTTGGTTGTGGGTGTAAAAGTTTGGTGGGGGGGAGGGGGGGTTGCACTTTGGACTGTAGCAACTCTGGTTCTGCTTATATCCTATATGTATATTAGGATCCACCTCTGTGGATGTTGCCTGTTAAGCAATTTCATTTTTATGTCCCAAGAGTGCTTTTCAATAGTTCAGTGTGTTCTGTTGTCACACAGTTCATGGTGATGACTGCAGATGGTTCTCTTGTTTCTCAACAGACTCTGAGGCACTGAAGTTGAACAGTGTACTAGAGACATTTTGCCTCAAATGGCTACAGTCCACAGTCTTGGAAAGATTCCTCAGATTCATTCTTTTGTGTGAAAATCCTTATCTGAAAGTACTACCTTAATGTGCTTGTTTTTCAGCCTGACAGTGCATATCAAGGGGGTGTCTTTTTTCTCACTGTACATTTTCCAACAGACTACCCATTCAAACCACCAAAGGTAAACATTTAATAAAGCTGAACTTTTCATTTCTTTGATTAGAGATCGGTTATTAGTTGTCTGGGCAAAATACATAAGGATCATCATAACAGAATATCTGAAAAAGAAAAATTTACAGAAGAGGGCCTATCTCAGGGCCTTTTGGACCACGTGCGAATTACTCTTAACATTAAGAACAGTTGACAACAGCTGTGCTGTTTTCCCTTTAACATCCATTATTTTGAATTAAACATTTTTAAAATGAGATCTTGGGATAAAGATATTTTAAATAAATTGGGCTTGATCCTATCAAAGATTGGCATGGAGAAGGAGGGGCATGATCTTCACCAGTGTCCTTCCCCCCCAGCAGCCACAGCAGCTCTCCTCCAGGGGAAGGGCTCGCCCTTGGTCAGTATTTTAGGCTGCAGTGGGAAGGTGGAGGCATGTTTCTGTGTATGGAATTTAGAGGACCTCCAGCTTGTTGTATTTATCACTTTACAGTACTAGGATTGTACATAATTAAGATTAGTGGTTTTCTAGCTTCGAAGAGCCCTTTCCACTCATCATGGAACCCCCAACATTTTGCAGAGGATTCTGCAATCAGAACAAAACACTGTATGGGATAATAAAAATGTGGAATCTGCTGCAGGCCTGTTAGATCACACCATTGTGCTGCATGAGCCATATTCTCCTGCAGCTGTACGGTTTACTAAAAAACCTTCCAGTGGTGAGCACATTCTCTTTCAGGGAATCTTCTCTTCATTATTGATATCCTTGTTAAGGAGCCCCTGGTAAACTTTCCAGAGAACTATAATCTTCCTCAGAGTTCTGTTTGAAAATAACTGGTCAAGGCCCTCCATAAATGTTTGTGTTACATAAGTACATTTTTCTAAGGTATTTTTTGCACTCAGTCATTTAGGATCGCTGATATTATTTGGGTAAATCTTAATTTTGCAAAGGTGTCACGTGCATTATTTATAACTGTCCAAAATTGTACTTACTTTAAGGGAAGGTGGACAATGGCATACGCTTTGAAATATTTTGTTTGGCTGTCTATGCTCTGAGGATTTAGGTGCTGCCAGAAGGATTGGATCAGCATGTTCTACGTAGCCCATTTAACATAAGGCAGTTTTGCTATCATCTTACCTAAGGAACAGAACTATATCTGCACTTTCTAGTGTATTAGTAACAGACTGTGTAACAGAATGTATCACTGTTTGTTATAAAGCCAAGGCATTGTGCTTTGAGAGATGCCAGATGGAGAAATAAAATATAGGGAATGATAGGAGCTATGTATGAGGTTCCAACACTGAAAAAATACTTGCAATTCTTCTATTACAGATTGCATTCACAACAAAAATATATCATCCAAACATAAATAGTAATGGGAGTATTTGTCTTGATATCCTGAGGTCACAGTGGTCACCTGCTCTGACTGTATCTAAAGGTAACCCTATTTGTACTGTTCTTGCTTTTAGGCTAAAATCTTTATTTTCCATATGATTTGTGGCTGGTAAGTTTTGGTAAAGAGAGATGTTTTCTGCCATAATGAAAGTAGAGTGACGTTACACCGTCTTTAGCATTATAAATGGTTGCTCATGAGAATAAGATCCAGCTGTACAAAATGCTTTGGGAAAAGGTGTCCTCTGGAATGTTTAGGAGTTATGCTTTTTAATGTGTTACAAAATGTCTTACAAAGCAATTTTAAAAATATTTTTGGAGGGATATTATCACATTCAAGTGATAGTTTACATAAAATTGACTGGTAATTGAATACTAATTTTAATGTCAAAATGATGCCATTTGCTTAAGACATCAGTTAAATTTGCTCTAGTTCCACAGGCTGTGGGGAGAGAGCGGTAGGCTTACCTTTTTTTTAACAGCAGGTCTCCACATGGCAGTTTGAGATTTAGTATGAGGTCTTCACTTTAAAGAGGAGAAAAATCCAAAATCCCACTAGATCTGGGGTGTTCATAAAGGAGTTATTTGGTTCCTGGCCAATGCATGCTGAACAAGCAAGTACCTAGCCAAATAAGATGCTGGGTTGGATCCAGTGAAACGTGAACTGTTATGTTTACAAAACAGGTCTCTTTTTTTTTATTTGTATCCCTGAGAAACTGTTCCTTAAGGGTCATGGGGGCTTCAAACAGAGCAGGATATAGAAGAACTGCCACAAGAAAGGGGAATTGGTAGAAATTGCCCTCTTGCTTGTGTATGAGTTCTTGCTTTATTCGTAGAAAAGCTAATGCAAGAAGTAGGATGGTCTCTGCATATTTCCCTTGAGCTGCAGTTCTCTCTATTTACAGCTGTGTTCTGTTCTGTTACCAAGGGTCCCTGACACTTGGGGGCAGGATTTCAGAGAAGACTGGAAGCTGCAAGGAAAAGAGGTAGAGATCTGTTCCATGAATTTAGGTTCACTGTGAGGTGAAGAAAGGCAGTATAGAAATACCTTAAATACTAAACTTGCTCCATTCATGGTTCACTGGATCCAACATACTTTGATCAGATCACCTTGGGAAGTGCTCCATTCTAAAGCTTTAGGGCAGGGATACAAAGGAGCATAAACAGTACTGCATGTTGTTATTGGTGATGGGCCTTTAAAACAGTAAAGGCTTGGAGATTTCCATGGGTGTTAATTGTGACCCCTTGGAACCGCTGAAAAGGAAGCACTTGACTGCTTCCCACCCATTTTCCTTAGACTAATGGGAAGGAGGGGGGGATTACAGTCCCTGTAGCTATGTAAGTATATCCAAATATGTGGGCTTGCATATGTGTGTGCACAAAAACTACTGTCTTTAGAAGAAGGTCCATAATTTCATAAAGTTTGACATCCTAATATCTCTTTTTCTGGCCTCATTTAGTATATTCAAGTTATAAAATGTTCATTGTCTAATTGAGCATTTCTTTTTTTAAAAATCTAGTTCTCTTGTCCATATGCTCTTTACTTTGTGATCCTAATCCAGATGACCCTTTAGTACCAGATATTGCACAAATCTACAAGTCAGACAAGGAAAAGTAAGTATGAACATAACACTTATTAAAGAAAAAATGGCTGGCTGCTGTTGTACTCTCCTCTTTGCCTCTTTTATGATTCAACCATTTGATATGCTTTTTTAAGCAATTTCTTAACCCCCTACAAAATACTTTTGTCATTTATAAAAGTTCTGTTTCTGAACCTTTCCATTTTGAATGTTAAAGACCAACAAGATTTTCCAGGGTATAAACTTTCAAGAATCACACTCCCTTCATCAGCTACAAGTAGCAATGGAGATCCCTAAGCCCTTATATCCCAGTCAGGAGGGTGGAAGGGATGTTGCAAAGGATGACAGGATGTAAAGGCTCTTTTTAGATGATAAACTCCTTTTGCCAAATTTTAGAAATCTACCCTTTAAAATGTACCAGCACATTTTGGGAAGAGAATGCCAGAAAGCTTTTGACGGTCTTCGAACAAATTGGAGTTGAACTGTATCTATCTGTGTGCTCTGTTGTAATTCATTACTGGTCCATTATATTGAGTATGAGGCTTCAGCTGTTTTAAGCTACCTATTAGGTTCACTGTCTTAAACTTGTATGGCATTATAACTGTGAGCAGGCAGGGGCAGTAATGTGGAAGTTTGGTTGGCATTAAGCATCTGTTCTCTTCACTGTCATGAAAGAATAAGTAGGTCAGCTTTATATATACACTTCACTCATTTGGGAAGCTTTTGTGGTAAAGAATCTACTGCAATACTGAATGTCAGTCCATTACATTTCTGCAGTTCATACTGTAAACCTTTCTTACCGTATGGTGAGTTAGGTCACTGAGGAGGGAAGTGAGAAGAAATTAAGAATGGAGGTATGGAATAAGTGTTGGGTCACTATTCCAGAGCCATCTCTTCTGAATTAATGTCCACTATCTCCTCTAGTCCCTGCCACTTGCTCCATTTCTCTTCTATGCTCCCTATATAATACTTCTGCCTTTACATAGCCTCATGTTGCTGTTCATAAACACAGTAAGAGGGTGCAACTGATATTTATTTCATCTATGTACCACCTTTCTCCCCAGTGAGGACACAAAGCAGCTTCCATTGGTCTCCACTCCTCCATTTTATCCTCACAACAACCCTGTGAAATAGATTCATTTTAAAAATTTATATATAGTCTGCCTCTCACTGCGACACAAGGTCAGTTACATAGTGTAAGTCAATGTGATCGACGGCTGGGACATTCAATAAACAATACAATGTGGATTTGAAATAAGCAGAAATCCAATACAGAGCTGAAATAATGCAGAAACAAAACATAAGCAAATCAAAATGGTCTGTTGAATGATGCAGAGAAACTTTCTATAGGAGCATAATTGCTGCAAAATACAGTACACAGTAGCATAGTGAACAGTCCTTATCCCTTTACCAATGCATCTCTGGGAATCATTTCCTTACAGCACAGTCCTATTAAAAGGCCCTTCTGAATAATTCAGTGTTGCATACTTTGTAGAAGGCCAGGAGAATGGGAGCTTTCCTGACTTACTCAGAAGGTGATTATATAAGGTAGAGACCACCACAGAGAAAGTGCATGTATGAGCAGCTGTAGATTTTGCCCATTTTTGTCGGGTGGCATCTCCAGAAGGTCCTGTTCAGATAAGTGAAGCTTCCATGGTGGGGCATTAGAGAGGCGGTCCCATAGATATGAGGAACAAGGCTGTACCGGGCTTTGTAAGTGATAGCTAAAACCTTGAATTGAGCCTGGTAACTGACAAGAAACCAATGGAGAGACTGCAGAAAGGGAGTAATATGCTTGCTTTGCCTAGTGTGATTGGCCTACAGTCACCCAGTGAACTTCCATGTCAGAGTGGGAATGCGAACTTTGCTATAAGTGGGGCAGCCACCTCTTAATTGGCCATACTGTTTGTGCAGCCATGTGTTAAGCAGCATCAAGAATGTTCTCTCATATTCACTGCATGTCTCAGTGATGGCAAGCAACTGTGAACCCTCTCCAAGGGCCAGCAGCAGGCTTGTATCATTGGTGGCCTGCAAGATTATTATTCAAGTGGACTTCAGTGCTCCCACGTTCTCTCCAGCTCACTTCTTGTCTCTGGAAGCCACTAGCACCATTCGCCTTTTGCAGCCTACATCGTTCTTTTAATTGGCAAAGTACCACACCTCCTACCAAACACCTACTCTTTTGCTTCTGTATAGCATTGCTCATCCTGCTGTTTTAAATACATGGGTTCTAAGGAAATCATGCTGAGTGTAACATACAAGTTAATAAGAACATGAATATCCCCGTAACCAGTAAAAACAGCTTGTAGAAGGTTCTACATTTTATCTATGATGACATTCTGTGAATTGTAAGTTTGTTTTTCATTACTTTCTTTGACAGATATAACAGACATGCAAGAGAATGGACACAGAAATATGCAATGTAAACTTTGAAGACTTTTTCATATATACCAGAGTACTGTAAATTCTAGGGTTTTTTCAAAATTAGAAGTAAGTGGAGCACAGTTTACTGTTTCAGTGTACCATGAGGCCCTTTTTGATTTTCACCCATATAAGTGTGTTTCTGGAACAAGGAAATAACTACGAAATTAACCTGAAGACTGTGATGAGAGTATTTATCCTTTTTGTATGCTTTGCAAAAGACATTTATTATGTTTTTTAAAGATACTTGGACATCTGCATCTCCAGCCTACAAGATCCATAATGCAGTTGTAGAGCAACCAAATTATTTTTGCTGAAAAACTAGGTGTTACATGAAATATTCTGTGTGTCTTTGAGATGTTGGTCCTGTAAGTCTGTTTGAATTTCATTCGTTGTTAGTTCATTGTATAATTTGTATTTTTTTACTGTATAGACTATATTTTATTTACCATGCAAGTCAACTCACTTTAGACTTTCTGCACAGTATTGACAAAATACAACTGCTATTAAATGAGAGAAGTTTTCCTTCCCAAAGGAATATTCTGTAAACTGATAGACTTAAAACAAACTTTGCACTCTAATTCTCAGTATGCTAATTACGGGAAAACACTTGGTTTTGATTCTGTTGCATACTTAATTTTATTGCAATGTGAACTAATTGCACTGCTCTGTAGAAAGAAATGTAACTAATTTTGTTCTATTCACAGCTGACTTTTTTATCCTACATGGGCAATATAATCTCTGACCTTTTAACAAATTGACTTGAAGCTTTTCCATATAAATAAAATGTGTTTTTTACTACTTGTCTTGGCTGTTCTTTAAGTCTTGCACATTATTTTACATGTGCTTGCTCTGAAAAGATCAAAATATTGTTAAATGTGAATTACTGTTGGGAGAAACAGGCCCATGTGTTTGAAATTGCTGCATATTCTTGAATATATTATGGAAGCTTTTAAACAATTTTATGTGTGTTCTTCATTGTGCTGTGTTGTGTATGACCTGAGTTGTTGGATCTTGTATCCAATACAGAAAACTTCTTTAATGATCAAAATTGTTAATCCCCACATCTTGTTTAAATCAATAACTTATTAGCGTTGCAATGTCACGGAAGCTTTTCCCCTCAACTTGTGTAACAATATTTTGATCTCATACTTCCACACATTAAGCTAATGTTTTTAAACCTATATACATTATATACTTATGCATCTATGGAGAAAACAGCCTTAGGTTTTTTAAAAACAAGAATGCTTTAAAAAAATTGAAGTATGTGTGGTCTTGGGATACTAAATCTTTCTTAAAGGCTTTTTAGTTGGTGGCTGCAGTAATTATTAAATACAGCCAGCTTGAAATTTAAGTTTGTCACAACAGACCCATTCAGCCCCTTTTGGAGAAGGGAACATAGTGCTTTGCTATACCATGGAACAACTTTTTTTTTAAAGCACATAAATAACTGGAATGTGTAAAAGTGAAGCAAGCATCCCAGTAGGTATTTTTCTATTACTGGAAATTAAAAGAAAACATGTTTAAACATTAAACTTCTTGGATAGCTCTCATGGCTTAGGAATGAAATTTGTACTGGTGACTTGTACATAAAAGTAATCGAGGCTTCAGTTTTTTTACCTCAGTGTATACAATCAACTCTTTAAAATGGAAGCTTTATGAAACACGCACTGAAAAATATTGTTAAACTGCTTCTGTAAGTGTCATTGCTTGCTGTGAAATAGATCAATCTCTGCAAGATAGCCAATAAATGTTCCCATGCCATAAATGAGAGTTTCTGCTATACTTGAAAAAAAGGGATGCCATAGCTTGGAAAGCAAAGTGTGATTCACCCTGTTTGTCATGAATATTTTAACACTAACTGCCAGCAAAGGATTCTAATTGACTGAATTCCCAGACTTTTTTATCCCTGTCTATCTTAGATGTTTATAGTATGTTTGTCCAGAATAAAAAAATTAGTCCTTAATCCCTTTACAATGGACTGTGAAATCTGGCAGTTTGAATTTGCATGCCTGTTAAGTGAAAAAGCATTTAAACTTCTGCTTTGCTAAAATTATATGGAGGCTGGTTAGAACTGTTTAGATGTTACTATGCTTTGAAGTATGCATCATACAAAAAGGAATTTACTTACCATAATGCAAAGTCTTCAGGCTGAGCAAAAGGTTCAGATCAGCAAGCCTCTTACTCCTTTTTCATAGGGCTTTTTGAAAGACAAGTGTTTTGAAGCCATACTTGTATTCCCACCCCCGCCGTCGTCATTTAAAACCGTAGCTTGGATAATTTCATATGGAACTTTTCAGCCTAATTTTAATTTAAAGCACCATTAAACAGAGAGGAACTTCCTTTTCTGGGCCTGTTTTGAACTGTGACTTTCAATACCTAAGGGAGTTGAGAATTCCCACTTAAAGATTTTCTCTTCCCTGATGAATATTCTTACTTTGCTATTTTAAAAAATCAACTGTAAGATTCTTTTGTTCTCATATCATACATTTGCTCAGTCCTGGTGCTTCCATTATGGTGGCCTAAACGTTGTCTGTGCTTCAGTCCCTCCAGCCAAACCCCACTTTATACTGTACAATAATGCCTTAGCAAGGGCACATACTGAGCCATCCCATTAACCTCTGTATATTCCTCACATGACACTATTGGCATGACTAAAGCAAAGGATCTCTGTATCACTGAAATTTTCAGAAGTGTAATCGTTAGTCTTTCTAGTTAATGTTAAATAAGGCGTACCTTCTAGCTACTTCTGATGTGATATTTTTCTGCCTAAAAGATGTCAGCTGAGGCTCGAATGAACAATAAAGATTTGATTTGAAACCGGAGTGTGTCTGCTTTATCCTTAAGCGCTTGCCTTTGACTGACTGGGAGAAGCAAGAGTGGCACTTAATTTTCAAGGAGCAGGTGCCTGGCTGTGTTGACCTCTGCTTGCTTTAGCAACCCTGCCTCTTTGGTGAGGCTCCCCGATTGCCAGTGGAGCAATGTGTGTAGGGTGCCTGACACAGAACATGACGGGCAGAAACAGGTTCGAAAACATGGGCGGGGAGGCGTTCAGTGTAAGGTGTGTCTGAGCTGTAACCACACAAAGGCTTTCCCGCCTCCGTCGTAGTAGAGAAACGGCACACACGCAGACCCTTCTCTCCCTCCAACTCAGTACACCTTCCGCCAGTAGAAACTCAAGACTGGATGCTTCTCTAAAGTTCACGCTAGACCACGTGTTGTTAGTGTTCAAGGCACTACTGGACTCTTATTTTCCGCGCTACAACAGTTCGAAGTATCTAATTAACGGAAACTCTTGATTTTTTTTTGTCTGTTTCAACGTATAAATGGCCAAAGAGGATATATGTTGACAGCCTCTTCAAATAACTTGGTCGCTACTCAAAGAGGTTACTTCTTTGTTGTGCCCACGGGGTCTATAAGGCAGTGGAAACCCGTATTTGTGGGGAAAGACAAGGACTGAACTTATTCCTGGTGAACTTCTAACCAGCTCAGTCAGCCTGTGCCTTCCAAGCCTACTCCCTCAGTCTCCCGCCGTTCTTTCGGCTCTCCCTCCCGGCCGCTCTAGTCCGGCGAGCATGCGTCAAGACCCTCGTCGCTCTCCCTTCCCAGACACGGGGGGCGGGGCAAGTGACGAGCTCAGGCTGTGTCTTCCCGCGTCCTCACGATACTAGCGCTGCCGCCCATCTTTTTCCCGCCTTGGACAGAAGCGCGCGCGTTCAAGCCGGAAATCTTGGGACCTAAGGCGTCCCTCCCCCCTCTTCAGTGGGTCACAGTCTCAGTGCGCCTTGATGATGCGTGCGCCTTCCAATTGAGCGGGAAGGGCAACCAATTCAACGATGCAGGACTGCCCCGAGGCTTGTAGAGAGGGTGGGAAGTACAGCAGTTAGCTCGCCCGCTTCCCCGCACATGGCGGCGGTAAAAGAAAAGGAAACCGGAAGGAGAGGCTGTTTAACTGCAGGTTGCTCTTTGCGCCAATCGGGTGGGAGGTTTGGGCGCGTGCGCATAGCGGCTCCTGCTGGCTCCTCATTTGCCGTTGGGAGGCGGTGTGTCTTGCCGTAGGCGGCTTCGCGTTGGGTCGTTGCGCTGCCCCACAATGCCCCGCGCTGGTGGCGCGTGGTGGCGGTTCTGAGGGAGAAATCGGACAGGGGGCGGCGATTGTTGCGGGAGATCCCGGACGGTGCCATGGCGGCCACGCTGCTCACCCGTGTCTTGTCGGCTGTGAACGGACCGCGTTTCGTTCTCAGGTAAAAACGCCACAACTAAGTCTCGGTGGGACGCTTCATCTTCCTTCCCTGCCTCTCCGTTTCTTAAAAACGCTTCCGTTTCCCCGTCTCTTTTCTTATCCAAACACTCGCTCCTGCTTCCTGGTTCCCTTTCCTTGTTTGTTCTCTGCGGAGGAAGTCTTGTGTTTTTGGGGTATGATGGAGGCATTGAGAGTAGCGAGCGACCCGTGGGCGAAATAAAAGAGGAGTCTTGTGGAAACTTAAAAACTAACATAAGTATGTTCTAGGTTGGAAAGGGGATGTCTACGTGAAGTAAATAAATACTTTTAACATGAGCTTTCGTGGACACACTTCTTCGGATGCAGTGAGTGGATTCTCACTAATAGTCATTTTGTCTAGTAGATACACACGCACACAAGCTTATGTCATCCTCCTAATTTATATAGTGTGGGGAAGGTCTAACCTGTTCTAGGAGAGCTTGCGCTTCTGAAGGTGCAGTTCATAGCTTAGGGGTGCTATTGGATCCGGGCCTATTATTGGATATACAGGTGGCAGCAGTTGCCAGGGATACCAGCTGCAGCCCTTCCTGGGTAGGAAAGATCTTGCCACTGTAGTGCATTCCTTGGTGTCAGTTGGATTAGACTACTGCAGTACACTTTGTATGAGGCTGTCCTTGAAGATTGTCCAGAAACTTGGTTCAGAATGTTGTTGTTGTAGGATCCGTATCACTCCAGTCTTACGTTATCTGCCCTGGCTTCCAGTTTGCTTCCTGGCCCAATGCAGGGTGATGGTATTGATATTTAAAGCCCTCTATGGCTTTGGATCAGCATAGCTTAAGGATTGCCTTCTCCCAAATGAACCTACTCGTTCATGCCAGTCATCTTTAGGTGCCCCTTTCATCTGAGGCTAGGTGGCAACCTGAGAAAGGGCCTTCTCAGTCATAACACCAACATTTTTGTCTGGGAGATTTGTCTGTTTCCCTCAATTGCTGCCTACTACCAGCAGAAGACTTGTTGTCTGGTGTACCTCTCTATAAGGATAGTTTTAGGTGGGTAGCCGTGTTGGTCTGGAGCAGAACAGTAGGATTTGAGTCCAGTAGCCCTTTAGAGACCAATAAGATTTATAGAGTGTAAGTTTTTGAGTCAGAACTCCCCTCTTCAGACATGGTCTGGTGTCTGAAGAAAGGAGCTCAGACTCTCCAAAGGTTACACTCTGAAAATCTTGTTGGTCTTTAAGTTGCCACTGGACTCCAGTCCTGCTGTAATATCTCCCCTCCCTCACCAGTAACATAGTGGCTTCCTCCATATGTTTTGTATTTTTTGTTGTGTTTATGTGATTATTTAATTATTACACTATTTTAAAACTTGTTTTAAAAAGTTTCTTAGTGTTTTAATGTTCACTACTTTGGGACCCTATTTTTGGTAGAAAGGTAAATGTTATAAATAAATCTAACTGCATGCTGAGTTTTTACTCATAGCATCTGAAGAAGTGGATTCCAGTTATAGAATCATAGAGTTGGAAGAAGCCTTAAAGACTATCTACTCCCAACTCCCTGCCCAATGCAGGAGCAGCCTAAAGCATCCCTGACAAGTATTCATCCAGCTGCAAACACTTAGTTGGAATAACATTTGGTTATACTGTAAAGTGTCGCAAGAGTTCTGTGTAGACAATAGCCACTCTTCTATTTTGAGCGTTCTACTTACTGTGTTCATTGTTATGCCCTCTCCATATCAAAGCTGGCATTTAATGTTCTCTGTATATTAATCAGAGTTGCCAAGTTCTGTGGTGTGACTGCCCCATCCACCATTTGAAGGCTTGAGCCTTCTTTTCAGTGTTAAAGCTCAGCAAGGAAGCACTCTGTTTTCCACAGGGCTTGTTTCTTCCCATTCCAACTTTAAGTCACGCCTGTTGCAATCATGTTCTTCAGATCCTGGTATCTATATACGTGGGATGTGACGGAGAAGTAGGTAACAATAATAGCATTATAAATCTATTTTGGAAGTATAAAGTAAGTAACAGTTCTGCATGAATCTGACCCCTCTTTTAACATGTACTGCCTCGGGTGTTTGATAACCCCCGGTTGGTCACAATAAGAGGCAACCATTGGATTTTGTTTTGGTACTTTTTAATACAGCTACTTCTAACTACCCAATATGGGTAGTTGTTAATATGGTCAAATATAGATTTTTAGGAGCACAGATGTTTTTCATTCTAGTATAAATGTTTTGTTGTTCAGATTATGAGCCTCTTATGTGTTATCTTTTTGTTACAGTTAATTATTCTGTTTGAAAAGGATTTCTAGTCAGGGTGGATTTGATTTAAATCAAATCGATTTGAATCATGATTTAAATCACTGGTCAGTAAGAGTCCAATAGCACTGTTAAGACAGCTAACACATGGCTAACTCTTCTGGATCTATGGTCAGTAAGAGTAGATTTAAATGATGGTTTTCTACATAAAGACTCATTCTTGCTGGTATAATCTAAATATTTACAACCAGATGAAGGTTTCATTTTTAGAATAACTTTTCAGTTTAGTTTTACAGTTATATAAAAAATTACTGATTTGGTATTACTATTAGAAATACATCATAGATAGTTCACCTCACAATAATTTCATAATTATCTGTCTCCAGTTTAATAGGTTAATCATATTTAGACAACTTTTCTGCTGTACTTTATTAGAGGAAGAAAAATAATTGTTACCTTAATAATAACATTTTAAATAGTTTTATTTAACTAAGAGAATAACATTATAACATATGTATTCTTGTATTTGCTTAAATATCCATGTTTGTTAACTGATGTGGTTAAACAAAGTATCTTTTTTTTTAAAAAAAAATTAAGATTACCAGCCCCATCTACACATGAAAAACTTAAAATACTGTCCTCTGTAGCTCACTCATCTTCATCTTCTTGTTTGTTCATAATTTGGAAAAGAAAAACAAGCTTTCCTGCTTTATCGGGTCCCGAACGATTTCTCAATTTAGAATGAATGAGTCCAAAGGAACAGAATAGTCTTTCTATGCCAGCAGAAGAAGCTACTGCTGTTAAAAGTGAAATCATTACTTCAACAGTCTCTAAATCCAAGTGCTTAACTGACTTCCACCAGTTAACTAGTATGACTTTCATTAAAACATCACCAGCAAACACATATTTCTTGAATGGTTCCCCCTTAGCTCTGAAGTTTATTTTAATTGCCATTACAGATGGATAATAGCTGGATACCCATGCCATAGCTAATTCGTCTTCCTCAGCACTTTAAAGATTGACCCTGGTACTGGTTATTGATAATATTTGTGAGAAAATGAGTTGGAGACAGTGCTTGTCCCATTCATTTTTTTAATGCTTGTAATTTAATTCTGTCAGTGTGCAATTCTGTTTAAGTGCTCACTCAGTTCCTTCCAATTTCAACAGCATCAGCAATAAAACAAGTATTTATCTGTGTTTTGTTTAGAGCTTCAGAAATGGGTTTCAGGATGCTCAGCATATGTTCAACATTTCTCTTAAGCCCAATGTTGAGGATTTTGGCTGTGACAGTGCCATCTATTTTCTCTCGATTTTGTTCACAAACTGTCATCAGAATAGGCCAGTTCTTGATATACTGCTCAAAACAGCCCACTACAGAGTTCCATCTAACATCTTGTGGGAGCATTAGCTTGGTTCCACCCATTCTTTTCAGAGCTGCTGCCGCAAAATGATTGTTATGGAAGTATTTAGCAACAAGAAGATGAAGATGAGTGAGCTACAGAGGATAGTATTTTAAGTTTTTCATATGTAGACGGGGCTGATAGTCTTTAATTTTTTAAAAAAAAAAAGATATTTTGTTTAACCACATCAGCTAACAAACATGGATGTTTAAGCAAATACAAGAATACATATGCTATAATGTTATTGTTTTAGTTAAATAAAACTATTTAAATTGTTATTATTAAGGTAACAATTATTTTTCTTCCTCCAATAAAGTACAGCAGAAAAGTTGTCCAAATATGAATGATTAACCTATTAAACTGGAGATAGTTCACCTTGCAATGATTTCATAATTATCTATCTATGATGTTTCTAATAGCTGGTGTCAAGAGTGAGGAGCCTGGGGGTGGTCCTGGATGCTTCCTTGTCTATGGAGGCACAGGTCGCAGCGGTTGTTGGATCCTCTTTCTTCTATCTCCTCGACAACTTGTCCCCTACCTATCTACCCACGACCTTACAACAGTGATCCAGGCAATGGTCACCTCCAGATTAGACTACTGCAACTCACTCTACGCAGGGCTTCCCTTGGGCTTGATCCGGAAACTGCAGCGGGTTCAGAATGCAGCTGCACGGGTGGTTGCCAGAGCACCAATCATGGCTTATATAACACCTATCCTCCGTCAGCTGCACTGGTTACTGGTTGAGAACCGGGTCTGGTGCATGGTTTTCGTGTTGACTTATAAAGCCCTATGCGGACTGGGCCCAGCATACCTTCGGGAACGCCTCTCCCCAAATGTTCCCCGGAGGTCACTTTGATCAGCCACTAAGAACTTGCTGATGGCCCCTGGCCCCAGGGAGGTCCACCTGGCCTCTACCAGAGCCAGGGCCTTCTGGCTCCAACCTGGTGGAACTCTCTGTCTGAGGAAACTAGGGCCTGGCAGGATTTGTTATCTTTCCGCCAGGTCTGCAAGACGGAGATGTTCCACCAGGTATTTGGTGGGTGCTAGGCTGTCCTCTCGCTGGCCATACCACTGAAGATCTTCCACCACCCATGCAGGACAATGCTGTATTTTAATATTTTATACCCGCCAATTTTAATTGTTTTGATATGATGTTTTAATGTTTTTATAATGTTTTTACTGTTTTAAGCTGTTGTTAAACTGCCCTGAGCCCGTCTGACAGGGAGGGCAGTCTAGAAATGTGATTAAATAAATAAATAAATAAATAGAAATAATCAAATCAGTAATTTTTTTATATAACTGTAAAACTAATCTGAAAAGTTGTTATTCTAAAAATGAAACCTTCATCTGGTTGTAAATATTAAGATTATACCAGCAAGAATGAATCTGTGTAGAAAACCATCATTTAAATCTTCTCTTACTGACCAGTGATTTAAAACCTGATTTAAATCAAATCCACTCTGCTATAATGTATCTTAAATAGAAAACTATCTTTAGATAAATTTTTCCTCAAAAGCATTTTATTAAAAATCCAATTTAAATAAACAAATCCGAATAAAATGTTTAAAAATCTGATTTTTAAAAAAATTAATCATTGATTTTTATCCACCCTGTTTCTATTGCTGGAGGCTAGATTCTGTACTGCGTGGGCAAGAATACATACAATAGAAATTATGTATTGGTTTGCCACTTAAAAGAGATCTGTTGGGATATCTCATATTTCTGTTACGCTTTTCCACCACTCCCCCACTTGAGGACAATAACTGATTTCTTAACTACTCTTCTGTTTTATCCTTCCAAAGCCATTTGAGGTAGGTTAGGCAGAATAAGATTGGCTGGCTTCAGGTCGAGCTTCATGACTGGCTGAGGGCAGCTCTACAACCACTACCTTCCTTCCTCACTTCTGAATAATAATGACCTCTGTGTTCCTTTCTAATGTCTCTCTCCCAGTCATTATTGGATGGCCCAAAGAAGACTTAAGTAACTATATATGCTGCTTTGTGTTACTTATTGTGCCAGTGCTCTACAAAAATAGAACTGCTCATAGGGTTTTGCATTTCATCAATACCAACTTTCTTTACCTGGCCTAGCTTGAATATTTCATTTTTCTTAAAAGCATCTCCTCTGTGTCCTCCCCCCACCCAATTACTTTGAATAGAGTATTGTAGAGCCAGATTGGTTGGCTTGCTATAATTCAGGTATACCGCTGATACAGGTCCTCATGCACAAGATCACTTTCTGTTTTTTCTTTGTTTATGGTCTGGTGCTAAAATAGCTGGACTGAGGAGAAGTTCTGTTGTAAGATGAACTCTGGCCATTTTTTAACACTGTCGCAAAATTGCTAAAATGGGTGATCTTTGGTAGTCTTTGGCATGCAGTGGACTTGTAATTATGTTACTTGTCACAATAAATGTTTGTCTTTTATAATAATTTTTGTCTTTTATTAATAATATCAACTTCTGTCCTTTATACTTTTAATTTCTCCTCTTTTTGAAAGTCTGTCAGACATGGATAAGTTAATACTAATAATTTTGCTTTTATTAAGATGTAGTACTACCTGCTTGGTGGAGAAGTGGTTTTCAAAACATATTAGTTCAGACAACCGTCCAAAGCAGCCTCTGACAGCATACATTCGCTTTTATAAAGATCAGCAACCCGCTTATAGGAAACAAAATCCAGGTAAGTAAGTCACGAAAGTATGTAATTTCACAAAGTTTTACTTTAAATATTGGGTGTTCCTTTGAATATTTAAAGACAATTAAAGCATTACTTTTTGCCAGAACTCTCTCAGGAGTCTACTTAAGCTGTATTTCTTGAAGCAGTTTCGAACATTTTCTCTTCGGACCACCAATGAGGCCATAAAATTAAAGGGAAATAATTCCAAATGTTATATACTAAACACCTTAACTAGGTGCAAAACAATAGAACTATTTGCTTTGATACAAAAGCATTGAGGATGTCAGTGTTGAAAAACCAATGGGTTGTAGTGTATTCCCAAAATTGGAGGTTTTATGAGACATACGCTGCCATACGTGTATATGGTGTTGTACTGAATACCCTGCAAAAAGGAAGGTCCTTGCCCTGAGGCATGTGCAAAACAAGATTCAGTAGTGGGAGGAACCTACAGAGATAAGAAAAGGAAACAAGAGATGAACTTAAGCAAGTACAGACCTTCTTTTGCCTTTTTCAGTTATGGGCAGAATGTTGGATCTGGGGAAATGTTTTGGAGGAAGCCCTCTGCAGAAATTCTAACCATAGAAGGGCACTAAGGGAGAACCAGCTGAGGTACCTAAAGGAGCAGAAGACTTAAGTAGCTCATAGCATAATTTAAATAGCTTAAGCATAACTCATTATGAACTTGTTTTTTGTTTGCCACTTTGAGCTGGAAACATTATCTTTGAATTAGAACTAAAGTATATACAAATAAATATTGTTAAGAATTTGGAAGAGGAGTATATTTTTATTTCTTAATAATTTGTCATAATTCCATTGTCTGTTGTTTTGAGTATTGTTTGAGGAAGATCTTGAAGTCACAATCCGATGTTCAGCTCTTTGTTTTGAGCATTTATAAACATACCTGTCAGTGACCCTGTCAATGTCTGTCTATATGCATGATGAAGTGACTGTGACTACCAAGGAAAAAAATAGAACATAACATTAAGTTTGGCAGAATATTCATGTTTGTAGTTTAATCTTTTCTTCTTCAGATGTAAGTGTTTTGGACATAACAAAAATGATAGCACATGCTTGGAGGGAGCTACCATCACCTGACAAACAAGTGAGCATAACTTTATTCTGGGTTCTTGTCACAGGATGAGAACTTTATTGTATTTTTACTAGTAATATTTATCTGCTTTGGAGAGAAAAAATAATAATACTTTTTCAAAGAATGTTCGCCACATATACTTTTGCCACTTTCTGACAGACATGCTTTCTGTAGGGTTTGGCCTGATAAGAAGAATCCTACAGTAGAGAGACATAGGAGTGTGCACCCCAAAAAAATTCGGGTTTCCCACTTTGAATTTACCCGAGGCATGAAAACGATTTGTAATAACCCAAAAGCTGAAGTGGCAAGCTGCTTCAGATTCAGGTATTTAAATCGCTTTGGTATGCTCCGTAAAGATTCGGGGGAAGTTGTCTCCCACCCACCCCCACCACATGTAGCCCCACCGTCCCCCACCTCACCTGTCCGTGGAAAGCCACCGCCTCCATGGCCAGCTGGGTGGAGGGGAAGGCCGGAGCCCGTGCCTCCACCACACGCACCACTGCCTCTGTGGCCAGCTGGGTGGTGGGGAAGGCCGGAGCTCACACCGCTGCAGCGGCCAGCTGGGCAGTGAGAAGGCCGGAGCCCGCGCCATTGCCGCAGCAGGCAGCTGGGCAACAGGGAAGGCCAAAGCTGCTGCCTGCTCCTTTGATGCCTCCGGGAATGCCCAAGTAAGTGGGTTGGGGGGAGGGAGCCCTTTAAAAAGGCCCCAAAGTTTCCTGAAGCAACCCAAATCGCTTCAGGAAGCTTTGATTCAGGGATTCCAAATTGGGGCCAGCTGCCCCAATTCAGGAAACCCAAATCTCTACCTATCAGGTCCAATTTGGGCATTTTTCCTGAATTGGAAACCCAAAGTACACACCCCTAGAGAGACAACTGTTTCCTTATTCCTTGTTTACCTAGGAAATGTATACATGGCTTGTCCAGAGAATTTACTTGAAGCAGCTTACAAAGTAAAATACGATAAAAACAAAACATTGCTAAAAATTAACTAAACTATTAAAAATCTAGCTGGAGCATAAATATAGCACAAAACACTTGGCTTAAAGCAATTTTCAAAACTGTCCTTAGACTAGAAGTGAGAATGTAAAAACAATTTTAAAAATCAACCCAGCCTGTAGTTAAAGTTTTGAGGAGGTGCCACCATTGAAAAAGTCCTGGTCACCACCCACCTCACCTCTGCATGCAAGGGCACAGAGAGCAAGGCTTGAGAGAAGGATCTTATCTAACAGGCTCGACAGTATAGGTGGAGTTGTTTAGGGCCTTAAAGGTAAGAAGCAACATTTTGAATTGTGCCCTGGAACAGATAAGTATCCAGGTATTCTGCACAAGGTAATATGATACCTCTATCCAGCCTCTGACAGTAGCCTGGCTAGCATATTTATGACCAGCTGAAGTTTCCCAACATTTTTCAAAGGTGGCCCTACGTAAATTGTGTATGGTAATCTAAAATGGATATGATCAGCACATGGACTACTGTGGCAAATCACAGTTTTGAGGAATGGTCATAGCTGGTGTATCGGCTGAAGATGAAAAAAGGGGCTATGTGCTGTGAAGGAGATCTGAGCCTCCAACTTGGGGTCAGGATCTAGCAGCATTCCCCCAAATACCAACCTGTTCCCCAAGTGGCTTTGGAGTTGACCAAGATGACTTCTGTCTTGTCTGGACTGAACTTCAGTTTATTGATTTTTTTTATCCTTCCTACTGCCTTCCACAGTCACGTTAGGACTTCCACAGAGCCACCTGAATCAGTTGTTAAGGAGAAATAGACCTGCATGTCTTCCATATACTGTTAGCACCTTACCCCAGATCACCTGACATTGCCTCCTATAAGTTGTGTAGATGTTAAATAGCATGTGAGACATGCTATTACAAGTGTAAATGACATATGGCTGAGTAATAATTCTCCCCAAATTAGAAATTACTGAAATTATTAAACAAAAAGAAGAAAAATGAGTTTTGGTTGAAATTGACCAGCCAATTATTTAAGGCAACAGTTAATTTTAACTATGAAAGTAATTGTATTACAGAGCTGGTAATATAATGATAGTCTTCACTCAACATTATTAAAAACCAGTTGCTAATAGTATGCTGTATAGTTCACAGTTGCTTTAATTAAGCGTGTTGTATAATCCTGTTAAATGTTTAAAGTTAAATGTTAATTAAAACAAATTTTCAAGTCCCCTTCCCCAATGAATCATGGTAAGATTATGCATATTTTTAATTCTAGACTTATGAAGCAGCTGCAAAGATTGAAAGGCAGGCTTACAAAGAACAAATGGCCAAATACAAAGCCCAGCTAACTCCTGCACAAGAGGAAGCTTTGAAAGAAGAAAAAAGGAGGAAAGTGGCAAAAAGACGAGCAACAAAGAAAAAAAGAGTTAGTTTTTAAAATGTGAACTTTTCATTATTACAGTGAATGATATATACTTCAGATGAGTTTTATATTAGGATTTCTGTATCTTAATACAGAACAATCATCTTGCATTAGTTACATAGTATGCAAGATTGTTGTGTTATATTCAACTTTTTTTCATCAAAAGAACTTACTTGGTTGTTTGTGAGTATATTGAAGAGAGAAGTGACATTATACATTAATTCAGCAGTCATAATTGACACAGTGTATATTTTAAAGCCTGGTATCAGAGTTAAAATGGATTGTGGGAACCAGCTTTGAGCTGTTGTGTTTCAGGGATTAGGAGACACGAAATCGTATAGGGTTGGATCCAGATCTCTCTTTCTGCTGGAGTAAGGGACAGCAGAGGAAGGAAGCCATTTTCACTGGTTCCCTCCTATTTTAGACCTCATTTCACCTTCTAAGCCCTGTCTCCTGTCCCCCAGGAAACAACATACTGAGTAGTTCAGGAGGTGAAGGCAGGAAAGTTCTGTTGAAAGAGCTCTTCTTAAAAGTCTTTGAATCCAACCCATAACTTCTAAAAAGTTCAGTAAGTAGCTGCATTATAAAACCAATACAGTTCTTATACATTGGCAGGATTAGAAATTATGTTTGTTGGAAATAATGTAACAGTTCAATCCAATACAGGATTACTCTGATCTAAGCCCATTAAAAACAATAGGTCACATTATAAAATAAGAATGCTCATGATCTTGCTTGCCCATATAAGAAACAAATCTGATAATTAAAAAATTCATTAACTTACTAATTCTGAGTAATTCCTCGGGAATGTGGATCAAAATACCTGCAAAATAAGACCATATTCAGATGGGAGGAATATTTCTACAAATTCTTGGGAGTGTGGGGGAAGGGTGAGGGCAAATTTAAAGATCTGAAAATTTAAAAGGAGGTGATCTCAAGATGACACATCATGATATCTCAGCTGCTACCTTTGGTAATGCCAATCAACCCATAAGATGCTTTGTCAGGGTTGGCATGGGGACTGCAGTGAAGGAAAAGAAGAAAGTGGCTGGCAAGGGTCAGTGCTGAACATCAGCAATGTTTGGGCTGCTGCCTCTTGCTGCCACCACTGCCTCCTTGCTGCCAGGAGGGAAAAAGCAGGGTGGTTAGAGAGCACAAATGCTGAGCATTAGCATTGTTTGGGCTGGGAGGGAGCATGAGTGTCTGCAGTATGTCCCAGAAGTCTCCGACCCCATCAGCACTTCCAATTGAGCTTGAGGCTGTTGAGCACTGGCAGTGTTACAATTTGTCAGGAACCAGCAGCTAACTGGTTGCCATCTCAGTTGGTTTTCCTGCAGTTTTGTCCCTAGCTAGATAGACTTGGTGCAGATCTATGGTATTTGTGTTTATGCATTCTTTCTGTTATCTTTCTTAAGGGGTGAGCACAAAGAGTGTATTGTGATAGTTGTACATAACTTCCTCTCTGTTATGGTCTAAAAGGATAATACAATTGCTGTCCTACACACAAAAATAGAAATCATTCTCTAATTTTTCCAGTTTCAAATGGAGAGCTGCTGTAGCATAGTGGCTAAGTAGCTGGGCTTTGAATCAGCACTCTGCTGTTTTGACTCCTGTGAGTTCAGCAGGTGGCCTTGGATAAGCCAGTCCTCTCAGCCCCAGCTGTATTGTGAGGATAATAATGACACTGACTTTGTTCACTGCTCTGAGTTGGGCACTAATCTGTCTACAAGGGCAGATTTTGTATTTTTAAAAGTGATTATTTTGGGGAATGTTTGTGACTTGAAGTCTTAGACTCCTTACCTGGGAAACGAGTATAATTTAAAAATATAAGCCAAGATCCAAAGCTGCATGTGTGGTTTTCATCACATACTCTTTTTTAATTTTAAATAATATTTTTATTTAACACACACAAATGTCATACAACAAAGACAACCCACAAGCCAATCCAAATACAAGTAAACAATCTAAATACAATCAAAGCATTCAACCATCTACGGGGGGAAAACCACTTAAAAAGATCATGTCTTTGTAAATTGGATTGTTCACAGGGCTTTTTTTCTGGGAAAAGAGGTGGTGGAACTCAGTGGGTTGCCAGCACAGGAGGCAACTCTTGGCGGGAGGTAGTGCCCCTGATACCACATGTGCAAAGCGCACGCACGCTCCCAGGACCACAAAATGACATGACTTTGGGTCAGCTGGAACAAGGGGGGAATTTTTTAAAGTTTAAATCGCCCTCGGCGAAAATGGTCACATGGCTGGTGGCCCCGCCCCATGATCTCCAGGCAGAGGGGAGTTTAGATTGCCCTCGGTGCCGAGCTGCACGGAAGGCAATCTAAACTCCCCTCTGCCTGGAGATCAGGGGGCGCGGGCACTAGTCATGTGACCATTTTCAAGAGGTGCCGGAACTGTTCCACCGCGTTCCAGCTGAAAAAAAGCCCTGGTTGTTCAGAATAACATACTCAAGGGATGGTTTGCAATATTCCTCTCCTAGTGGTAGCTCCCCATACCTCCATGCTTGTTAGATCATTTAATATTGGTCCAAACAACATAAAATGTTTCAGAGTGTCAGAAATGCTAAGTTACCAAGGTAAGACCATCTTTGTTACCAGAAAAATTTTCCCGGAGTGGTGAGGGAAGCAATGGCTGGGTAGAGGAATGTAAGTAAAGGTAGAGGATTGTCAGTAAAACTGTTAATGCTGTTTGATTGCAACTTAACGTAGAAGGGTGTAATAACTTTTAATTTAAAAGCCCCTAGCTTGGTTGGGGAGGGCTCTACAGCAGCACCCATGAGGCAGTAGGAGCTGCCACCAAAAGTAATAAATTAGTCACCCTTTGACTGGATACAGTATGATACAAGAGAGATGCTTACCGGTGTCCTCTTATTTTAGCAATTAACAGTGCTTGGAAAACCTAAAAGAACTCGTACTGCCTTCAATATTTTTGTGTCTGAACACTTCCAAGAAGCTAAAGGAGCCTCAATTCAGGTAAATAAGTGCAGCTGTTGTTCTAATAACATAAATAATATCCGTATTAAGAATAAAAACTATCTATTTTTTATACAGTGGTTTTAAGATACTGTTCAGATTTTCTGGGCTTTGACAACAGAAGACACCGTGGCCCTATATGGCTTGTTACAGCACACAGAGAGTCAGTTTGGTGCAGTGGTTAAGAGCGGTGAGACTCTAATCTTTAGAACTAGGTTTGATTACCCACTCGAAGCCAGCTGGGTGACCTGGCTTTTTATTTAACTGCAGCTAAATAAGACCTCTGATTGCAGCCTTAGAATTCAATAGGCCACTGATAACTTAAGTCATGCATCACAGTTTGTTTTTTCATCAATTCTTTGATACATAGTCTTAGTCATGTAGATACTCATTTTGTTCCTCTATCCTGGTGTCCCTGTTTAACTTTGAGTAACGTGTGCAAAAACCTTAATAATTATCTTTTTTTCAAGCCAGATGCCAGTCAGCACCTTAAAAAGTAAATGTCAAAGAATAGTGCTTTCTTATGTTTAGTTATGTTTAGGTAATTACTTTTCTGACAGTGGGCAGTTTATTGCTTCTCCCATAATTCCAAATTGTGTTTTTGACATTTCCACTAGTCCAGATGCATAAAGTTAGTGATCCTAAACTAGCAGCTTGTTTAGCAATGGAAATAATGCATTTGCCATTTCCTTCAAATATATCTTTGGGACCAGAAGTGCTGGAAGGTTTCCTTTTTAAGTTGCATGGCCACTGTAACTGCTTTCTTTTGTTTAGATGAAAACATGGGATGGTCAGCAACTTAGTTATAAATGTTTTAGTAAAACAATCTACTTCTACCAACTGTCTTCTAGCCGTTAAAAAACTAGCCAAAACGGATCTTCCATTGCTTCCAAATAGTGCTCCAGTTTGGATTTTGGCATATTACTGGGAGAAGCAGTTCCATGATGAGGGAACAGTCATCTGCTTGCTGTTTCTAACTGCCTCACAGATGATGGCTTGCATCTTACAGAGTCTGCACATAAAAGTGGATATGGTTCTTCACCCATACCTCTTTCTGCATTAGCTCAAGACCTTTAAAATGCCAGTCCTGACACTTCAAGACCCACAGGGACACAACCATGGGGCCCAAGGAACTAAGCAGAATTTGTTACATCAGTGAAGACATTGTTGATGCAGGAAAATGGAGAAGCCAGTTTTGCCTGGTTCCTCTTCTCATTGCAGCTTCTCTCCCCTGTTCATGCATGGTTTTGTCCATTTGAGTCCTCCAACATCCAGTATTAGAACTTTTGAGATTTCATGATTTGAGGGAAGAGGGGACTGCAGCATGAATGTTTTTGTGTATGCACTCCATTGAACCCAAAATATTGTCACTGAGATGACTGCTTTAGCTGATGCTGGATATAGTTGTGAAGCAAATTACAGATAGAGACATTTCTTTCACAGAACTACATGTTTTTGATATTTTTCTTTCTCTTGTAGGGAAAGATGAAAAATCTATTTGAAGAATGGCAAAAAATGGCCAGTTCTCAAAAACAGGTATTGTCATAAAATGGTCTTTGAAGTCGGGTCATTAGTACATTGGAGATCATCACACTTAAGTTTCGTAGCTGAAGTTTTCTTACAGTCATAATTGACATAGAACCCAGGTTTTTGAGAAAGTGCTCAGATATTTGGCTGTTTGAAATTTGTGTGGTGGAGTAATTTTGCAGATCTGTCCTGTGTCTTACAAGTTACTTCTTCTCTTTTCATGGTTATCTTAAAGGTAAAGGTAGTCCACTGTGCAAGCACTGAGTCATTACTGACCCACGGGGGGACGTTGCATCATGACATTTTCTTGGCAGACTTTTGTTACGGGGTGGTTTGTCATTGCCTTCCCCAATCATCTACACTTTACCCCCAGAAAACTGGGTACTCATTTTACCGACCTTGGAAGGATGGAAGGCTGAGTCAACCTTGAGCTGGCTACCTGAACCCGGCTTCCACCAGGATCAAACTCAGGTCATGAGCAGAGCTTGGGCTGCAGTACTGCAGCTTACCACTCTGCACCACGGGGCTCTTATGGTTATCTTAAAAGCTCGATATTAGATTTTGCATGGAGCAGCAATTGCAGCTTTGTCAATTCATTTGCTATAGCCCCTCTTTGCACTCAAAAAGCAGTTTTGAGGAATTTTAATATATGTTGGCCTTGAAAATTTTAATAGTTTGTCAGGTGCGCATGTGATCACTTGAAGAGAAATTTCGGTAAGACGACTCCTCAAACCATTCTAAAATACAGGGATTTTTCATACCAAACATTCATTCCTGTCTTTTGCCTGTTAGCCATTTCTTGGTATCCAAACCAGTATACGTGGTTGTTCACTCATACATGGAGTCTTTTAAGTTCCCACATACACCCCCCTTCAGCAAAGCTTCCTGCCCTCTGGAGATCAGGGCCTTCCAAAGTAGCACCCCATTGGGAACATGAAACTTCTAGCAAGAAAATTTTCTCCTCCTGATGCACAGGCAAAAGCGTGGAAGTTCAATGTCATGTCATACATTTAAGTTGTAGTTAATTGGTGAGGACATTATGAGGCATTGTTTTTTTAAAAATTGTTTGAGGGGTTTAAACATTAAATGATTTGTTCTTGTGAGTAATGATGGTGGTTAAGGTACCAACATTTGCTTTTGTGTTGAGAGACTCTGTTGATACAGCTAATTTGTATTAAGATTTTCTGTTTGAATAAGAAAAAAAATTGCCTAAAGTCTTTGCATGCATGTTAAAATGTGTTTACTGTTGCATATTGACACTTCAGATACTGTTGCATATTATTTTTTAATTTTATTTTTTCGTATTTATATTCCGCCCTCCCTGCAAGCAGGCTCAGGGCGGATAACAGCATTAAAACATTTCATATAAAATATTGACAGTTTTTAACTGTTGGGTGTGGCTGAAAAAAATTCAAATGGCTTTGCTTTACCATCAGTTTGTTGGGTGAGCAGGTTCTAAAAAGTCTAAATACCTTGGTTGTGTTCCTAAAGAAATTATGGGAACTTGTCATCAAGAGCTGCTTCAGCATTACTTTTAAGACAGCTGTACCCTAAGAGGGATGCTCTTGTCATATAGGAAAGAATATGCATGTTTTTATTACATGGCAAATATCAGGGGTTCACCTAAGTCACTTTGGAGCACCTTTGGAGAAACAAATGTATGCAAACACTTGCTATATATGTGGAGAGCACCAAGATGCTTCAAAAGCGTCTGTAATTCTGCCTCAGATTTAGGTTAAATGTTTCTGGAGTTTCTGATGCCTTAAAACATACAATCAGCTTCTCTATGTGAAACACTTACTAAGTATTACTTCTTAGATGTATCATCAGCTCTCAGAAGATGATAAGATCCGGTATGAAAATGAAATGAAGTCATGGGAAGAGCATATGGCAGAAATTGGCCGTGAAGATCTTGTACGTTACAAAAGCAGAAGGAAAATGTCAAAGGAAAAGAAAACTGTAAGAAAATCAAATTTAAAGAAGCCATTGGGAAGAAAAGTGGCCTCATCAGCAACCAAAGTGAAGAAGTCTGAAGAATAAAATGTTGAGTAACGTACTTGTCCGTCCTGAGTATAGTCATTAATACGCCCAGAAGTTACTCTTGGCTGGAAAGGAGTTGAGGTGAGATTATGTATTTGAAAAGAAACTGAACAATAAAGTTTTAAATTTTGGGAAACTGTCCATTATGATAAATCAAACTGCAAGAATTTATGCAGTGACTGATCATGAGAGAGGAGATGTTTGTTTAAATGTGTAAATAAGCATTCTCGTTCAAATTAATACACTTTCGTTAAAAAATTATCTGTATAGAATCACGATCTTTTTGCTTACTAACAGGTGATTTGATTGTCAGCTGCATGTAAATAATGCATAGTCATTGAAAAAAAGCATGTATATTTGTTAATTTCAGTCATGTAATTAACAATTACCAAATACAGATTTTGAATTGCTTTTCGTCTACATTTTTGCATGTATCTACCAGCAATGCATTTTATTTATACTGCATAGTTCAAATAAAAATGTAGTGACTTTTATACAAAACTCTTCAGTTTTCTTCTTTATTTTATTCAAGACAGAAAAAAGACCATTTTTATGTTGGATCTTTTAAAATCAAAAATGCATTACAATTTTTAAGTACAATATATTCTAAAAACAAGGATTAGCAGGGGAGTGAAAATCCCATTCTCTGTCCTATCCCACACATCTTGCCCCATCTCTGCTTACCCACCTGTGAAAATAATAACCATATAAGATTAAATATCAAATTAAACATCTATGAACCATGTAAGGGCAGAAAATGTAAACTAACAATGCTTATTTGTTCCTAGGCACCAAGTTCACCTGAGGTCTTACCTGGAAACCTCAGAAGAGTACTTAGACAAGGGTAAACCTTGAGAAAAAGATAAATCCAGTCGGCACGGGCATAAAGGCCTTTCTTTCAGCTTACAGCATGGGTGATCTATTTTAAAATGCCACTTATCTAAGGCACGCCTACTCTCCTATGATGTGCCAGTCTGATATTTGTAGACTCCAAGGCTTTCAAGGCATCAGATGAGGGCATTTTTAACTGTGCCCAGACTAGCCACTTAAAATGCTGAAGAAGGTGCCATTGAGTTGCAAATGACTCATGGAAACCCCTTCTATGGGGTGTTCCAAGCAGATGATGAGTAGAGGTGGTTTGCCATTGCCTTCTTCCACATAGCCTCAGTATTCCTTGGTGGGCTCTCATTCAGGTACTGACCTGACTTCAAGTGGAGAAGTGAGGAATTTAGGACAATTCTGCTGCTTTTGAATAAGCATCCACTGCAGCGGGGAACATTCTGGCGATTTGGCTTTATATCCCTAGTAAAGTGAGTTTAGAGGTGCCCTGCATGCACAATGCATGCTTGTGTTAGTAGGAAGGAGACAGAAGTCTAGGTCAGAGCTAAGGGGGAAGGTCACCACTTCAAGGGATTACAAGGCTAAAAAACAGCTTTGGGGCATGCTCAGTTGTCTTGCCTACTTGGACTTCAAGACCAGTGTACAAGAACCTTCTGAGGACTGTATGGGTATTGCCAATCTTCCCTGCTTTTCTTAGTCCTGGGAAGGTTTCTTCCTGGGGTTACAGGACCCCCAGCTGGTTAGTCTTAAAGGTGCTACTGGACTCTTTACTATCATAGAATAGCCACTTCTGTTGGCAGGCTGCTGTGGGAAGATCACTCTCTGTTCTCTAAGCAGAGTGCTGCTCATTTCCCATTGCAGCCTTTCATATAACTATTATTTCACATGGGTCCTGCAATTCCTACCCAGAACAAACTTTCCTTGGGTTGAAAATGACTACTAGAAGGAGGAGAAAGCTGGCAAGACTGGAGACAGCACTCTCTGTTGATAAGTTCAATTTAGCTCACAAGCAGAATTTTCAGTCAAGTTGTCATGTGTCTGTGGGCATCAAAAACAAACAGGAGTCTTATGGAACCTTAAAGGCAAACAGCTTTATTAGATCATAAACTTTTGAAGACTAGAGGCTACTTTCTTAGATATATGAAGTGAAAATATTGCTCAACTAATATAAATATATATAATACAGAGGTAAATACATTTTTTTGCCTTTAAAGCAAACAGTTCACAACTTTCTATATATGTGTGTATAGAATCTGTGTGCTAAAGTTTAATTGCATGTGTCTGATGGGTGTGTTGCTAGATTAGCAACAAGAAAATACCTTTACCATGGTAACAAGTCTCACAGGGTTTTTAAGCTGGAACTGTAGACAAGAGCAAGAGTCCAGCAGCACTTAAAAGGCTAACAAAAATTTGTGGTAGGATACTACTGGACTCTTGCTCTTTGGACTCTTGCTCTTTTCTGCTGGTACAGACAGACTAACATGGCAACAGATCTTACCTAGAACTGTGCTTGATTTCATTCTTACAGCACTGTACCACTGAGTAGATAATTTTTAAAAAAGGACACAAGCATGAAATGTTTACATGGGATTTGTTCAAGGCCTTCATATTATCTTCTACCCTCACCTCAACCTTATATTTGAGGATCTTATTTCACTAACTAGCTATCTTACGAAAACCTGAGATTCCCCATTTGTTACAGGGCTGTGAACTAGCTTAGCCTAAGTAACAAATGGTCTGTTTTTTCTGATTATATATGAATTTTCCATTTTGTTACATTTGTTACTCCCTACATTTCATGGCCTCTTGACCCTATTGTTTTGTTTCCCTTCACACCACCTGCATATTTAACGTTTTTATCCTGTCCTTCTTCCAAGGTGCTCAAGGTAGCACACCTGCTTCTACCCCTTTCCGTTGTGTGTTCACAACCCTGTAAGATAGGTTAGAATGAGTGTGTGTGATTGGGCCACAGCCAGCCAACCAGTCAGCGAGGATCCTAGACCAGCATTCGAAACTACTGCTCCACAACGGCTGTCTTCCTGTTGAGGAGCCCCTGCGTTGTATCGAAAAAAGCAGCCTCTTCTACTGGAGTAAAATCACATTAGTTTTTAAATTGCCACAAGACTCCTGTTTATTTTCCATTTAGGTTAGTGCACTTTGTTGCAGCCTCCGTGGCCTATTCAGCGGCCGACCCCTCGCATTCGGTGAGAGCTGAGCTGAACACCTCTGACTGCGGGCTCGGGGGCCGCTGCCCTCAAAATGACTCGTCCCCTGAGGGAAAGCGTCTCCTCCGACGCGACGTTTCGCGCTCCGCTGCTTAGCTACCCGTGTCGAAATCCCGCGCCTACTTTAATCTTTAGGAGCAGTGACAGGAATTCCCAAGCCGCTCTAGGCTCTTCTCATTCTCTATGGTGAGTCTCAGCCGCTCCCTCGCTTTGCAGCCATTGCAACGTTTCCGGGCGGGGCCGTAAAGCAGGCGGCGGGGGCGTGGCTGGCGGGAAAAGAAGGTTCGCCGAGTGGAGTGTGGCGGCGGCGGCGGCGGGAGGAGGAGGAGGAGGAGGAGGAGGATGGGGCTGCTGGAGCAGTGCCGCGAGGCGTTCGGCGCCGGGGACTTGTACCAAGTACTGGGCGTGCCGCGCGGCGCTTCGGCAGAGGAGATCCGCCGCGGCTACCACAAGGCCTCCCTGCGGGTGCACCCGGACCGCGCTGAGCCGGCGGAGAAGGAGCGAGCCACCTGCCACTTCCAGGTAAAGGCGCCCGGCGTGCCGTAGGGGTGGAAGGAGCGGCAGGGTCCCTTTGCCTTGCACCAGTTAGCCGTGGCACGCGAAACTTCCCCTTCTGGTGGGGGATGAAAGCACTGGAATGAGTCGTTGTTGTTTTACCAGGGAGAGGGGCGTTAAATGCTGCCCTTCCTTCGAGGAGCTCGAGAGAACGTACTTGGTTTTTCTTGCCCATTTGCTACTCCCGACAGCCGCCTGAGGAAGACAGTTAAGAAGCAGTGAGCGTCACGGCTAGCAAAGCTCTAATCCCTAGACGTTTTACTTTTCTACGTAAACAAACAATCGCCTGGAAAAATGCCTTCTTGCAATCTAAATAAAGTGCAAAGGCCCTATGTTATGTGGGTATCATAGATTCGATGTGTGAGGAAGGGAGTGCCAAATGCTCACAGGCACTGGGATCCAGCCCTGAGCTCTAGTAGGTGCCATACTGTGTATCACTATCCAATTGGCCACAGGGCTTACTTAGATAATTCTGCAATCTCTTAGCGTTTACTTTGGGATAGAGCCACTTTGGTGTAGTGGTTAAGTGTGGCGGGAGAATCGGGTTTGATTCCCCACTCCTCCACTTGTAGCTGGTCACAGCTTCTTGGAGTTCTCACGGCCCCATCCACCTCACAGAGTGATTGTTGTGGGGATAATAATAACATACTTTGTAAACTGCTTTGAGTGAACATTAAGTTTGACCTGAAGTTGTCAAACGTTGTTGTTGTTACTAAATTTCCCCCTGAAACTCGGAGGATTCCAAAAGCCTTCTGTGTTCTTTACAGTGTGCTCCTGTGCAGTTACTTCAGGCTAAGTTCATTGTTGTCACTGGATGTAGGCTGGTGTAAAACTGCACAGATGTGTGCTGTTAACTAATTCTCCAATTTATGAATAGAGATTTTCTTTACATCTTAGGAAAATAGATCCACCCATTTACTAACAGCTCTAGCTTTTAGAATGTTCTGGCCTTTTAGTGCATTGCTATGCACAGTTGCTCCAGTCTAAGTCCACTGAAGTTAATAGGCTTAGAGTGGAGTAACTGTGCACAGGTCTGATGAGTTTGAGTTACAAATAGACAGTGATACTTGGGCTGTAACATTCCAAAATATTCTTCTGCTTATATTTGGTGTGGATGGTGCAAAGTGGAAGAGAGATACAATGCAGGAAATGAAGCCGAAGTGAAACAAAATGTGGTGTATGTGTGTGATTTTATTTGGAATTAACATTCCTAATGCACTACAAGTTGATCTGTATAATAAGCAGTCTTATAAGCGATGTATTACATTATTTCTAGAGTTACTAAATATGTTGGCTAAGTACAAAACCAAAACACAATGTAGAGGCTTCTCTGAAGGAGAAAGTACTACTATGCTACAAAAACAAAAACTCCCACAGTTTATATTTCCATTTCTTGTTATACAATATGAAAAGTGCTGTGTGCATGTAATAAATAGTGCAAAATATGTGATAAATAATTCCAGTGCAATCAGTGTCTATAACAATAATACAATTCTGCCATTACATCTAATGCTGAATAGCAATCAATAAATAATATAATCTGTTGTGAATTTCAAAGTTAGCTCCTAGCTGTTTCTTCCCCTGGTTCCACAGCCAAACACATTGTTTAATAAGAATTGGAAATATAAACTGTGGAAGCTTTTGTTTCTGTAAATAGAAAACCAAACAAAGTATATACAGATCGTGCAAATGTTCTTTTAGCTGTAAATTAACACTTGTTGTGGTTAGTCTGAGACTAAGCAACATTGTTTTAGGAAAGGCATTAAGTACCAATTAGTTTTGAACTAGGATATGGAATACCCTGTTGGAATCCTCACTCTGCCATGGAAGCTTTCTGGTTGACCTTGGGCCAGTCACACACTCTTAGCGTAAGCTACCACATAGGGTTTTTGTGGGGATAAAATGCAGAGGGGGAGACTGTTGTAAGCCACTTTGAGTCTTCATTAGGAAGAAAAGGAAGTGGTTCGTAAATAAAACTTAGTCTAAATCACCTTGTGTAAAATCAATCCATCCTGCTCTATCTCCCCACCCCCACTTGCCTTAGAGCTATTAAAAGCATAGAAAAATAGTCTTACGTGGATATAAGATCACAGGTGCATTGTAGTGTAGAGAGTATTGGAATGAAAGCTGAGAGACCAGCATTCAAAAGCCCCATGAAGTTTACAGGATGCTCTTGGGTCATTTGTTGTCTGTCAGGATAATATCGTTGTTAGGATATATGGGCAGAGCCACATGTAGAGTACCTGAGCTCCTTGAACAAAGGTTAAGATAACATATGAATAATAATGGTAATGTAAAGTAGATAAGTGAGGCCTGGTCTACACATGCAGCAAACTCAGGTGGGAAAATGGACTGTACCGTTTCAGACTGCAGGCGGGTAGGTCATATTCTTAATGTTCCTCCATGTAAAAAAATCCCTGCAAATAAAATAGAAAGGTTCCCAGACAAAGATTCTCAGCTAGCATACCACATACTGTGCTATTTTTCTCAGTTTCAGAGAATTAGTAATAATACTTGCCCTGCAGTCTGAAATGATACATACGATTCTACCATCTTGGCACCATACCACTTCATGCTGCTGTGCATCTAGGCCAGGTCTGAGGGACGTTGCTTTTCCTTATTGGACTGTTGAGATGGCTTGTCTTGTTTCCTCAGATCTTGGGCAAGGTATATGCAGTGCTGAGTGACCAAGAGCAGCGAACTCTGTATGACCAGCAGGGTGTTGTAGATGAGGAGTCAACTGTGCTAAGCGAGGACCGTAACTGGGAAGAATACTGGAAGATGATCTTCAAAGAAGTAGGCAGTCTTCCTCAAGCTGGTGAAGATGCAGAGGGATAAAATCATTTGGCAGGTGTGGGCGGGGTCCCAAAAGTGGGTTGTGACTCCCTTGCAACAAATGTGTTGCAAGGCCACCGGAGAGGAGGAGGAACATGGTGAACTGGGAGAGGAGGCTGGATGGTAAATTCTAGTTTCCTTGTGCATAATATGCAAAATGGCCAATATATCCTGTTATTCAGTAGTGCTATATATTTATAAATATTAATAATGGAACATACAATACAAACTTGTTCAGTGGTAAAATTAATATGAGGTTCTTTGTGTGTTAACATCAGAGGAGGAAATTAGCAAGGAGTCAGTTTGCATGTGGTCCCTAACTGAAAATGTTTGAGACTGTTTTATAGATTTTGGTGGGGGAGCATGTTCTTGAATGGGAGGGCAGGACAGCCTCACCCTCAATTTTTGTTTGCGGATAAGTAATGCAACTACTAAAGCTGTAAAAATGTTTTCTAATTACGACTGCTTTGTGTGTATCCTGCATAATATACAAGTCTGTAATACACAAATCGTACACTTGTTTTTTCTCAGTTAAAAGAATTCAGTGTCAGATAAATTCTTTACTTGATGAAACAAACATGCAGGCCTTGTTCCTCCTCCTCTGCCTGTCTTTGCATAAGGAAAAGGTTCTTACTCTTTCATAAAAATCGGTAATGTTGCAGGCAGATGTTTAAATAACTATGATCTTGGGATGGAACACTTCTATATAAATTGAGTTTGGTATTTTAAAGATTGGCATGTTCAAATGAATTTATCTCTGTCTTGTTGGAAATCAGGTCACTTTAAAAGATATTGAAGATTTTAAGAAGCAGTACAGTGATTCTACAGAAGAGGCGGAGGACATTAAAACAGCATACAAGAACTGTAAAGGCAATATGGACAACATCATGACAAAAGTATTGTGTGCAGATTATACAGATGAGCCAAGAATAAGGGAAATTATCCAACAAGCCATTGACTCAGGAGAACTTCCATTCTACAAAGCCTTTGCCAAAGAGTCTAAGCAAAAGATGAATGCAAGAAAAAGGAGGGTACGTTTGGCAATAATGAGATTCAGTGGACAAATGTGTACCATTTGCCACTGAATACAATTCTGAATGTTTCCTAGTCTTAACGTTCCTTATTTCAGATTTCATTTGTGTGTCAGCGTTTTTCAAACATTACTTCTGCTGGAGTTGAGGTATTAAGGAAAACCAAGATTATGTGGTAAATAATGCACTTAATATTTTATTTCTTGTGTATCACCAAGCAAACCCACAAAATTCTTAATATCCTTATTGGAACAGAACCATGTCAGCAATGCTAGATCTACATTTATTTATTTACTTTATGTATATCCCACCTTTCTCCCCAATGGGGATCCAAAGTGGCTCCATTTTATCCTCTGAGGTGGGTTAGGCTGAGGGTGTGACGGGCCCAAGGTCACCCAGCGACCTTACATGGCAAAGTGGGGATTTGAGCCTGGCCCTCCCCCAGCATGTAGTCTAATACTCAAACCACTCTGCCATGCTGATAAAATTTATTATTATTTATTTTATTCGATTTATACCCCGCCCTCCCCACAGATGGTCTCAGGGCGGCTAACGACATTAAAAAATACATTAAAATAACAAAAACATAAAATCAATAATTTTTAAAAATCATTAAAATAGTCCAGGAGCAGGCTATTTAAACAAATATTGGGAGTCCATATATGGGCATAGCAGATGGCCAAGGGCAGCCCCAGAAGTGGTGGTCTTAGATGGGAGGAGGAGGACACCCGCTGGCACTCAGCTGAAGGCCCGGCAGAACATCTGTTTTACAGGTCCTGCGGAACTGTAACAGGGCCCGCAGGGCCCGGATCTCCAGCAAGTGTGTGTCCCACCAGGCTGGGGCCAGGGCAAATGAGTACCTTTTGGAATTCTGTGCTATCATCTTGAATATTCGTAACATTATGTGATTGTCTTTTAATGTAAAATTAATATAGATGTATTGCAGAAGAAAAATAACAGGTTTTTCTCTCTAGTTGAATTAGTTTGCAGTGTCTTCTAATAGTTCTCAAGCACTGTAATTTCTTGTGTTCCTGTCTTATATTATTGCCTATATTCCTTTTATTCCTGCATTGAAACATGTATTATCAGATTTTTATTTGTGCTTTTATCTACTGCTTATCTGTCGAGGCAGCTTACGATTTATATAATATGAAAAGGGAAAAATTATAGGCAGCAGAAATTCTGTCAGGTTAATTTTGAGGGGTAGGTAGCCAAGGTTTGCACCTTCTCTTTCCAAGCCTAACATACAGAGTTGGCTCCTTCAACACATGGTGATTAAAGAACAAGCTTAACAATCAACTGTGTTCCTGTTTCAGGCTGAAAAAGAGGCTAAAGAGGCAGAAAAAGCCAAAGAAGAACTGGGTCTGCATAAAGATGACGACGTGAAAACATTAATTCAAGTAAGGTTTACGGATGAGGATGGTTTGTATCCATAGTGTTGCCTTGGTGTAAATAACCCTCCTGAAAATCACCATTGATGCTAATCTTCTGTATTAAGATCCCCTGAGAAACAGAAAATAGTGCCTTTTCCTAACGATCTGTGCTGGTTGGTTGATTCATTTGTTAATTACATTGTGAAGGGTGAGGGGAGAAGTAGCTTGACAAAGGTACCTAAATGGAACAAGGCCATATAAGAGATGACTATTGCCGTCATGCCTTGTTTGTGGTCTTCCTGGAAACAATTGGCTGGCCTTTTTTGGAAAAAAAAATGCTAATTCAGACCCTTGAGTGGATCCAGTAGGTTTATTTTTAGCCTAGCACTGATGTCTGCACTAGCCCATAGAAAGGTTTGCAGTTTCTTCTGTAGCTTGCTTGGAACAATCTCACACTTCCACTGGCCTGATTTCTGTAGTTACTCTGCACTGGCATTCTAATATTGTTTCCCACCTCCTGAATTACCCCTTTTTAAAGAGTCTCATCCTTTTATCAATAACCAAAGCAAATGAAATGCCTAAAAACTTTGTTAACCAGCATACTTTTTGTTCATTTAATAGAGAAGAAATGAGAATCGGAAGAAGGAAATGGATGACTTTCTGGCCCAGATGGAAGCAAAGTATGGAAATACCTCCAAAAAAGGAGGAAAAAAACCATCAGCCAAGAAAGGAATTAAATGACTGCTTTTTCTAAATATCTTGTTCTTCGCTTCTTCCATTTACATTAACCTTACTTTGAGACAGCCAAGGACAAGCATGTTTTCATCTATTTATTGCAGTGGGTGTAGCACAGAAGACATGTTCAAAGAGGTGAGATGTAAAATAAATCTGTAACTTTTCAGAAAGCCTTAGAAGATTCTGGCAGGTTTACATCTATATTTGAATTGTGTTGGTAGAGCTGTCTTTTAGCAGGGGTAAGTTTGGTCACTTCTGAAAAGAGCCTGCATTAGTGCAAATATTATTCATGATTTTATAAAAGCATTTGTTAAACTTAATAAACGGTGTTTTGAAAGTTTTGTGGAAAATATAACTCCAAAATAACTGCTGGGAAAGACTAAATGCTTCTAAAGAGAAGACACTTAAGGCATTCTAAAATCAATCACCTTTTAACATGTTGTATTACTGGCAGAACTTACAGTGAAACTGTTCCCATAAGGTTCAGTGTGCTGTAGCTAAACTATAATTCCAGGAGCTCAGTAAGTAGTCTTAGAAAGCTTCAGATAGAGCTGGGTAATTTCTTGAGCTAATCACACATCTAGTTAAGGGAAAGTGTATTCAGAAACCTGCTTCTGTAGGTAAAGTCAGTGTATGTCTGCGTCTGCTTTGCAGTACTTGAGGGGGCTGGGGGCATCTTTTGATGTAGGTGGGAATATTCATCATTCTTGGGGGCTCAGTCATTTTACGTGAGAAGAGCTAGATTGGGACCAGTCTTTAAGCAGCAAACTAGGTTAGTCTTTTCATGCTATCACAAAAACATTAGTTGCAGCCTTAGTGACTCAGTTAAGTTACCAAGTCTCAGCCTGTGTTTCTGTAATAACCAACACAAGTCTGTGATAGTATGCAAACTACCAATGCATTTTATGAAGACTAGCTTAAAAAAAAAAGCACTATGTCGCAAAGGTTGGAAACTTGACCATTAATTGAGAGAGCACCATGATACATACATACATATCTCCAGGGCTTTTTTTCAGGGGAAACGCGGGGGAACGGAGTTCCGTAACCTCTTGAAAATGGTCACATGGCTGGTGGCCCCGCCCCCTGATCTCCAGACAGAGGGGAGTTTAGATTGCCTTCCGCGCAGCTTGGCGGCGCGGAGGGCAATCTCAACTCCTCTCTGTCTGGAGAGCAGGGGGCGGGGACACCTGCCATGTGACCATTTTCTCTGAGGGCAACCCACTGAGTTCCACCACTTCTTTTCCCGGAAAAAAAGCCCTGCTTACCTCTTACTTCATATTTAATTACAGATTCAAATACAGTTTAGAAAATACTTTATTTGCATATAAAAGTTAATCTGTTTTACAATTTAATAAGAATCTGTTCCCATCCTGGCTTTTACAAATTTCACATGGTACCTAGAAGATAATGCAAAGCTATTTTTAATTTACATAGCTTCATACTCTTGCAGTCTGGCACTTACTTCGACTAGTAAGACCTAAAACTATTTTTACAGAGTTACATTAAATTACATCAGACATGAAATGTAATTTTTATAGTAGGCTATGCCTTTTCTAAGTTCACCCCCCCACCCCTCCGGAACTTGTCTCCTACAAAATGTAGAAAGTGTACATATGCTTAGAATAGCATCTCTCACCAATGAGAGAATCCTAAACCTCTGGATGTGGCTGCTGCACAGAAACAATTACCCAAAAGTTTTCATAACTTCTTGCTGTGTGTAAAACATTTCAACAAGGGAAAGAGGGTATTGAAAGTACACTTCTAGTGTACAGATTTGCCTCAGTCCCTTTGATCTTGGCTGAGTCACTGGGTGAAGAGGTATAAAGCTGAGGAACCGTTGTACCTAAAATTTAACACTAAGAATTTTAATCTTGGCCAGCTTCAGAAATCAGTTTCTGCCATTTTTTCTAAAGTGTGTGAACTGTAATGAACTTTGCTCTGAGAAAGAATTGCTCAAAACATGTTCTAGAAATATTACAATTAGTGTCAATTACTGGCAAGTTAAATGGTGTTACAACATTATTACTGCTACAGGAATCAGGCTCTTAAGGAAGACATTCTTTGTAATGGAATATATCAGCACTGGATACTAGAAACTTGACAGATCCCTAAAACACCAGAAGTCCCATAGAATAGCACAGCTTGATCTACAGGAACAAAATTTAAATTCAGTCCTGTAGTCTTTGGCATTTCAGTTTATACAAAAATAGGACTTCATAGAGGAAGTTTTAGGTTTCTTTTGTAAACAGGTTTGATATTGCTACAGTTCAATACTGATTTTTAAAATGTCTGAATGGCCCCTAGCATGCTACAATCCCTGTCTGTTTCTTGAGACTGATCCACCTCGGTTGTGAGTTCTCACAGACCCATGCAATTGAAGACCTACAAAGCAAAAAGAAAAGATAAAGCTGTGAAAGTGGCAACTGCAGTATGCGAGCTCTATAAATCTCAAGTCTATTTTACCATATATGGTAAAGCAAACTTGCCTACAGAAAATTATGCCACAGTGCATCCTATTAATTACATCTGAACGGTCTACGCACTCATATGGTACAGTCCCCTCTTGCAAGTACTTGAGACTTTTTCCATTACTGTGTTTCCTACCTGTTTTGACATGGGTTGTATTATGGGGTGCAAACGAGCCTCTACATGTCTAAATGTGTTTCTCAAACCCAGCGTGTACAGTTCCTTTGGAATTATGGAATGGCTGGGCGGAGATCATGGTAATTGCATGGGAAGAGCTGCTAACATTTATTGTATCTTGGACCTCTGGCAGCATGCATACACTGGTACCAATTGTCAGTCCTTCCATGTGTGTGTAACATTATTAAAGGGACTTGGGTGGCAGGCAGGGAAGCTACAGACACACTGCTGCCATATATGACTCTGTCCTCCATATCTAGCATAATTGCAGTTTCTTTTTATTCTTACAAAAAACAATTTCTGAAGCTTCAATACCTGAGCAGAAAGTGTTAGATATTACAACACCCAGTCCAATTTCAAAAACAGCTGTCAAAAGTCTACTTCCCTGCAAAAATATGTTTTATTTCAGTGAAATGCTTTATTTTAAAGAAAATATTATAGGAGGGTATGAGGTACTACAATTTTCAATCTAATTTCCAGAAACATGTAATGGATGCTAAAATTCTACTGGTGTAGCAAGTTACTCTGTTTTCTTCAACCATATAGCCTTTATCACAAGATTTAACAATCCCAAGTGCCCAGGTCACCATGGGGCCTAGAAATTTCATTGTACTGCCTAGTATTTTCAGCAATGATTTTATTGTAACATTACTTGGCAATTCACAACCAGTTTCCCCGGATTATATCCTCTGTTTGTTCTTTCAAACACTGGTGTGTCTGCTGAACAAAGAAGAGAGGAAGAGACAATAAAGGTTATGAACTAAACATTTGACAAAACAACCAATAACTAACTTCAAAAAGAATGCTGCATATTTTATGAGAGGCAACCAAATAAAGGACATACAGTTTCTGAATTTGCTGCCTCTCGCTTCTTACCCAGCAGAGGATGATCTTCTTTGTCCTCCTCATCCTCATTAAGAAAATGACCAAGAGGCTGGTGGTGGAAAGAGTTAATATAGGAAGAACTAGATATCCCTAAACTGACTCCCATCACTCCTACGTGAATAGAATCTGTAGAGTAATAAAGATTTCAGTATTAAAATTGTTACATGTATCAGTCTGCATGAAATTCAGGAATAACTTTTAAGCAAAATGTGTCCAATTTTGAACCTACCTGTGCCAGCAGATCCTTTATTAGTACGTGGATGATTAGCATAATCAATAACAGTGCAAGAACGGCGATGCTGTGAGTCTGGCTAAAAAAACAAGTAAAACTGTTACAGCATGATCAGAATTTTACAAAATACGGGCACAATATTTTCCATGAGAGGGAGCAGCTGCCATCTGCAAACCCATTCTCATGTAGTTTAAAAAACCACTGGTTTTGCCTTTCCCCTCAATCTGGGTATGCATAGAAGCAGTACTCTGGGGCAGTATGAGGAGTGAGGGGTCTCTGCTAACCTTTCAGGTCCCCATCCACCCTTCCCTCTCTATGCTGTTCAAGTGACCAAGATCCAGATTTCAACTAACTTGTACAGCGTGGAGATGGAAAGCCAGCAGTGTCCTGATCTGCTGCTTTCAAGTACACAAATGTCGGGGAAGGGAAAAAACTGCAGTCCTTTTTTTTTTTTTTAAAGATTTTTTATTGGATTAGATGTCATTAAATTGTGCATTACAATCAGTTTCCTTTAATTTTTCCAATTCTAACCCCCTCCCTTTCCCCCCCTTTTGTTGACTTCCAACAGTTTTCCAACCCCTTGTCCCTTTTCCCTTACTCATTTCAAATTTATTCTATCTATCAAACGTAAACTTTCACTTTCTTCTAAGCTTATCTATATAACACAGTGCTCCTTCTGTCTTCCTACTTACTTTAACATCTAAATAATGCATAACTAAAAAATACATTCTTGGCATATTTTCTTTTGATAATAATCATTTAACTAATTTTGGTACTCTATACTCTATTTTATAATCTCATCTTCAATATGGGACAAACAATTTATCCCTCATTTAGCATAATTTTAGATGCTTCTATAAACAGTACATTCAATATAAGTCAACCAATTTAACTTATACTCTATATATTACTTTTTCTACATATCTTCATACTGTTTTAATTATATAATTATATTATACTTCCATTATGCAACTATCCCCCAAAAATAGTCAACCAATTTGACCCATATATACCTCCAAACTAATTCAATCAATTTAATACATGATCTATACATTAATATATATTTTCCCACCTTACTTAAATTCCTTCATTGCAATTATAAACTTATCTCCATTATACAATTATTGCCAGAAATGAAATTAATTAGTTTCTATCCTTATAATTAGTTAATTTCTATCATAATTCTTATAATAGCACCTATAATACTTAATGCTATATATAATAGTCTAATAAAATAGTTGCTTAGAAATTCTCATTTAACTCTCCACCCCCCGGTAAAGTCACCTCCCTCTACTTTTATTGTATTTCAGTAATTTTCAAACTGCCACAGTTCTCCTCCCACCTCCCATTTCTTCACTAAATATTGTTTCAGCTTCTCCCAATCCGTGTTGAACTGTCCTGGATCAAGGTCTCTCAGTTTCCTTGTCATTTTGTCCATTTCCGCCATGTACAGCAATTTATATATCCAGTCCTCAATAGTTGGCACTTCTTGCACTTTCCACTTTTGCGCGTACAAAAGTCTAGCCGCTGCTGTCATGTAAAATAGCAGTGTCCTATATTGTGCTGGAATGTCCTCCATTCCCAAGTTCAGTAGCAGGAGTTCTGGGTTCTTATTAATTTGAAATTGTAAAATCTCACTTATTACTCTTATTATTTCCCCCCAGTACTGCCTAGCTACCTCACAAGTCCACCACATATGATACAAAGATCCCTCATGCTTTTTACATTTCCAGCATTTATTAGACGTGTTCAAATTCCCTAGCACAATTTTCTTTGGTGTCATATACCAACGATAAATCATTTTGTAGACATTCTCTTTAATATTGGTGCATGTCGTAATCTTCACTGTATTCTTCCACAAGTATTCCCACGCCTCCATTGTTATTTCCTTATTAAAGTTTATAGCCCACTTCACCATTTGCACTTTAACTGTTTCATCTTCAGTATACCATTTCAGCAGCACTTTATATACCTTAGAGATTTCCTTTTTATCCTCTTGTAAAAGTGCCTGTTCTAATTCCGAATTCTCCATTCTTATCCCTCCCTTCACACAGTCCGAATTATAAAGATCTCTGATCTGTCTGTACTGAAACCAATCGTAACTTGGAGACAACTTGTCCTGCGTCTTTATTTTGGGTTTAGAAAATTCCATTCGGGTTATCTCCTTGTATGTTAAACACTGTTGTTCATTATCGACAGTTCTCGGATCTATTACTTCATATGGAACCACCCATGAGGGAATTCCATCTTGTAGGTAATTTCTGTACTTCTTCCAAGTTGTGAATAGGCTTCTCCGAATATAATGATGTAAGAACATAGAGTCTGCTTTTACTTTATCATACCATAAGTATGCATGCCATCCGAATATTTTTTATATCCTTCTAAGGTCAGTAATTTCCGGTTTTTCAGCATCATCCAATCTTTCAACCACACTAAACAAATTGCGTCATAATAAAGTCTTAGGTTGGGCAGTTGCATTCCACCTCTTTCTTTTGCATCTTGTAACACTTTCATTTTCACTCGAGGCTTTTTGCCTGCCCAAACAAAATCTGATATTTTCCTCTGCCATTTTTCAAACTGCTTAGAGTCTCGGATAATTGGTATTGTCTGTAACAGAAACATCACTCTTGGCAACACATTCATCTTAATTACTGCAATTCTTCCCAACCATGACAAATTCAGTCTGTTCCATTTAATCAAGTCTTGCTCTATCTGAGTCCACAGTTTCTCATAGTTGTTTTTAAATAAATCTATATTCTTTGCAGTCAGTTCAATTCCCAGATATTTCACCTTACTTGTTACTTCGCAGTCTGTTATTTCCATTAATAGTTGTTGTTTTTGTTTAGTCATATTTTTACATAATATCTTTGACTTCTTTTTGTTTACATAAAATCCTGCCAAATCTCCAAACTCCTTAATCTTCTCTATTACTTTTGGCATATTCTCCATTGGATCTTCCACAATTAGCATTATATCGTCCGCAAATGCTCTGACCTTATAGGAAAAGTCCTTTATTTTTATTCCACGGATTGCATTGTCTTCTCGTATCTGTATCATCAGTATTTCCAAAACCAAAATAAACAACAGTGGAGACAACGGGCAACCTTGTCTTGTTCCTTTACCTATAGTCAATTTCTTGGTCACCTCGTCATTCACCACAATTGCTGCACTCTGGTCTCTGTAAATTTCCTTTACTGCTCTTATGAATCTTTCTCCCATTTGTAGCTTTTCCATGGTGGCAAACATAAAGTCCCAGTTCAGATTGTCAAACGCTTTTTCAGCGTCCACAAAGAAGAAACCAACCTCCTTGTCACAACGTTTGTCATAGTATTCAATAGCATTTATAACTGTCCTTAAATTGTCTTTGATTTGTCTATTTGGCAAAAAACCAGCTTGCTCCTCCTCAATAACTTCAGAAAGCCATCCCTTCACTCTTTCCGCCAGTATCTTCGCAAAAATTTTGTAATCATTATTAAGTAACGATATAGGTCTATAATTTTTCACATTAGTCAAATCTTGCCCCTCTTTGGGGATCAGTGATATATTAGCTTCACTCCAAGTGTCTGGGATCCGTTGATCCTTTAAAACACCATTAATCACATCTTTTAGGAATGGTGCCAGTTCATTAGCCATTACCTTATAAAATTTGGCTGTAAGTCCGTCCGGTCCTGGCGCCTTTCCCAAGTTTGTTGACTGTATTGCCTTTCTTATTTCTTCCTCCGTTACTTCATTGTTCAATTTGTCTCTCCAAGCTTCCAAAATTACTGGGAGCTTCATTTTCTCCAAATATGTCGCTATTGAGTCTTTATTCACCTCTTTTTTATTATACAATTTGGCATAAAATTTATAAAAGGCTCTGCTAATAGCTGTCTGTTCCAGGTACACTTTATTGTCCTCACAGATTTTATTTATTATTTTCTTCTCCTTTCTCTTCTTCAATTGCCATGCCAAATATTTCCCAGGTTTATTTGCGCCTTCGAACGCCTTTTGATTCATTCTCTTAAGATTCCATTCCAATTCTTTGTTATTCATTGCTGTCAGCTGTTCTTGAAGAATTTTAATGTCCTGGTAGATTTTCTTTTTCCCTGGTCTTTTCTTTAACTGTATTTCTTTGGCTTTTATTTTCTCCGTGATCTCCTGTCTCTTCTCTTTTTTTTTCCTGGCTCTTCCATTTAAGTCCATTAGTATGCCCCTAATTACTGCCTTGTAGGTGTCCCATACCTTGTTGGTTGGTACTTCTCTATTCATGTTATATTGTATGAAAAACTTTGTTTCTCTTCTCAACATCTCCATTAAAAAAAAAAAACTGCACTCCTGTGGGGAAACTGTATGGGCCCCATGTCCTTTCGTAGCCAATGATGGCACCCCAATTCTTCCATGATATTAAAAAACTATAAAAGGATAGCCCCGTAAGTTTTATTATGCATAAAAAACAAGGAAAGAAATATGCAGGTTAAGGGTATCTGGCACATAGAACTGAATTCAACTTTCAAGTAGCAGCAGTCAGGAAAATTCAGGATGACTTAGGAAGTGACCTAGAAAATCCTAATTAGAAGCTAAATAGCTGATAAGCCATAGCTAAGATTTTTTCCAGAACCACTGCAAATGAGCAGTTGAGAACTGCTCATTTGCAGTGGTGCTGGAAAAAAATCAACAAAAATGATTTAAAGAGAGTTATTTTCCTGAAGTTTCGTTTACTGCAGAAAAAAATCAGGAACCCCCTGTCCTTGTTAACTTTGTACTGCTGCTTCTTCACCTTGGTACTTTCCGTGTAGATAGCAAAACAAGTATCTATCAGTGTCTGATGGAATTTGGCACCCCTTACCCAGAATGCATGTGATGTGTTGGGTCTGGAGAAGCTATCAGGCAACAAGAATCTTTCATGTACTGGTTGATGGTTTATTTCGTCTTCAATTGCACTATGAGCTCGGCTCGCATTACCCCGAGATTTCTGCAAAATAAAACGAAAAAAAAATAACATTATTTTAGATACAACACGAAATTAAAAAGGGTGCATAAGCATCAGACAGGAGATTTATTCCAGCCATGAACCAGAAGGACATTGGTGCAGCATGATAATACAATTTAACTTGTAGGTTGATAATCTTCAGGGGCCAAGGTGGGTCAGAACCCTAAGAATTATCAGCTATAAATAGTCAACATTCAGTTTCAGTATTTGCATTTTTTTAAAAAAAATAGGCTTTAAAAATAATAATTCACCAAAAGAAACTAAGAGGAATTGTTAACCCAGGAACATATTTTCAAAACCTCAGTCAGTTCCCTCACCAGGGGGAGGCCTTAAGATCTACTACTATTCTGAAGCCCGGATTCTTGTTAACAGGAATGATGACTTACAATTTGCTTTTGGGATCCCAAATGTTCTACTGCATCTACTGAACTAATAGGAGGCAGGATATTATTTCGGCTCAGTGGCATCGGGGAAGGTGACGACAACTGCTCATTTGCAGCGGTGCTGGAAAAAATCAACAGCAATGATTAAAAACTGCTCATTAATGCTAGAAAAGAGCCATCATGAACACTACATAAAACAAACTGCATGCAAAACAGATGCTGCAACAGAAGCACCACCTTGGGGAAAAGATTTGCATCATTTGCAAGGGTGAGCAATATCTGCACCTTTATTATACAATAAAATGATAATGCAGAAAGACTCTCTTACAGGACTTCTTCAGGGAATAGCTGAGGAGTGTAAAGTAATTTTAAGGACAGACTACCGTCCCCTGCACCCACCCTTTCGGGCAGCAACAAATTAGTGTGAAACATTTACAATTTCATTTTATTTAACTGATCTCTTGATTCCTTCACAAATTGGTTTCTGTAGGATTGTTTCCAAAGAGAGAGGGATTTAGATAGAATGGCATAGAAACATACAGTCGTGTTCCCCTGATGACTTCATCCATAGATCTTGGAGTCCCTGAGCGAGAAAAGTTGGTGTTGATTGGATGCAGGGTACGTGGTGGTGGATTACGCCTTCTAGCAGACTGAGCAGAATAGGACACTGAAGATGTGCTGAGTTCAAAGGCGCGATTTGGCCGAGCTGTGGTGGACAGGATAGAACTGGAGCCTGGCCTGGTAAGCAATTTGTCATCTAAATCTCTGATGGGGAAAGGTTGGGAGAGAGCACAGAAGCAATATGAAATATTCACTCACAGACTAGCACACTAGCGACATAAATAAACTTAAGTACAAATATGGCAACAGCAGTGCAGGACAGACAAATTTTCATTCATTCCAAGTCAGTGTATTCACTTTCAGTGACAAAAAGATACTAGACTGTGCTTATTATTGGGCAATGCATTTGGCAAATCCACTAGACTAGTAACTAATTTTTTTTTAATTGCATTAAATCCTGCGTATCTTTCCAAAAGAATTAACTATGGTTCTCTGGATCCAATTCTTTGGTTTTAGGAATTTATTTTTGCTGGTGTGGCTTGGTTAGTTTCAGTTCTTTTATTAAAACTTATAGACCAACAGGTCATAAGCAAACAAAAAGGAATATAATAATATATCACTATACAGGCAATATAAAAAAATACAAGAATACAAAATTAGGAAATAATGCCATTAAATGCCATAGACAAAACTTTTGCAACTGCAAGAGTCATGTTTGGATTGGCATCTGCTAGTAGCTGAGCTACAATACCTTGTTTTACAACAAGATCCCATTTGGGGGGGGCTTGGTTAAATGGTGAGCTTATTACAATTCTTAATCTGAATTCTTAAAATAAATCTGACATACAATCTGCAGTTGCTTGGAACCAAGCACTGTGAGAATTCAAAGAAAGGCAACTATCGATGCAATCCTAAACAGTTACACCTTTCTAAACCCCAATGAAGTCAATGGAGCTTAGAAGGGTGTAACTTATCTTGGGATTTTACAGTAGGTCTCTTCAGCTGTCTTTAGTACAGCTTTCCTAAGTAGTGCTCTAGTAAGCAAAGCTGCACCATTCTAAATTCACTGGCAAAAAACTCTGCTTAGGGGGGCACTGTAAGACTCAGGTTACACAAAATATGTTCGCAGGTGCCTAAACTGACATATTTTTACACAACCATATGCAGGCTATGAAATTAAGTAGGTTTAACTACCCATCTGAATCTGGGCCAAGGGATAGGCACAAATATATTGTTTCTCACAAAATATATATAAAAAAACAGATGTTCAAATGTATTGTCGAAGGCTTTCACGGCCGGAGAACGATGGTTGTTGTGGGTTTTCCGGGCTGTATTGCCGTGGTCTTGGCATTGTAGTTCCTGACGTTTCGCCAGCAGCTGTGGCTGGCATCTTCAGAGGTGTAGCACCAAAAGACAGAGATCTCTCTCAGTGACACCAACACGTGACACTGAGAGATCTCTGTCTTTTGGTGCTACACCTCTGAAGATGCCAGCCACAGCTGCTGGCGAAACGTCAGGAACTACAATGCCAAGACCACGGCAATACAGCCCGGAAAACCCACAACAACCATCAGATGTTCAAATGCTGCACATGAAATCAGGTGCCAAGTGAAAGTCTGAAATTTCCATACAGAACAAAAAAGGTTGCTCTTCTTACAATATCTTATCTATCACGGGCAAGTTCTTTTGGTATAAAGGAATCCCATGAATCACCATCAGGCCATTCAGATTGCGTTGTGGGCTGCAGCTTGTTCCTTGAGAAAGATTTACCTGCAGATCACAAGACAGCACATCAGGACTAAGTGAAATTTGATGGTGAGCACATGCTTATTGTCATATTTATGCCTAACAAAGAACGAAAAGAGAATGTCAAGATTTTAAAGAAAAGCTGTGAACTATCTTCATATCCCAGGTAACACGTAACAGGCCGTGAAAGCTCACACAAACAGAACATTTTCCATATGTTTTTAATATGTTATATTGTTTGTTATAAACAAACGAAGGTCTAGTTCGCATGAAGTAGTTACATTCACAAAAGTTTACATAAATGAATCTGGACTAACCCCTTTCAGACCAGACAATGTTTAGTCCTCCTGTACCAAACAGTACTTAACGGTATCAGACTTGCCCTACTTCGTGCTAGGACTAAACACCTCGATCCTAACTGCATTTGCATGAAAATCTGATGGATGGATTCAGTGGAACTTTCTTCCAACTAGGCAAGAGCCGGACTGCTGCATTACCCCTCATAAAACATGCACTGCTTGAAGCAAATGTCAGGAATTAGGTGACCCACTCTTGGGGCCAAACCAGATGACCATTTCAGCTCTTGAAAACAGCAGACGGAAACAGGAGCCCCTCGTTCCCCTGCACCACAGTCCCTGGCAGAATCAGGTTCCTATGGCATTTTGAAAAGTTAAAAAACTCCAAACAAACAAGCTTTAAAATGGTGCCATGTCCCTATGGCAGACGTGGGAATGTGGTATCATCTAGTTCGGCCCTTAGTAATTTCCTGACTTGCCTGCACATCTAGTAAACTATAATGTCAATTAGACAACTGGCTTTACAGCACGTGCACTTCCCTTTACTCTTCTGCCACCAGGAAGACTTTGGAAGACTTTGGAAGACTTTCCTCAGCTCTTTTTTCTCTCTTTTCCCCAGGTCCACAGTAGCTGGCTGTAGTAGCTTCTGCACTAGTATCACACAATACCTGCCACGCGCAGCCAAATAGTACTGCTATAGATTCCAATGGAATCAATAGAGTTACTTGCAAGTACTGAAAAACATCCAAAAAGACCCAGTCACAGCTGATTTATGCTCTAGATGATCCCCTGAAATCCCAGAACGTGATGAAGGGATTATAGGAGCAGGGGCCAGTACTGAAAGCACAAACACATGCAGGATCTTTGGCGTCTTGTCAAACTGTAACCGAAAAAGACTTAACGTAAACACAAATCTCACTGAAGCATGTTATTTATTTACTTCTTGTATACCTTGTTTTTCTCCCCAGTAGTAGTTTACACCCAGAGTAGTTTACAGCCTTTCCCATTATATTCTCACAACAACCCTGTGAGGTGGGTTAGGCTGAGCGTGTGTCACTGGCCCATGGTCACCCTGTGAGCTTCCATGGCAGAGTAAGGATTCAAACCTGGGCCTCCCAGATCCTAGTCTGACACTCTAATCACTACACCATGCTGGTTTATTAGATTTCTTGCTGAATGTATTCAGGATAATAGGATATTTTATTCTATGCAGGATAAACTTGTTAACCTTGAATGTTATAATCATATGACTGAAAAATCAAGATATACTAGTAGGAAGATGTTGTTGTTGCTGCCTAATTGGCTCTCAAGGGGAATCTGAGAAAGGATGTGGCTTATTTGCAATTCCATAGAAGCAAATGTTTCTTATCCTGGTGTAGGCAAGTTTAGGACCAAGGTAGTCAGTTCTGCCTAATGTGGAAAAGGCCAGAAAATCCACCCACTGCAATGACATTGACAAGAAAAGAGCTAGCCCAACACCCAGGCATACATACTTCTGGTGCTTTTCTCTTCTTTTTGGTTTTGCATCCACATCTGCATTTTGAGTACTATACATATAATAAGGTGTGCACACAAAAGACAGAGGATTATACAAGGAAGTGGAGAGAAAAGAAATAAGGAAAGTAATTGAATTAAAATGAGCAAAGTTGATTAAACCTTGGATATTTATCAATGTCATGGATACCTGTGCACATTAAGAGTATGTGGAGCAAAACGAAGAAGCTTTAACTGAGTTGCTTTGCAGTTCAAATCATAGAAGCCACATTTCTCTCTGTTGTGTACTAAGTTAGATGACATAGTATCCACTGTGCATGTTAATCAGAATCTCACAGCATACTTATTATGAAAGTAATACACAAGTGTTCCAACGCTTTATAATGTGATTACCTCAAATTTCAATGAAGAATGTTTGCAAAACAAGAAGAGACAGAATATTTAAAAGTTATGAGAGAGTATGACAGAAAGAAAGTTTAAAAAGGACAATCATAGTCAATTCCTGACAACTTCTAATGTTTAATGCAACTTTAAGAAAACATTAGGCATTTCCAAGCCTGAACATCAACTCAGCCTAACATATATATCACTTCGCTTCTTAAGCTTACCGGATTTGAGGCGAGGGAGGGCATCTTAGGTTGTGGCATTCGAGGTACCAACAACGGCAATGGTTCAAACTGCATAAAAGGGCTTCCTGAATCTGTCCTGCTTGTTTCTGTGGTTATCGCATTCTTCTCATCATCTACCAAGACCAGAACAAGCAACATCACTATGCATTAGTGAGTCTTAAAGGCAAAATTTTAAGGAAGGTAATTTTTATGTCCTATAAGAATGGTACTAAAGATGGGTTTTGTTTCCTAGATTTTTGTCACAGAGGAACAACAGATTCAATATAATATATGTTGATGTGCCGGAAAACTACATCTAAAAATAAAAGCAGAGCGAACTGGAGATTCTGCTGAGCATACTGACTACAGATCATTATCTCAGTTTGAAATATTCCCTATTCCCTGAAACTATGCAGGGATCAAAGCCATAATGGGTTGGATCTTGTCTAAATTCCATGTATGGAAGCACACTTCTCCACCTCTCCCATTATGAAGCAGCCCCCATTGTCCCCCAAATTGCTGCTCTTGTGGGATAGGGGAACCCTAGAAGCAAAAGGGTGGGCTTGAGGGCTGTTTCAGGAGGGAGTAAATGCCCCCTCTTGTGAGTGCAGATCTTTTCTACAGGATCCAACCCTAACAAAAAGTGGCAGGGAATGAGCAACAACGTTTTCCAAATGCCTAACATTTCAATTGCCCAATTTCATAACAAGCTGCTGCTAACAAAATTAGGTACTAAGAACCCAACCTGAGATCACACCTCTGTTTTGGAGAAAGATAACGTGCCATAACAAAAGCCCTGTTAGATCAGACCAGTGGTCCATATAGTCCAGCATGCTGTCTCAGACAGAGGCCAACCAGTTCCTCTGGGTGACCTTGGGTCAGTCACACAAACTCAAGACTCACCTACCTCACAAGGTTGTTGTGGACATAAAATGGAGGAGAATTATGTAAGCCACCTTGGGTCCCCACTGGAGAAAAGGGTGGGGTATAAATAAAGTAAATAAATATATTGCCTCGGACAGAGATTAGGCTAACTGGCCTGTAGTTTCATTGTTCCCCTGGGACCCCTTTTTAAAAATCAGTGTAACACTTGCTACCAATGCTAAGTATTTAAAATATATTTGTGAAAAAGATCATAATAAATCTGTTGATCAGATCATGTTTCAGCTGTGACACTTACCTGAAACTGACCCTTCCCAATGTCTACAGATTAACTGTTCCATATAGCCCAGAACTTCAGTCCACACATCATCGAATATGCAGGAAAGAACAGCATCCCTCATGCAGTATGGCGGTGAGATAGGAGGAAAACCTAATTTCTTTCTGCGAGATGAAATCCCTATTTTCCTTTCATGTAATTCTTCTTCCCTGAAAAAAGACAAGCAGCTAGCAGAAGTTAGACTACAGTAATTTTGCTGAATAAATTTGCATTTCAGGAATTCTGATAATGTTCTCAAAAGTTCAACTAGTTGTCAGACAGGCAAGTCAGCCTGTCTGCCATACCTGTGAGCTTCTGAGCTCCGCACCAACTTTAACTGACTGTCATTTGAACTGGCGGGGGGTGGGGGAGAGAGATTGGGGGTATAATCTTTCTGGGAAGGCTTTACTTCAGCATTCCAAGCAATTACTATGTACAAGTGCACTTCTAGGGAGCAATCTCTAATAAAGACTTTTAACTCATACAACGGTGTCTGATGAAGTGGAGAGTCTGAGAGAATCCCCTAGCCGGGCTTGATGTTAGTTCATTGCCTGAGAAACTACAGAAAAAGTCCACTGTAAGCTCTGTCTGGAACTTTGTAGGTGATAAACGTTAATAAAGAAGGGAACAATATAATCATAATATAAGCTGTAGTTTCTATAATCCACCATATAATTAAGATATTTTCATCAAATGATATATAAATAAAATATACAACAAAGGGAGATGGATTTTTGGATCACTGTAAGCTTCTACTGTTCTCCCAACACAGAACTACTTATTCATCCTGACCTTATAGAATGAAACTTAATGCTAATTAGAAGTTCAAAAAAGTAACAGCATGTTTTGCTAGTGGAAAACATTTGAAAATTAATCTGGATAACTAAGAAATGGCAAAACCAATCCATAGGATATATCCTCATGGAAAAGTCTTACAAAGTATTTTCAATTATTAGGAACATTTAAATGGCAAAACAACTATTTTTGTACTAAAAATACAACGCTGGCCCACTTCAAGAAATCTTAGTCAATTCATCCTATGAATTTTACAGCGCAATACTATATAAAGTTACTGCAGTGTGGAGCAACTTTGCACAGGATTGCACTGTTACTCAATTAAAACAACATGAATTTGCATACAAATGAAAATAAATGCACACTTCATTTGTTTTATGGGATAGTTTAAGCCACAGCAAGCAGGAATATGCAGTTTGTATAAGTACCTCCCAAAAATAATCACAATCTTTTTTTTTTTAAATCATGTTCCCAATTAACTGGGAGTGCTTTTTAGTCTATCAAAAGGTTTCTTGATTAATCTAACCAATGTATTGATAAAAGGTTGCAACTCTAATTAAAACATGTATGTTCATCTGGTTTATAACAAACATAAAAATAATAATTTGTTATGCTACCTATTAGTTTGTAACATTCAGAACAAACAGGTATCAATTTAACCAGGGCTCATTTTGAGAGGGAATGCGCAGGAACGCAGTTCCAGTAGTTCTCCAAAAAGGTCACATGTCAGGTGGCCCCACCCACCTGATTTTTGGCCATTTTGGGCCCGTTTCGACCTGGATCGGGGTCAAAACGGCCCAATTCGGTCCCAAAATGGCCAGGATCAGACCCAAAACAGCCAGGATTGGTCCCAAAACAGCCAGGATCAGGCCTCTGACAGGTGGTGGATCACTCTCCTGCTCAGCAGTGGCCCCATCCTGACCATTTTGGGCCCCTTTTCAGTCCCTTTTTGGGCCCAATTTCGGCCCTGAATGGGCAAGATTGGGCCCAAAACAGCCAGGATAGGTGATGTCAGGGGTGTGTGGCATATGCAAATCAGTTATGCCAATGACACACTTCCGGTAATGGCAAGGGGCATGGCATATGCAAATGAGTTGTGCAAATGAGTTATGCTAATGAGTTCCTGCAGCTTTTTCTATGAAATGACCCCTGAATTTAATAATAAATATTATCAGCCACTTGCATTACACATCACTGTAAGACTAATCAAATATTCAATACGTACATATCTCTGCAGTCAAAAGCTAAATATTCCTCTATTATGCCTTCTGAAACAATCACTCCATCATCTTCTTCTTTTTCCAACAAACACAATTCAGGAGGTTTTGAAAAGTTATCTTTTTTATAAACAGGAGTTACAGAGAGGGAAATCTTTTTGCCTAAAATACTAAACCTGAACAAACAAAAAAGAAATCAAGTTGTTTTCAAGTAGCCCAAAACAAGGAGGGCTTTGTATTCTTTTTATACACCAAGTGTATAGTTTTGATGTCGGCTATATGATGATCTACTTCTACTACTATATGATGATCTACCAGGGGTGACTTTCAAAGGAGGACATATAAGCCCATATATATGATACATGAAAGAAGACCAAAGAGAGAAGATTTCTCATGATTCTCCCTCTTCACTACTGCCCCATCCCAGAGCAGGTTTTGTTTACAAGGGTCTACAGGCCACCGTCTCTTATCACAGGATTATCTGGGTGAACAGAAAAGGGCTGCTGAGGGGACACAGGCAATATCCACATGTGTGAGATGCTACCTCTCACAGGTATACATCCAACCCACTTCCCTCTGGAAGCTTGTGCCATGAGCCACAAGGGGCTCCATTTTTTGAAGGAAATGTTGTCCCTTCTGCCAAAACAATACCCAAAATACTCTTCCTGGATGACAGGCACTTCAGAGACAGAGTAAGAGAGGTGTTGAAGACCTGAAGTGGGAGGGGGCAACTTGCAAAAATCCCACCCACCTCCCCCCTTTAGCGAACATTTTTCATGGGCTCCAAGCTAATACTGCCAGTTATACATTAACCACACTGCAGTTACTTTCAAAATTATGGTTTGTGTAGGAAGTCTAATACCTGAAATTATTATAAAGGTGAGTAATTTCCAACCAAAAAAACAACACAGAAGATGTTGTATTACTAAAAGGTGTGCCTTTTAGGCTTTGGGCAAAAATGGTTTGTTGCTCATAAGGGACTTGCGCTAACACTGATACTTACTCACTAGGATCTTTCTCTTGCATTGGGCTTGTGTCTGATGAATCTAAGGTGCTGCAAGGTGAACGAGGATAAAAGCTATAACCTTCATCTGTGGGGTTCACCACTTGTTTTCCCACAATCCTACAATATCAAAGAGAAAATTAAAAAATAATAAAACAAATCAAAGTATGCCTAACAAAATAAGAAAATGGGTTCAAGGCATCCAGCAGGTACAGAGGATACAGCCCCCCCTCATTTTTTTAATATGTGAGCAACAGCAACAGATATACAGACGAACTCATCACCCACTTCTGAAGAGCACTTTTATATTGGAGAGTGACCTAATTTGGTGTGACACTCAGTGCCAACCTATGTATACAGAGTTAGTTCAGTCTTAAATATACTGAAATCAACAGGCTTAGACTGAAGTAACTAATCAGGATTGCACTGACTGAATCCTAAATATTTTGGCTGCATGACTGTTTAAAACAGAGCTCCCCAACATGGTGCCCAGAGACTTTTCACGACACCTGCCAAGTGTTTTGAGAAAGTAGGTGGGGCCAGAGGGACCTTTTGCCCAGCAGGGTGTTTAATTGGCTGTGCAGATTTTTAAAAATCTTGCTTTGGCAGCAGATGCTGCCACAGTACAAGAACCTTCATTGTGTGACTGAAGGTAAGCTGTGTGTATGCACAAAAATATTTTGTAAAAAGTATGTTTATTTTAAAAGGCATCCTGTTAAAAAGAGCTTCTGCTTGAAATGCTGAAGAGTTGTTATTAGAATTATGCATTCATTTGGTGGTTGGCAGCTATTTTGTGGCTGTGTCCACCACCCTGTATCAGAATTCCAAAGGTGCCCACAGGCTCAAAAAAGTTGAGGACTCCTGGCTTAAAATATCAATATAAGATGATGATGTGCAACACCAGGCTGATAAAGCACTTAGCATATCCTAAAGGAACCCCTTCTTAATACTGAGCTGTTCAGCATCAACACAGAGAATCAGAAAGAAAAAGCCATTATGATGGTGCTTAAGTAGGAAAGTGAGAATTCTAAGACCATGGGCAACGGGTAATTGTATATGTTGGTGGTGCACCATAAACTTCTGTTGCATTGTTGGCTCAAGAAAAGAGGGAGATGTAGTTCTTTAAGAAGAGCTGCCAATGTCCACGCCTACTAACTTGGCTACTACCAATGATTAATGGCTTTGAGGTATGGGACAGCATTTAAATGCAGAAGGTGAAAATAAGCACAGAAATACTAGGATAACACATGCCCTTTGCTTTCCAGTTTGACTTAGGATCCCAGCAGTGGGGGAAAAAATTGGGGGGACAATAGTTGGGGCCAACCATGTCTGGAACGCACTCTGTAAGCTTAGTAGCACAAAGGACATTATCGTGCGTGCACTACTGAGGTTTCACCTATGCATGAGACATCAGTTCTGTAGAAGTTTAAAACTACAGCCTTATTCCTATTACAAATTTCCTGTCCTCTAGTACAATGAAACATCCAGCATGAATATATTGTCACGACACCTGAGATGGGGAAAGCTCAATGTCCACTGTTGGCACTCTTCCTCTAGGCCTTCAACATAGACACTTTGTTTCTGTTCATACAAAAGCTCATCAATGTGTCTAAATATCTGCTGGACTTGTCGTGTCGCAGCTTTATCAAATTCCTGAAGGGAAAACAAGAAGAAAAAAATAGAAAAGGGCAAACCGACTGACAACTTAAATAGGAGACAATATACAGGCTGAGAATGCTGAAGAGTTTTCTCATATAAAGTAAAAGAAAAATTAAACTTCCAATACACCAATGTAATCAGCCTGCTTAAAGTGGTGAAGCTATTCGGCCAACATCTTCCTTGCTAAGTTCCTTCGCAGGGAAAGATTCAACTAATCCAAATCTGATTGCATGCTGAAGCACTACTACAACTCAGCTAAAACTGTGCAAATTTACTCTACTTACATAATATCCCCAAGAGAAGACTGAGCTGTCTTCCGTAGAGGTGCCTGTGAAGCTCTGACTAGCTGACCATGAGTTTCCATTGTCCACAGGAATGACAGGCTGGTAATTTAATTCTTTTGTACTTTCAGAATCACTAAAACACACATTTGACGAAAGAAAAATAAATTAGAATATGATTATAAAATTAGAATAGAATCAAGTCATATGTATCATGATAAATGAAACTTTTCATATGGATTAGGATATATGGAGAACAGAAAAATGAACATCTTTATTTGAAGATTCAAGTTAAAGTACCATAAAATATGCACACACATAAAGTCCTACTAACATTTTTTATCCTTGTCTGACTCTTCAATGCTCAGATGGGAACTGCACAAAAAGGATGTCCACTAATGTCAAATATATAAAGCATTAATTTATTATATCAAGGAAAAAAACTGTTAGCTGCGCTGAAATGTAATGACGAAGTATGATTTGTCATGATGTGACTGAGCCCTCAGACCCCACCTCCTAATGCATGACTCAGAGACTGACCACTTCCAAAATGCCAACAATCCTCATTTTGTTGTGATGTATGAAATGGATGAAAGGACAAGCTGTGATTTGTTCTCTCTTACAAACCAACATTAAACCATGATTTGAAATCTTATTTCATGGGCAACAAACCACAGTTTGTTGTTTCGTCCTAACTGTTGTAAACCAGGAAGTCTTCAATCTTTGAGTGACAAGCCAAGAAATGAGGGAGGAAACAGCTCCATGCGAACCCAAAGACTTCCAAATCTCATTCCTATAACAGCAAAATATCTGAATAAATACATCTGAATAGAATTTATGCTACTTTTGAAATAAAGTTTAACAATTCTGAAAGAATTACATTAAATTCTAAATTATTAAAGTCAATTATTTATAGCTTATAATATTATGCAAGTACATGAACAATTAATAGTCTTTATTTTTGTCCTGGAACCCCAAGGACAGCTCAGTTATATAATTAAAAAAAATAAATTACTTTCTGTAGCAACTGTAACAGAAAACACAAAGGAAAATACAAATGCAGAGGATTAACGGGCAAGGCAATGAATATTTGGCTGCTCCTTAATTAGGTATGCTTTGCAGTGTGAAGAATCAAAACAATCTCTCTTTTGTGTTTGCTATCTGTTGATACCAGCTTATCAAGTGCCTAGCATAAGGCTATACTTGATTTATGGAAGAAGTGGCATTTGACCATTGAATGCCCACTGACAATATCTGACTGGACACTCAAGAGGTATCCAGCCCTAATAGGAAGAGAGCAAGGGCAGTAGCCCTGTTACCAGCGTACACCATGAAATGAGAGTGGATAACAAAAAAATCTTTTTCTACTATTATGCCACCAAGCATAATCATAATGTTACTACTCCAATACCTTAAGACATATTCTTGGCTTCCAGTGGATAGATAACTGTCTGTTGGTGAGTCTGGCAAGGGATGATGTTCTAAGGTATTCTTTGTAAGTCCTTGGCTAATGCAAAAACCAAAAAATTAATTTGTTAATCAAAACATAAAAAATGAGTTCCTCTGCCAATGGGTGTTCATAAGGTGGTGGTGGTTGTTTTTTACCTTATGAGGCCTACAAATAGAAAGGAAATGTCCTTAACCCTGTATGAAAACATCCTGGATACTGATTGTATTAATCCCACACTGTGTAATCTGCCTTGAGTGTCAGTGAGAAAGGCGGACTATAAATGAAATAAATAAAAGATTAGAGATTTAAACAATAGTGAGACTGGAATTTCAACATGACCATTTCTCCAGAGATACGATAATTGCAAGTATAAGGAGGCAGCTATGAGATTATTTATCAAAACAAGGCAGTTTACAATCTGTAATTAAAAAGAACGAACAACATCTATCCTGCCCCGTCTTAATAAAATTCTGCGACTTACATTCTATTAACAGTTTCAGTGAATAAAATATTCCTACTGTGTCTCCTAAAGATTTCCAAGGATGGTAGCCCCTCACCTCCTTGGAGGCCTGTTCAATAAACAGGGAGCAACCACCAAGGAAGCACAGGCCCTCATCAATGTCAGGCAGGCCACCTTTAGTGAGGGAGCACCCAAAAGACAGAAAGCTGAAAACCACCACTAGTGAACATGAACATCATAAGAGGCTTGAGTGCTCCTTCCCCATCCCGTCCATTTTCATTGGTGAAATATTACATTTACTATGTGATTTGAGCTAACAATGGTTAGCACACACTTAAGTCTGTATGTATAATTTCATCACGGCTAGCTCTGAAAATGGGAGAGGAGAAAGGAGCATACCTTATTCCAAAACGATGCTAAGAAGGTCTTTACATCTGCACTGGGCCATGAAAATTAAGATATTATCTTAACGCGTAACACAGAGCTATAGTTAACAGTGTTCATTTTTGTATTACCCTGCTTTTGAGCATTTAAACTATTCTAATTGTATCATGTAACTCTGTACTGCGTTTGCTCAATTTTTCTACATTATTGAACAAATAGATATTAATGAAACTGTTGGATGTTGCCAATTCCTTCCCCTCCAATTACTTACCAGGAACCCCTTTACAAAATGGCTGTCAGAACACGTCTCCTTTGCTCAGGCTCCACTCAACTTACACTGATCACACCCTCCCTCTTTGAAGGGAATGCTGACTCTTGTCTAAATTCAACTTCAAAATGGCATTGTACCCCACATAAAAATCTAGAAGAATTAAATCTCATGCAACTTCTTTTAAGACTATGGGAAAGTCCAAACAATTGCAAAGAGTATGGAACCGTATGTATTAACTCCAAAACCTCTACCTCATCTTAATTATTTGGTATACTGCTCTGAATAGTATATGATTAGGGGACAGGAGGGTAATCTTTCTACTGCACTGGCATTTAATACCTCCCAAACCTTTCCACTTAGTCAAGACTTATTTACATGAACCAAGGTCAGCAGTTGTTCTCTTAATGCCCTTATACAACCATCATCTATTAACAGAAAATTCCTAGGTGATCCAGCTATAAATGATTTGATTTAATATCTCAGGCCATTCTTAGCTATCAATAGGTAGCCATATTAGTCTGCTGCGGCAAAAACAGAAAGGGCTTGTGGCATCTTAAAGGCTAACAAATTTACTGCAACATCTGTTAGTCTTTAATGTTTTCACAAATCCTTTAATATGTTTTAGGACAGTTATCTTTCACCACAGGATCATTTTCTGGTATTTGTTTAGATCCAAGCAGCTTTTCTACTGGTGAAAAAGAAAGGGCCCTCTTTGATCACCCCAAAAAGCTATGTTGGTGATCATAGGACCAGATTTACAAAAGCTACATGGAATGGGGACTATAGTAAGATTGAGTGAAAAAGCTGGTGGATCCAACGAATAGTTCACGTGATTCAAAAAGGAGTGATATGCAGCCTGATCCTATACAGAATTTGGCATGTTTAACTGCATATAGCCCAGATCTCAGAAGCTAAGCAGAGTTGGCCTTGGTTAGTAATTGGATGGGAGATCTCCCATGAAGACTAGGGTTGCAGAGGCAGGCAATGGCAAACCACCTCTCTTAGTCTCTTGCCTCAAAAACCTCACCAGGGATCACCATAAGTCAGCTGTGACTTGAAGTAACTCTCCACCAACTGCATATAATTACAGCTTTGAAAGCTCTAGACTTTGCTACAGCTTGATGCTTTCTTTACCTTTACTTCATCTCCTGAACACTTGAAGAAATAAAAAGTGGCTATTCCAGAATAGCTGTATATAAATATATTCTCAAACTAGGGCTTTGAAAATGTGAAATATGCCATAAGAGGTACAGTTCAATGAACAATGTGCAGTTACAAAAAAAAAATTGCACTGTTTAAAAATTCCAGTCATAAGAAAGACGTATTATGTTAATTGATATAAAAAGTGACTGATAATAACTGAAAAGTAAACTTTATAGTCCAGGCCCTCTAGACCCGACTCTGATCAAGCATAACTATTTCTCCCCCACCTTTCAAATACACTCCCTGCAGACTCCACAGCTATTTCCCGTATAGTATTCACTAGTGTTTCAAAGGTGATGGAAATCATTCTAGAACATGGAGACCCCTTTCTTGACAAGTCACGTGGCATTGTCACTGTCATAAGGGTGCTGATGCCAGAAAATATCCAGTATGACAGTCTTGATCCAGACCTTACTGGGGCAAAGTTACATAAAGGGTTACATATAGTGTTTTTTCTCATGTTCCTATTTATTTTCCTTTTTGTATACCTCATTCCAAATAAAAGTTTTGTTGGCGTGCATGATGCCCCTTGTGTGAAACTTGAATATGCTTCTGCATTAATGCTGTCAAATTCCCAGTGCTGACAATTTTCTCCCACTCTGTGTAGGCTTCTAAAAGTGAAATCCTAAGCAATTATGGTGTTCAATGGACTCAGAAGGGTGTAACTGCTTGGGATTGTGCTATAAATGTCATGGATTGTGATTCTAAGCAACAAAGAATATATGCATACATAAAAATGCAGAGGTGTGTTGTAAGAATTACAACCACATACTACCATCACTATGCAGCTGCAATTTTTCCTTTTTAAATGCATTGCCTCAAGCAGTAGAAACAAGCAGTAGAGGCCTCCCTCATCAGTCCCTCCCTACAAGCTGTCAAAAGTCTAATTCTTCCAGAAGGTGGATGCTCGCAGGGTTAAACATGGGGCGGGGGGGGGGGGAGAATCCCTGCATATAGAAAGGCTGTGTACCAGTGAATAGGGTTCTTACTTAGGCTTCTTCCTGACACCCCAATATTCTGCAAGTTGGAATGATAGGTAAGTATGATACAAGTAGGTATCTGAGGAAGGGAGCTCTGACTCTCGCTTATACCCTGAAAATCTTGTTGATCTCTAAGGTGCCACAGGACTCAAATCCTGCTGTTCTACTGCAGACCAATACAGCTACCCACCTAAAATTAAGCAGGAACGATGACTTTTTTGTGAGAGGGCAAACGCTATCACACAAGCCCCAACTGCAGCATGAAATACCCAGCACAAGACACAGGCTGACCCACCTCAGAGGGAACTAGCTCAGAGATAGTTTAGGCGGGCAGCTGGGTTCGTCTGTAGTAGAACAGCCGGATTTGAGTCCAGTCCTCAGAGACCAGCAAGATGAGCTTCCGAGAGAGTCAGAGCTCCCTTCTTCAGACCCCAAGGAGGTAGCTCAGGGAGACTGCTGCTTCCCACCCATATATCCCCAAGGAGCCTTTCTCACTGAGGTGCTGCATTCCTGCTGTCTCTCTGCAATGAAGTGGCAAGTAACTGCGCTGGTCCAAAGCAAAATTCATTAAGACCAACCAAAACGACACGAAGCACTGGGCAAACTTTCTCCAGGCCTCTTCACTGCGGTGGACGCTAAAAGGAGGGGAGGGGGACCAAACCATTCCACAGCTTTCCAAACCGCAGCAGTTCAAAGGCCTCCACAGAAATCCCGAGCCCGAGGAAAAGCTCTGCCCAGCTCCTAAGCCCGCCCGCTTCTCTTCTGGTTGATCTCAATCAAAGCGACGGCAGGGAGTTTTGCTCTAGGCACGCAGGTTGTTTACACGCCGGCAGGGGGAGGCCAGCGAGCACCCGCGGCCGCGCAGGAAGAGGCCGCGGAGAGGGAGGCCACTCACATCTCCAGGGCGTCGGGGGGCACCGGCTTCCGCGTGTATCGCGAGATCATCCTCCCGCCTCAGAGCTTCATCCCGGGCCCGGCCGCCGTCTCGCCGGCTCTGCCCCGGCCGCCATGGCGACGCCCCGCCCCACTCGGCCTTGCCCGGCGGCCGCCGAAGCCAAGGGAAGTCCGCGCTCTATGGCGGAAGGAGGCCGAGCGGCGGCGCGCGGCGATGAAGTAACCGCGAGGCCTCGCGAATGCGTCTGAGCCGGCGGGGGAAAGAAGCGCCGGTGAGAGGGGAGCCACGAGCGGCGCCTGAGGGAGTGGAGGGTCGGTGTTCCATCGTAAGCTGCTCCCTTCCGAAGAAGACCGCGTGTGGTTTGCATTTAATCTCCATAAATGCTAAAATAAAGAGCATTTGGGTGGTACTTTAAAGGCTTGCCGAGTTTTATTCCAGGATAAATGGTCGAGGACGGCACAACTTATTTGACCTAAGAGGTTTGGGCAATAAACAGCAGGGTCGGGGGGCTATAAGACGTCCAGTTCCAACCTAATCAGGAAAACTACGGAGGCCGTTCCGCTATTGTTACTATGCCCGCTAGCACTTGTTGGGCCCCCCTGAAGTTTTGCTAAAACTGTTTTCATAGTGAGATAAAAATCCCAAGTTTTTGTTCAAGCTGAGGTGGGAGAGGTAGTTTCACTTGACGAAAATGTTACAAGTTGCACATCTATTTTAGCTGTTCAACTACCCTTCTGGAAATCTCCGAGGGAGGGAGTAGCTTATTTATTTATTTATTTATTTACATTATTTGTCTGCCTTGGGTCTCAGTGAGAAAAGCAGGCTATAAATAAATCAATTGAAATGAAATAAATTTATAATCTGCATTGCCAGTGTTTATCACTTTCTTGTTCCTGTTTCCAGATACACACACGGTGTATTTTTTTCCCTTTAGGATTAGCCAAAATATAAGTTCTCTCGATCACTTTGTTATGGCAAGATCCAGCCTGATGAAGAGTTTGGAGAACTCAAAAAGTTGTATGCTGTTTGGATGGTCTTAATAAAAAGGTACAGTGTAGCTTTTTGGTTGGATCCTGCTTTGGACGAATGTGACTACATACAGCCTGTGTCCAGATAGGGGCTTCAAAAATTTTGGGTGCAGGCAACTTGCCACTATCCAGTAGAGTTTATATGCCAATAAATTCTGCCCAGGCCATTTGTTTATTTGCCATATTTTTATCCTGCTCTTTCCCCAAGAAATTTCAGACAGCACACATGTTACTTTTATCCTATTTTATCCTCACAATAATCCTGTAAGGCAGGTCATGCTGAGAGTGTGACAGGCCCAAAGTTACCCAATGAGTGTCACGGCCCAGTGAAACTTTTCTTGTCGTTTTACAAGACAGAATAATCGGTTCAATAGCAAATGGGTCATTAGGAAGTTTATAAATCTGTCTTTGACATCTTAACAAAAATAGGCTGAGGCATGTTCTGGAGAAAAGTTTCTAAATTTGGCAATGATGAGATTAGCATATAATGTTGGAAGAGTTATTTTACATTCCTTTTTTGCGAAGGATTGCAATATTTCTTTTTAAAGGGTCCTCTGTTATACAGAATGGAGAGGGAGTTATGCCTTGCAACTGTGGAAGATGCAGTCCGGTACCAGCTATTTCTGTTAACACACAAACAAGAAGCATCCGAGCATCACCAAGAAATTCTTCAGTCATATATTGAAAAGATACTAGCACAATTTGCACCCATCCTCGTTTCCTATATCTGGCAAAACCAGCCATTTAATCTCAAGTATAAGCCCGCCAAAGGTAAAGTTTGTTTTCTCCTGACATTTCTTAATGTGGAGAAGGGTCTCCTAGTTCTTCAGAAACTGGCAAAACATAGAAGTGATGATACTGTGGCAGAAATTCAGATAAAAGACACTGTCTATAATTTTACATCAAATTAATATTATTTCTGCAAATCCAGTTGTATACCATACTGTCATTGAGATCAGCTCTTTGTGCAGATCTTCATTTCATAAAGCATATTGAATGTCATGAGAATGTTAAAGTTTTGATTTCTTAATGGAAAATTAAACAATCATTTAGCCCTTTTTCATGCATTTCATATAGTATTTTAAAACATACTTTATTTACCATGTATTTGACTGGTTTCTATTATAAAAAAGAAGCTTGAAATGAATCAATTAAACTGTTTATAAAGGGAAATTGAGCCTTCTCAGATGAACCCAGTTGTTCATTTTATTTATTATTTATGTCATTTATGCTCCAACTTTCTCACTGAGACTCAAGGTGGATTACCCAGTATGAGATTAGTACAGTCAGTATAAAGTACATTTCAATACAGTATCAAGGACATTTCCATAAACAATGCCATAGGGTAAATAGATACAAGTTTAAAAGTCATAGTATTAGCAAGAATCCAATACAGAGTAGAAAAAATAACTGAAACAATCAATTCTAGAACTAACATTAAACAACATGGAGCACAGGTGGTGCATAGGTGTACATATTTAAAGCAACAGATAATATGTAAGACAATATAATGATGAAGTCTATGGTCCCTAATTCATTAGCAAGGCATCTGAGACCCCCATCCCTACAATACAGCCCTCTCATTTTGAATAGTTCGCTTTTGCATCGTTTATGGAAAGCCAGGATAGTGGGAGCCCTCCTCAGACAGATCATTCCACAGGAAAGGGGCCACTACAGAGAAAGCCCGTGTATGGGCTGCTACTGACTTCCCCGTGTGCAGCCTGGCACCTGCAGTAGACCCTGTTCAGATGAGCGAAACTGCCATGAAGGAACATAGGGAGGTGGTCCCATAGGTATGCCGGACCAAAGCCGTGAAGAACTTTGTATGTAATAACCAATACCTTGAACTGAGTACGGTAACTGATGGGTAGCCACTGGAGTGACTGTAGGATGGGATGGGCTCCTGCTTGCTCCTGATAACAGTCGAGCTGCAGCGTTCTGCACTAGTTGGAGCCTCCTAGTTAACTTAGAAGGGAGATGTATGTATAGAGCATTACAGTAGTCAAGCTTTGATGTTACCGTAGCATGGATCCAAGTGGCCAAATCAGCCGTGTCAAGATAAGAAGCCATCTTCCAGGCTAGAGTGAGGTTGTAGAAAGCATTTTTTTGCCGCTGCCTTAACTTGTTTTTCTAGTAATAATGCTGGATCCAGTATAACTCCTAGGCTCTTAACTAGGGTCTTAACTGCAAGGGTCAGAAGAACTCCATCGAAAATGGGGAGTACAATGTCCTTCAAGATCTCTGGCTTCCCAACAAGCATCACTTCAGTCTTGTCTGGGTTCAATTTTCAATTTGTTGCTTTTCAACCATTTCACCACAGCTGTCAGGCAGTGATCTAAGATTTCTACTGCATCCTGTGGGGACCTGGATAGTGAGATATAGAGTTAGGTGTCATCTGCATATTGATGACATCCAACTCCATATCTGTGAATGAGTTCTCCTAAAGGCTTTACATAGAGGTTGAATAACATGGGAGATAAGATTGCGCCCTGCAGAACCCCACAAGATAGTTCCCATTCTGGAGATAGCTGATCTCCAACGGCAACCCTTTGAGTCCACTCCAAGAGAAACTACTTAAACCAGTCCAGGGCACATCCTTTAATGCCCACTTCTGTTTCTAAACACCTCAACAGGATGGCATGGTCTACTGTGTCAAAGGCTGCAGATAGATCCAGGAGGAGCTGTCCCATGCCCTGGTCTGAATCCTGACTGGAAAGGGTCCAGAGTGCTAAGAGTTATCCAAGAAGATCTGGAGTTGGTCAGCTACTGCTCTCTCAATCACCTTGCCCAGAAAAAGCAGATTAGAGACTGGGTGATAATTGGCCACATCATTTTTGTCTAGGGATTTTTTTAAAGTAGCATACGGATAACCGCCTGTTTGAGATGCTGGGGAAAGCTGCCTTGAGTTAGCGATTGATTTACAATAGACCTCAGTGGTTCACTTATGTGGTCCTTACTTGATGTTAACAGCCAGGATGGACAAGGATCAAGCGCACAAGTAGTGGTTTTCATAGACATCAAGATCCTGTTAAGATGTGTCATTGTGATTGGTTCAAAGCAGTCCAAATGTAAACTGGATGGTGTATTAAGCATTTCTTCTATCTTGTTTGCATTGCAGCTAGCATCTAGATCAGAGTGTATTTGTGCTATTTTACTTCCTCGCCCCTGCCCTATACAAGTATGAAATAATGAAAAAAAATGTTTAATTTTAGTAATTTATTTGATTGTTATTAGGACATTTGATTGTCATTAAATCAATCTGTGTTATGTGTCTCTTCCTCTTTTCTAGGAGATATTCCTGCTCATATTGGTGGTCTCACAAAATTTGGGGATAACATTGAAGATGAATGGTTCATCGTATACCTTATAAAGGAAATTACAAAAGAATTTCCAGAGTTGGCAGCTAGGTACATACTCTGTACTAACAACAGTTTGCATATCAAAATTTGAATACTTTATGCTACTTCTGTGTGGTGTTGGAGAGTGCCATGAAGTCTTAGTTGACCTATAGTGACCCCTGGCAGGGTTTTCATGGCAAGGTACTATCAGAAGTGATTTGCCATTGTGTGCCTCTGCAACCCTGGTCTTTGTTGGAGGTCTCCCATCCAATTACTAACTAAGGCTGATCCTGCTTAGCTTCTGAGACCTGATAAGATCAGGCTCACCTGGGCTATCAAGGTCAGGGCATGCTACTTCTATAGTGACAGGTTAACCAAAATATGAATGTTTGGTAACGCTGCAAGAATATGCATTCGGTTTCTTTTATCAGGTACCTTTCCATTGTATTGATGTAAAACAAAAATTGGTCTATGGGGTTTTTTAGCAGTAAGTTTAAATAAATGTATAATTTAAGCTTTTCATAAATATAGCAAGTTGGCAGAAATTTTGGCAGTCATTTTTCTGTCTGAATTGTCCACTATGTGGGCAAAAAATGCACAAACAGGATGAGGTTCTGAGCCTACATAATTGAATTTTTTAAAAGTTGCTTTAAAACACACACATACATAATGCAGTTACACTGTTTTGCAGTTGGCAGCACAAACCCATTTCTGTCTTCTAGACCTGTGCTGTAACTTTTGTAATAATAGTGCAGCAGTATAGTACTTTGCTTGTCCCAATAATGAATGCTCTGCGTTAGTTTAGTTATCTCCATTCCAGATCTAGGTCTACACAGCCTTTTTTTTTGTCAATTAGGCCTTTGCTTGTATTGTCTGTGTTGATTGCAAAAAAATGTTTGCGAGAATTTGTGCAGGATGAAAGCATTAACATGAATAGCCTTACAGTACAGTATTTATTCGGAAGCATCAACCATTGGGTTCAACAGGACTTGCTTCTTAATATTTGTGTATTCTGTAATTCATTTTGAATGTTATGTGAAGTGGGCATATTAGTTTGTGTGAAAATGTTCAGGTATTAATGCCTCTGTGACTAGAGATGGGGGGCAAATCCCTGAAAGTTAACAGTGCCGATTTGGTTTTGCTCTCATAGAAGATACTTCAAGTAAGGTTTAGTTGACTATTAATAATAAAGGAAAATTACCAACCTTTTATTCAAGTGAATAGAGGTGTCTTGGTTTAGATAAGGAGATAACAGATGTAGACTTCTTTGTGCATATCATTTGCTGGATGATTTGCCACAGATGTAAGTAAGAATTGTGCCCATATATGTTGATGTTGTATTTTCATTAGGTTCAAATTCCTTATCTCTGGTACAAATACACTGCTAGAGCTGGATTGGAGCAAGAGTTCATGTTTATATAAGTATCATTTGTTTGGATAGGGTGGATGATAATGATGGTGAATTCCTGCTGATAGAAGCAGCTGACTACCTTCCAAAGTGGCTGAATCCTGACAGTAGCATCAATCGGGTAAGAGATTAAAGAATGCAGACTACCAAAGCAGCAATAAATTTAAATAATACTTTTGTGTGTTTAATCAATGTATCTAATTCTCAACATGGACCTATCTGGCTGCTTAAATCCCCTGCAAAATTATAGAAGCAGTGTTTGTAGTTCTAAGAAATGAATGATCTCTGAATCCTCAGTGACTGTTGCTAGGCAGCCACAACAGCATTGTCAGCTTTCAAGCCTTGGTTTCTGTCAGTAAAGGGCAGGGGGAGGGGGCAGGGAACTTTCCCAGGTGGGCTGTTGGGACCAGACCCAGTAACAACTAGCAGATGACTTGCTTCCATGACTCGCCCAGGCCTAGCTCCTTATTACTGTTCAACAGCAGTTGCTGCACAAAATCCAGTGTGGTATAGTGGTTCAATTTTCAAACTAGGATTTGGTAGACCCCGGTTCAAATCATCACTCTGTCATGGAAGTTCACTGGGTGACCTTGGGCTGGTCACACATGCTCAACCTAACCCTCCTCACAAGGGTTGTGAAGATAAAGTGGAGAAGAATTGTGTAAACTGCTTTGGATCCCCATTGTGGAGAAAGACAAGGTATAAATGAAGTAAATAATAAATATAGCTGAAGATAGGGGGCAGATAAAAGATAGGTTGGTTGTTTGGTGTCTGGAAAGAAGAGAAGGAAACGGAAAGGTGAGGATATAGGGGCTGCCAGGAAGAGGGAAAGAAAATAATGTGAAGAGGGAGGGATACAAGGAAAAGTGAGGTGCCCCCACATGTTCTTGTGGGTTTCCCATTGCACAAGTTGGCCAGAGTTTTCCTGGAGAGAGTCTTCTGGGAGAGGGAAGGAGGGAAAGTTGAAGACGGTGTCAGATAAAAGTAGGCTGGCTGGTAGGTGGGAAGGAGCGAAGGAAGCGGGAAAAGGGGAGAAGTTCTGGGAGCTGTCAGGGAAGGGAAAAAGAAAATGGTGGGGGAGGGGAAAGTGAGATGCCCCCCACAAGCTTTTATGGGTCCCATGTTTTTATGTGTATATTTCTCCTGAGATACAGTGTTCTCAATAACTTTTTGGGTAAGAAAAGTGTATAATTTTTTGATTAGGTGTTCATGCACTGTGGAGAATTGTGCATAATTCCACCACTGAACGTTCCTGAAAAGGAGACTTTACTACCTGTTACCAGTCCTACAGTTCTTCAGGCACTGAAGTTACTATCTACCCATTCTGGGGACTTTGTAGCTGCAAAATCTATTAGAGCAGCAATAGATAAGCGCATCCGTGGGTAAGTGACCTATTCAGAGCCAATATTTCTGTTGTTTATTGCATGGGATATTTTACGCACTACTTAAGCATATATGTTAAATGGTCTGTCTCTTTTTAATGATTTTTTAAAAGTTGTTTTACCCTCAAAACAGACAGATTTGTATAGATGGCTTCTCATAGAGGGACCACTGCAAATTCTGACCAGATTTTTAAGTTATATTGTAATTTAGGGGTTGTAATCAATAACAACCAGAGCTGGACTCATATATAGCTTTGTAAAAATTATTGCACTGATCGTTTATCAGAATTTTTAATCTTCTGTATGAAGATAATGTGGCATAACTGTCATCAAACGTAGATTAAAAATAGTCACGCAAAGGTCTACTCATCATCATCATCATCATCATCATCATAGTACTTGTGTGCCATCAAGTCACAGCTAACTCATGGTGACCCCCCCTCATGAGGTTTTCAAGGCAAGAGATGAGCAGAGGTGGCAACCCCAGACTTCCTTGGTGGTCTCCCATCCAAGTACTCACTGTGGCCAACCCACTTCAGCTTCCAAGCTCTGATGAGATTGAACTAGTCTGGGTTGTTAGGCTGCTGGTCTTCTCTTAGGGTAGTAAATTACTTTCTTTTCAGACTTTTGAACCACTAACAGTGCAATCCTAAGAACTAAGCCCCATTGAAATCTGAGTAGAGTAAACCTGCTTAGGATTACTCTTGAAAGTCATTTATGGCAGAAAAAGGAGGTAACTGATTTTCCTTCCCTGTGTCTTCAGCTGATGCCTGTGCAGATTTTGCAGACTGTCCACTTCATTAGTCAACTTAAGTTTGCTACTTAAGTTGTTCAGAGATCTTTGCTTTCTTAAATATTCTGCTTGATTCTTGTGTTTTTAAAGACAAAAACAGGAAATCTGTTCATATAAGGAAACTGCTAGAGCAGTGTTTCAACAATGATACCATTTTGTGCCACAGGTATCCTGAGAAAACCCAAGCTTGCCTTCACCGAGCTCACTGTTACCTTCCAATAGGCATTGCAGCAGTGCTGAAGCAAAATCCTGGGTTAGTGTCTGCGGCAGTCCAAGCTTTTTACCTGCGAGACCCCATTGACTTAAAAGCATGCCGCATTTTCAAAACATTTCTTCCTGAAACACGCACAATGATTTCAGTAAGTGATGAAGCAACCTGGAGCCAATATTTTTTACTCAGTGAATCACATGATCACATGTTGATTAGGCTGTTTTATTTGACTTTTTGAATGTTATCATTGCATTATGTTCCTATAACGCTGCCTGAGATGCAGAACTTACTAAAACTTGCTGGAATCCACTTCTGTGAGAAGCTTTCCTGAGGTCTTTGGTGATTTTTCTCCTTTGAATGTATCCCTTCACATTACATGGATGACACTTGAAAGTTCAGGAGTTGTTTTCTATGGTATGTAAGGGCTGTTCAGGGAAGGGAGTGCCTGAGTCTTGCTGCATGAACAGAAGTTTGCACACAGACCTTTAGCTCAGGCATGGCATTTCTGTCATGAGCCCCTCTGACCAGCCCAGTGACTCTGACTTGGAGGGCTCAGGGAAGCAAGAGGACCAGAGGGAACAGGTGTTAAGGAACAAAACTCCAGCAAAGATAAGTTTGGGGAAGAAATACTTTAAAGTTTATTTTAAAACAAACTGCTGCAGCAGAAGTCTCAGTGAGAACTGCTATGCCAAATTTGAACAAAACTTTTACAGATAGTGCCAAACATCTTTGTTTGTCATGCACAAAACATACAAAGGGATTGTTTTACTGATGCCTCTATCGTATTGATAAGATTAAGTTTAGCAACTTCTACTGATGTTCTAGCAAGTCTGCATGCTGAAACTGCTTGCTTTAAGGAAAGCATTTTTGCAGGCCTTGATGTGCTGGTATGTGACAGTCTCGTTTAGGACTATGAGTTGATTTTACAGCAAGGGCCTGACACTGCAGAGACCCCTGTTGACCACGCTCCAGCAGTGCCAGGGGCCTCCCTGCCAGAGCCTGCAAGAGACACCTTGCCACTAACCTCTGAGACAGGACTTCCCAGTAGGACTTCCCTAGGCAGGATGTAAACCCAGAACCATAGCCCCTGAGGACCTGCTCCTGTGCCACAAGAGCAGCATTAGTGGAGGACCTGCTCCCGTGCCACAAGAGCGCACACTCCCAGACTGGATCCAGAACAGGGCTCTGAGAGCTGGATCCTGACCAAAGCATAGCACAGTCTAAGCCTCCACACTTGGTGGCAAATGCAGCTGAGCCAGATCCAATCCTGGCCTGTTTAGGCTGAGGCTTGGGAAGGCTGCATTTCCGGATACGCTTAGGCACAAGTCCTGTGCTCCCAGCTGCCTGCCTTCAGTTCCAAGGCCCATGCTCCAGTCTGGCCAGGCAAGCTTTGGATCCTTATTCCAGAAGAGCTTGGACCGGGCCTGCCTGAAAAGCATAGGACAATTTCTTAGCTTTAACAGAAAGTGGTAGGACGCTGTGGTACCAATTGTAGTGTGAGCTTTACTTCATCTTGGAGTATTTGATGAACAGGACTGTTGCATTCAAAATTTCCATAACACATGCAAGTCCTGTCTGACAAAGAGAGCTTTGAACAAAGCTCAAAAGCTTGCACCATGGAAATCTTATTTGTCTCTAAGGTCCTACTGGATTCGAATCTCGCTCATGCAATCTTTAGTGTGCAGCTGCATGCCACTTTTGCAGAACATTTCCCAGCCCCGCTTCCAAAAACCTTGTAAATATGAGTTGTGGGTCAAAGTAAATTCAAACAGACAGGAGGATGAGGCATGTGTGTATAATTTTTTTAAAATGTATTTCTAGGTCACTTTTACAAAGTGCCTGTATGCACAGCTGGTTCAGCAGTCTTTTGTACCAGACAAAAGAAGTGGGTACTCATTGCCTCCTCCTTCGCATCCTGACTACAAAGCGTATGATTTGGGCATGAAGTTGGTAAGCATACTCCTTAACATCGTGTTTCAAAGGCAAAATTTTGGTTTGCTAGAGGGCTGATAGACTTTAAAGGTGTGACTTTTAATGAATATTCACAAAACATTTTCCTGATGACATAACTGTGTTTGCTAAGTTGACAAACAAGAGATTACTGGCTGCATTGAGATGTCACATCTTGATGCTTGTCTTGTTCCTTCTTCCCATCACACCTGGAGAATAATTTAAGCTTTTGTGGTTTGGGAAGCCTTGAATCAAAGTTGAGTTTGTTATGTCTGAATGCAGGTTGCTTGGGTAGGTTGAAGTTCGTGGAAGCAAGTGCTGAAGGAAAGGAATGAGACAAAATGCATAAACACAACAAGTAGCTCCGTTTGCCCATAATGTCAGAATGCTGCTCTACGTGATATAGTTGTGGTCCTTTTGGAGTGCTTCCTGGGGCCTTTAGACAGGCAAGATAATTATTTAGACCTTTTCGCAAAGTTCTTCAGCATCCTATTTCTGTTCTGATCTGTAGTATGGTTTGTTGTTGAAGGTCGCTGTGGTCTGTTCCCTTCCCCTTCTCCAGTATACAGCTTACTACAAGTGTGCTTTTAAGTTATTTCAGACACGTCTATACATTTTATCCCAACGTTTAAGAACTGAAGACAAAAAACAAATGTGTTTTGTTTCCTTCCTGTGCGTCTTTACAGGCTCATGGGTTTGAAATCCTGTGCTCCAAGTGTAGTTCAACATTCCCTGATTCCAGGAAAAGTGCGTTGAATGATCCATTATGGGACAACTTTCTGAGCAGCCTGAAGAAAAATGATTATTTTAAGGTATAGATTATTTGTATAGATTTGAAAGAAAGCAAAACTAGTTTAGGAAGTGAAGTTATCTAATCGAAATCTGTGTCACACATTAAATGCCTCCATGCCTGCTGTTGGACATTTCTTAAGCCAGGATATGCCTAGCACTTTCACAATGATGCAGAGTTTGTTGCCAGAACAGAAGAACTGAGGAAATCTTCATCAGTGGAGCAAGAGCTAGCTGAAAGGAAATCCATCCTTCACAGTTGGCTAACAAGTGCAATCCTAAACAGAGTAACATATTCCTAAGCCCATTTACTGCAGTGGATTTAGAAGGGTGTCACTTGGTTTAAGATTGCTCCGTCAGTTTTCTGATTCAGCCTTTTGGTTTGCTTCAAGGTCTTTTCTGTTTGGATTAGGAGCACTCACAACTGAAACAAATGCTGAAATTGGCTGTTAAAGCAACTTGTAATAAAATCTTCCAGCATATTCTTTTTATAGACATATAGAGCTGGAAGGTATACCTAAGGTCATCTAGTCAAACCCCCTGCACACTGCAGAAAATTCACAGCTACCTCCTCCCTACTCGCCCAGTAACCACTGCTCTATGTCCAGAGGAAGGCAAAAGACCTTCAGGATCCCTGGCCAGTTGACCTGAAGGGAAATTCCTTCCTGACCTCAAAGTGGCAGTTGGCAGTACCCTGGGCATATAAGAAAGGGCCACAGGAGCCTAGCACTGGCTCATCTCTTCATGCCCTCCCTCTCACAATCTGCCTAAATTCATACTAAGTCATGAAATCAGCATTGCTGTCAGATGGCTATCTAGCCTTTTCTTAAAAACTTACAAAGGAGGAGAGCCAACCACCTCCCAAGGAAACCTGTTGCACTGAAGAACTACTCTGTCAGGAAGTTTTTCCTAATGTTTAACATTAGACTCTTTTAATTTAATTTTAACTTCTTGATTCTAATCCAATCCTCCGGGGCAACAGAAAACAACTCTACTCCATCGTCTATGTGACCAAAGATGTCTATCATATCACCTCTCAGTCATCTCCTTTCCGGGCTAAATATACCAAGCTCCTTCAGCCTTTCCTCATAAGACTTCTTGTGTTTGTTGATCGTTTTGACGTGTGTTCTCCCCATATTGCACCAGTTTATCTTCTATGTGTTGTCTGTATCATTATACAATGTACTCTAATATGTTGTAATACTAAGATGTGTTTTATTTCAAAAGTTACTTGTTACATTGTGATATTTCATATTCTTTGTTCAGGCAGTTGCTCAATTTTGGGGCTAACGAGCTGAATCCTGCTATTTTGTTTGGCTTGTGCTAGCATATTCCTTTGTCACTTTATAAAGAAAGAATGTGTTACCACAACAAAATGGTGAACTCCAGTATTACTTGCTGGGGATCAGCTTGAGCTCCTCCATTGTCCAGAAATAACTTTAAACATGCAAGTCTGCCAACCATCCATTTGAGTTCTAGGAACTACAGTCACAGTCGTAGAAATGCAACAGATCCTATGCAGAGATGGATTGTTACAGAAAGCCTTACCCTTTCCTATCAACAGTAAAATTAACATTTTTTTCTGCTTTGGATCAATTTGTCAGAATAGTTCAACAGCTGAATAGATCTGAAGAATTCTTGCGCATTGAATTTATTCATTTTGTATTTGTATCCCACCCCTCCTCCAACAAGCTTAGGGTAGTATACATAGTTCTCCCATTCTTGCTTTTATTTTCACAACAGTCCTGTGAAGTAGTTTAGGCTGAGAGAGAATGATTGACCCAAGAACACTCGGTGAGCTTTATGGCTGGGCAGTGATTTGAACCTAGATCTCCACAGGTATAGTCTAAAACTTCAAGCACATTAAACGTTTTAGAGTTCATGGATCTCCCCACAGACACTCTCATTATACTACTTGCAGATATTCTATTAAATGTTCTATCAAAAAAGGGATACATTGGAATGATATTTTTTTCATTTCATAGGGTGAGCTGGAAGGTTCTTCTCAATATCTGCATAAATTGCTTATGGCAGAAAACTATTTTCAGCAGACAGTAATCAATCCACAGTGGTAAGAGCATTGATTTTACTTTCGTAGCTTCTAGACCTGCATTTTTGGTTGATACTTGAGTGCAAGTGCAAGTGTGTATTCTTCAGTGCTGACCTGTTATCTCTAGATTGCTATGCAGTCTTCTTTCATATTTGTGAGCAAGCATTTGCAAAAGGAGGAAATTGCCTCATCCACAAGTGTTTGTAAATACAGATTTGAAGCCTGACTACAGCAAGCATCAGGTGGAGCTGTCATACTGCTGCCTTCTTGCAGCTGCCCCTTGCATACTGTTCTGGATTACTCTGGTCATGCCCGATTCAAATATAGGCGTACGCCTTAAAAGCCCTGAGCATCTAGTTAGCTTTCCTGTATCAAATCATTTAACTCCGGGCATGAGGTACATCACAGATAGTGTCTTAGGTTCATTGCCAGATATTGTATACAACTTATGAAGCCTCTGCTTCAATTTTAAGCCTTTATTATTACAAATTAAGTATTCAGTATTCCTGTTATTAACTCAGTCGACAGAAAATCATATCATAGATCATTAAAAGAGAGCAATTACACAAGTCCAAAAAAGGATCTTACCCAAAGATATGAAGGTCACAGGCAAGGAGCCCCTCCAAAGAGGAAGCTCGTGATTAGTTTAGCTTGTCATATTTTATAGTTTCAGAACCTTTTCTTAACAGTAGCTGCCTCAGAGACTCAAATTCTTGACTAACTAATATCTTACGATTTCATTATCCATATCTGAGACATCTTCTTGAAACAATAGCTGGTTCATTTTTTTCTGTTTTTGTATTAACAAAGTCTATATAGAATTAGTGGTTATAAGTTTCTCATACATCTGAATATCTTTTGTCCCTCCACCAATGTAATTATCCTTGAATAATGTTGCCAGTGTCTATGAAGTTATACATTCCTTCCATTCTCATTTACTCCCTGCACTTGGGCCTTGGTACATTGTATGCATTAGTATGAATTAGATAGCTCTTCTGATCTACACATGGCAATACAACTGTGCAGCTCTGTTGTTTCATGCCTCTCTCCAAGGTTGTTTTATTCTAGGCCCTTTGTGGCCTATCTTGTTAAGAGGTTGGCCTAGCCCAGTTTCTGTGTGTATAGGTATCTTGAACAACTTTCATCGTCATATCCAGCAATTGTTCCCCTATAGTTCTGTCCATATCCATGATAATGCCCTCCAAAACCACTGGCAAGTTAATCTTGTTCCCTCTTGTAAAGCGAAGTCTTGGTAGAGAGAGAACTTTCCTAGCATCTGCTGCTCAGGATTGAACCTGGGTCCTTTTCTATGCAAAGTGTGTTCTGACCACCACCACTACAACCACCCTGACACTCCAGTGGGAGAATTGGCAAAAAACAGGGAACATGTGGTATGAGTGTCAGTGCCTTCTGCTTGCCTAAGAAGGCCTTTAGAGCCTAAAAATGTGTGAAACCCATTTAAAAGGTTGTTTTAAAACCAGTTTAAATCTGCTTGAGCTACATTGTAACCCAGTTTTAGAAATAATAAAATCTCAAAATGTGTACTAGGAATGGGCCGATCTGTCTTTTTTTCTGGCTTGTAAATGTAGCAAAATATGGAAGAGTAGTTCTAAAAAAAAATTGGAAACCTTATTTAATTGCTATTTGGGGTGTGTGGGTTTTTGGGTTGTTTTGGCAGTTCAGTTGTCAGAAGCCCAGGTGAAGAAATTCTCTCAATATTAAAAGCAACCAATTTGGATGATTTTGGAAAAGATGCCTGCAGTCTTCCACCTGAGGATGGTAAGAACAGAGAGCAAAAAGCAAGATCCTGCAGATGACTTGCATATTTACTATGTTCCTTTATGCTGTGGTTGTCATACGTCAGGATTCCCCAACCCAGCACCCTCCAGTACTTCCTCTTAGCTTTTCAGAAAGTGGGCAGGACAGTTGTGAGGTGGGGCTTGTTGGCAGTCCTCAGGGTTTTCCATGGTTGCAGTAGCAGCTGCGGCCGCTGGAGGGTCAGGAGGCCTGGTTAAGTGCCTGGATTTTCCTTCGTCGGTGTGCATTTCAAATCCCCCTTCAGGCTTTCCTTTTTATTCCCCAGTCTTTCTCCCTGCTCTCTTGGGCTTTCCTTAGTTTCTTTTTATTCCCTTTCTCTTCATTCAGAAACAAGCTTTTAAATGTTTTTCACTGTAAAATGTTTTTAAAAACAGTCTCCCTTCCCAAATAAAACTTATGAATATGGAAAGCCAAAGAAAAATTTAAATTATATGAGTGTCCCCAAAAACGTTTGCCAGTCACAGTAGAGATAGTTCTGACCTTGATAGATCCATGGTCTTACTGTGTATAAGGCTGGTTCATGTGTCGGTCGTACAATAAAAAGACACAGAGGCAGTGAGGATAGCTGCGTGGAGGTTAACTAGACCAACTGTTGCCATGAGCTTCTTTTGCAAAGCAGAGAGGGAGCTTTGTTCAGATATTAAAGAGTCCAGGGAGCTGGGCTGTTGCATAAGGTGGTTTAAGTGCTCAGGAGTAGAAGCCCACCCCTTCTTTCTCCAGGCCTGTTGTCCTCCCAGGGGCTGACCCATGCTTCCAACCAAAGCATACATAATACCACCCTGATAGACCAATAGCCAGATTCTAAGGCAGCTTCATGATTTCAGCACAGTTGCTATGCGATTATTTTGCAAAGTGAGGAGGGAGGTATTGTCTTTGGCTCTGCCTTATGTGGCAGCCATTTGCGGATGGTGCCAACCCCTCTCAAAATCCCAAAGTTGCCTGCAAGCTCAAAAAGGTTGGGGACCCCCTGCCTTAGATTTTGTGTTTTTACAACACACTATGGAGATAAATGAATAGTTCTCCTACCAAAGAAATAAAAGTTATGGAGTAGTGACCTTACTGTTTCCCAGTGTTGCAGTAATTTTACAATAGCTTTCTATTCCTGAGTAGCAAGGTATCTTTTTCAAAAATGCAGGTGCAAAGGCAAATTAGAATTTTTCCCCCCCATGTCTTAGCATGTTTGTAATGGTTAATGTCACACTAAGATCTGGGAGACCTAGGTTCAGACCCACTCTGCCGTGGAAGCTTGCTGAGTGACCCTGGGCTACACACTCTGTCTTACCTATCTTGCAGGTTGAGAATAAAATGGAGGAAAAAAGAACTATTAAAAGCTGCTTTGAGTTCCCATGGTAAAGGGCAATACACATGTTGTAGAAAAGTAGTTGAGGACAAAATGAAGTTCAACCCAGAGATCAAACTGAAATCTCAGTACTCAGCCTCCCTTCCTCATTTTCTCCTATGCACACATTTATCTTCGTAATTCACTTTACATTGGTGGCTCTTGCATATCAAATTGAACGTTGCCCAGAGGAATTAAAGAGCACTCACTGCGCTGTGTTGGTCTTTGAAATGCTACAAAACATTTTGTTAACGGTGTTCTCTGGTTTGTGGCTGCAAAACAAGCCCTTGCATTCAGATCCTGCCTCTGCCTGGGTTACTCTCTTCCGATCTGTGTCATTTTCATCTTTGAGTCTGCCTCTCAGCTCCTGGCATATCCTGCTAGTTCTTTCCTTTGGCTTCATATACATGATATTTAAAAGATGCTCCCTGATTGTGCCTTTTAGCTTTAAGCTGTGCAAAAATATAGCAGAATATTCTATGAAGGTATCTTAGACACGCAAATTGTTGTGGTTAGGATGTTAGGCTAGGAGCTGGGAAACTCACGTTCAGATCCCCACTTTGCCATGACTTTGGGCCAGTTTCTCAGCCTCACCTGCCTTACAAAGTTCTTGTGAAAATAAAAGGGAGAGGAGAATGAGCTCCATGGGTAGAAGGTCAGGATTTTTTTTAAAAAAATGGACTGAATAAACAAATGTCTCATTTTTAATGTACAGAACTTCACTTCCAGTGTATGTATGCATTTTATTGTAACGGTCCTTAGACCAGCTATACATACATACAATGTATAGAACAAAACATGGTGCTGATGTTTACCCTGGAAGCACAAAAGCACTGGAATTTATTTCTTTTCCTATTGTCTCCATAGAACAGTAACAAATTGCCATAACTAGTTCATTTTATAGTTAACTCTGTTCACATTTTAGACAGTGAAGGCTTTGGAAATAAACCTTTACATTGAATGTACAGCTGCATTCCCCATCTTATTTCAGATGAAGATTGGTTGGAGATCACTCCAGATGGTCTGGAAAAGATCCTTAAAGAGGCAAAAGGAACCAGTGAGTCTGCTTCTACTTCAAAGGAGGAGGAACAGAGCTACGACTTATCCGAAGTGACCCAAAGCATGAAGGCATTCATGTCTAAAGTCTCAACACACGAAGGAGCAGAAATTCCATGGTATGCATTTAAATGCTAGGTCACTTTAGATTCATTTAGTGTATTTCTGTATTACAGTGATTTGGCCAGGAATTCAGCTTTCTGCACAATCCTTGCAAAATTTTTGATGGGCTCAGGTGAACCTCATATGCTGCCATAGAGATGGGAAAAAACTGCAAATAATGAGTATTTGAAAATCCCCCCCCCCCAAACCGGGAACAAATGGGCTGTGATTGGCTTAAAAAACTTACATCATGGGTATTTTTTTAAAAAACTTACCTGTAAACTAGTGAAGTTGTTCTTATTTGAATCATCTATACTATGAATTCTGCCAGCATTCTCAACTAAAGCTGCACATGGACACAAATTATTTTATAGAAGACTAGCCATGTGACCCTGGCAAAAATAAAAGTTTTGTGTCAACTGAAAGGTCAACCATTTATGTAGACAAGATCCTACATCTGGTGAAAGTATATTTTTGTTTATGGAAGATCATACCATGACTGTGTTGTACTGATTTTGTTCTTTTGGATAGATAATAGTATTTCTCAGTTGCCATAATCATGTATACAAAAAATTCCAAACTTCTTCTTTCAGGACATCTTCTGAAGCCCATGTCACTTTTGATGTTGACTCATTCACAAATGCTCTAGACAGAATTTTAGGTGAGTTGGGGGGGGGGCGCAGAGGATAAATACCTTCATAGAAATCCTGCATCTCCCGCCTACATGCACATGCACACGCACGCACACACACACACACACACAAATGATTAGCAACAACTTTAATGTATTGGCTTTTCATTGCTCTTTTTGAGAGCCAGTTTGGTGTAGTGGTTAAGAGTGGGAAGACTCTAATCTGGAGAACCGAGTTTGATTCCCCACTCCTCCGCTTGAAGCCAGCTGGGTGACCTTGGTTCAGTCACAGCTTCTAGGAGCTCTCTCAGCCCCACCCACCTCACAGGGTGTTTTGCTGTAGCGATAATAATGACATACTTTGTAAACCGCTCTGAGTGAGTATTAAGTCATCCTGAAGGGCGGTATATAAATCGAATGTTGTTATTGCTTTGTTTCTAGGGTCAAGTTCAGAAGAATTAGACTCAGATGATTTGGAGGAGGAAGAAGAGTTTGAATTCCTTGATAGTGATGAAGCATTTGAACTAAAAACTGATAATCAAGAGGAAACACAGGATGAAGCAGTGGGAAGCCTCAAATCATATATGGATGAAATGGACAATGAACTTGCATCCACCAATATTGGGAAAAGCTTCACCACCCAGCAAAGAACGGTATGTTTAAGTTAGGCCTCCTTTCCTGTGACCAGTGAAAAGGGAAGGCTAAGCTTCTGATTTGCACAGTGCTTCTAAAATTTGGCCTTGTTTTTGCCAGCAGCTTGCATTTTCATCTGGATTTAAAGTTTAAAAGGGGGCTATATGTAATACTAATAAAAACAACCTAAGTTTCTAATTCTCTGCATTTATTACAGGTTGATTCTGGCAACATGTATTCATCTCAGGATACTGATAGCAATTTGAAAGACGATTTTGGTGCGGAAGCTGCTGACTTAACACCTGTAGATATAGATCTCAACCTTGTGTCTAATTTGCTGCAATCATATAATGCTCAAGTTGGACTAGCAGGACCTGCCTCCAATATTCTGCAGAGCATGGGGGTACGTTTGCCTGAAAATACAGACCACAAACCTCATTAGGAGTTCAAGGATGCAATAATCTGGATTCCTTTTCAGGATTAACAGCAGCACTGCAAGAAATGATTGTCTGTCCCTGTCGGTCGGTCTGTCTCTCTTTGAATGAATGTATCAAACTGAGACTCCAGAGACTCATTTTGCAAGCAGCTTAAAATATGAGTGAAAGTGTTCTTCATTAACCTTCTGTTAACCCTTGTGCAATCTCTTTTCTCAAAAAGTCTATTATTGCCATAATTGCATTTGCATATTAAGTCATCCTGATTTCGTATCAAGATAAAGAAAATTAACTCTCTGAAATATTTTTCCGTACATGTTTTTATCATCATTAGAAGATATGCAAACCTGTTTTCTTCATGCCACTGGCTGTGATCTGACCACTTTGTTCTGTTTGTGCCAGTAGCATGTTTCTATAGAGCCTAAGACCTTGTGCTGATGTAAGACATAACATAATAAATAATTTGTAACATAATAAATAATTTTAAATATTTGAAATTCAAAATTGGTAAGATCAGAAACTATTAAAGTGTTCCCTTTAACATTTCTTTACAGTATTATATAATTAGGGGCCTAAGTTGATGCAGGCAAAACTCTGCTTTATTTTAGATATTAATGAGGTCAGGCAGACATTACTCCAGTTAGCCGTTCATATATGAGCTTAAAATATTTTCATGTTGTTTTCTCCATCTTTGTCGGCTTCATAGGCTAGATAGGTACAGAAATTTTTGCAAGGGCTGAATTGGCCTATCAGTCTTTGGACTTCCCGCTAGCAGGAAGCTGAGGCCTACTTTTAGCAAAGGGGGGGACACCATGTGGTTTCCTGGCCAGCTATTGCCAAATCAAGTTTGTCTTTTGCTTTAATGTCCTTTCCCTGTCTTAGTATGCCAGTTTCCCACCTGTAATATTTAATATTAATACTAATTCTATCATTTGCCAAAGGATGGTGGAATTTGCCAGAGTGAAATGTTACAAGTTTAATGTGACATAAAAATGTGGCAAGTCAAACCAAACTGTTGCTTTCCAGAAGCCATTTTTTGTTCAAATAATAATTTTCCACAAGATCTAATATTCTTCAGGAGAGATTTTTGTTGATTCACCTCTCCTGCTATAGACTTCCTACTAGTCCCTTACACTGTCCCTAGGGGTCCACTTCCCCTCAGGACCAGCATTGCAGGGCACATTGGGGCGGGGGGGGGGGGAGAGATGAGACAGTCCCATTCTGCTGATAAATTCCTCCCAGCAGGGAGATTTACTGCAGGTACTAAGGCACTGTTTTTAATTTTAAGAGTGGTGCATCTGATGAAAATGTCATGATAAATGTTAATTTGCTACCATACTTCTTTCTGGTTTCTCCTCATTTTGTAAGCAGACCATGGTCGACCTCTCTCATTTTACCACCTAAGTTTTTGTCACTTGATCTGCTTTGGTTTAGCTTTTCACACATCTCAGTGTTAAACTTAGTTGACTTGTGTGTATGTGTGTATATATATTGAGCATTGTGATGTATATAAAATGCCATAAACTAAACTTTGGAGGCTATCTAATCATTTTACTAACATTTCTGTTTTCATGGAACAGTATGCACTGTCTAGCCCTTAACTTTATTCTACAACATTCTGAAAATTCAGTGTTCCAGCATGTTCTAGAAAACAGAACAGGCTAACAGAGATTTAGATGCAAAATTCTTCTTCCTGGAAATGGCTCCCCATGTTATAGAATGACATGTTTCTTCTCTTTGTAACGTATGCTATCCCTGTGGGCTTGAGGGTTTCTCACATCTGCGCATACGTGCTTTAGCATCCTCTGGGGATTTTTTTGCACTCCTTTTTCTGCTGGACTAGAGTTTGGTTGAAGGAAGGGTCGCAACTATCAGACAAAAGCATTTTTACCACAGAAGAAAAAAGAGAGAGCATTCATTGTTAAGTTCCAAAACCGCCTTTTAGTTGGAACTGAGCAGATCTCTGGAGAGAAGAGGGTTATGCAGAAACAAATTAAATATTACAGCTGCTTGTATCTTTCCTCAAGATTTTCAGAATGGTTTGTGCTTAACTGGGAACATAACTTCAGCCACAACTGGTCTTCCAGCTCATTTATCAAGCTTTCATTGTGAACAATTATTGCTTCTGTCACTGAGGAAAGACCATTTTTAGCTGTTTGGAATGACAGCTTCAACATTTATATGTAAAGAGGAAGGTCAAACAAAATCTTCAGTTTTCCTCCATTTTTCAGCAAGGATCTCATTGGAATCACATCAGAATGCAATGGCTACTGTTGCTCAATGTGACCAGCATTTGGTGAACCTTCTTGAGGAGGGTAATTGTTGTGCCTTCCACATTTTGACTGATAAGGAGAATTTTGGCCTCATTCTGAACTCTCTACAAATGATTGAGCTTCCATCTGAAAAACTATTTAAAATGAGAATCTACTTCTTTAAAAAAGAAAAGATTTTGATCTCTGTACTTCTTGCCAAAGTCCAATCAATATTCGCTATTCAACTGCCACAATTACACACAACTTCTTTAACCTAGAGGCTTAGTAGACTTAACTAGATTTTTGCAAAAAGCATGCTCCATCTAGGAGGATGCAGTGACTGGCATCAGTGACTGCATTGAAGCAGACAAGTGCTATGAACTGTTTTACTACTCCGGCACTTTTAAACAGCTGTTGATATATACAGGCTTTATGCGCTCCATCTATGGTTAATTCCCCAAAGTAATTTTCAAAGATGTCTGAAGTAATGCAGCCTGGAAGGAAAATTTCAGTATGCCACTATATATAAATATTGTTGCTTGTTATTCAGTATTCTTTTAAGTACGTCTGACATACGCTTATACTAAATGGCACCCTTGCCAGCAACTACTGACATTCACAGGTCCTGCTGGCTCTTTGATTCTATCCATTATTACTAGAATAGTAGAGTTACTCAGTAGTTATTCATTTAGTAAATCTATTAACTGAAGTAGGGTAGTGTACTGAGAATACATTTCTCTGTGCCAACACTGACCTCTTTTTTAAAAGTCATCTATACCCTAACTTTCTCCCCAGTGGGGACCCAAAGCAGCTTACATCATTCTCTAGTTTTCCATCACAACAACCCAGTGAGGTAGGTTAAGCTAAGACTACGTGACTGGTCCACGGTCTCTAGCAAGCTTCCATCCAGCACCTTGAATTATACCAGGAAGACTCTGGCGTCTTCCTAGTACAATCCACGCAGCTGGATTCAGAAAGAAGTAGGTATATCTTAAGAGACTTCTAAGATGGCCTCTGTACACATTGCAATAACAAGTTCAACTGAGGACACATCTTTAATGTTCGGATCAAGGGCAATGCAAAGAGGTGGTCTCGGTTGTTAGCCCTCCCTTTCCTTGAAACTCACTAAGTCCATGCCTGTTGCAGAAAGTGCTTTTAAGACCTATCTAAGCTCGTTCATTAGGACGAGGACAAAGTGACAGAAAACTAGGGCTCCTAATGATATTTTAAATCATTGAAATTGCATTTTGTATGTGTTAAATTAGCTAGCATGAGTCTTTAGGATGCATTGCATGATAAATGTAATATACTAAATAATCATTCAACCAACTGTATATATTCAGTGAATATTGTTTAACTCTGCAATTTAGTATCCTTGTAACATTTGACCACTGCTTAGAAGCAATACCCAGGCAATCTTCCCAGACGGAGAAGGAATCTGGGCTGATGAAACTTCTTTTTGTTGTTTGCAAAGGAAAATGTAGTTCAGATGCAGAGCACTTTAGCCTCAAAGGAGATATATTTTTATCTACACAGACAACACCCAACACAAGATAAACAGCAACAGAATCAGAAATAGAATAAAAAGTAACCCCACTGTTATTCCTGCAAAAACTTTAAAAGCTCAAGCTCTGGCAAATAATAAACATGGCCAGAGTATGAGGGCATCTGCTAATCTGCTAAAAGCCCTGAATGCCACTCCATTGCGAGCAAGCACCAAGGGAAAAAAGGAGGGATGGTCCACACTGTGTGCCAAGAGAGAGTTGCGTAATATGATAGAAACTTCTCAGCTGCCAATGGGCTTATGATTTCAGGGTTCTTTGAGCAGGGACGGTTTTTAAAAAATTTAACTGGACTGGCATTTGCATATATTTATCTAGTGAATAGAATTACTGATACTAGAGTTAGAGCTGGGTCTAATGTGAACTTTTTTAAACCAAGGGAATACAATTGGAATACAATTCCTGTGAAGAAATGTATGCGGAAATTGTTACACTGGAATGGAAAATCCACATACATTTGACATGGAAAAATTCCTGGGCTAGAGTTGGTACATCCAAATATTTTGACTTTAAAAAGAAATCATCAAACTCCACAGCAGTAAAAACAGGCCTGTTCTACTTTATGACCCTGAACAATCATTTAATGATTGCAAAAACAAAACAAATGCTTAAGCTCTTCCAGTAGTCCCTGTATCTGTTGATGATTGACTCTCATACGGCATTGCATTCAGAACGTTTGTTGATCTCTTAATCTTGCAAACGCTCCCACTTCCCCGCACTAGCCCTTTATGTATGTGCTCATGTATGCATTTATATATATTAGGGCTGTGACCGAAGTTAAGATGTTGATTCATGGTAGGAATTTTGATTGATTCATTCATTCTGCATATGAATAGATAATAGTCCTGAAATAAAAAAGCAGGCTGTTTTTAGATAACACCTACAAGCTGAAACAGGCACTACTTCCAAACAGCAATGCCATCTTGCCAGGCTGAGGGGAAATAGGGAGTCCAGTGGCAACTTAAAGACTGACACTATTTATTCCAGTACGACCTTTAGCAAGTCACAGCTCCTTTCTTCACATGCAATTAAGAGAAAAATCATTTTCCTCATATTTATCAGGAAATACACAAAAGAGGAAGGGGGAAGTAGTTTTTTAACTGCTTGTACTGCAAATATTGTTTATAGTTTCTGCTATAAACTGATTTTAAAAATTAGTTAACCTGCACTCATGTTGGATGCTGAAAACGGTATTTGGTAAGTCCAGTGGGCATACTTCTAACCAGTGATTTTAAAAATCCTAAATATAAAAATATATTCTCTGCTATTAAATTTGGTTGGATATACTAAGAAATGGGAGAAAGATCTGAATATTAGTATATTAATTAGGGTGAATTTCCATGGATCTGGCATAATATAACTTAAGTTCAAAAGAATGTTTTTCAAAAATCTTATTTCAGTGGTTCCTAACTCCTTCCAGACTGAAAATAAGGAACATAATTGTTGGAGATGTGATAGGTTAAACACTGATTTGCTGCATATTTTTGAACATGCCCCCAAATTCGGGGGTTTCTTTTGGCAAGAAGTAGTTCAGTTTATTAATGAGATGTTGGGAAATACTGTTCTTTCCAAAGCCAAGGTTATTTTATTGGGTTATCTCAGAAGAGTATGTAGCCCCCGCCGATATGGAAGTGGTTCTGAGTTTACTTACAGCTGCAAAAATGGCAATTGCTGAAAACTGGAAAGAAAAAGAACCACCATCTGGAGGCAGCTGGTTTTATAGTTTTTAGCACATTGCAGCTTTCCAAGCTTTCACATTTTAAGCATTCACATTTTTACAATTTGGATAAGTTTCATAAACATTGGATATTATTTATTACTTTTTGGAATAACAAAGTTCAAGATAGAGCCTTTCCATTTGCCTTCTATTAATTAATATTTGTTTCATTTTGTTTTTGTTTTTGCCTGTACTATCTGAATATATATTAGTTAATAAAAAGAAGAAATCCTTTGGAATTTGTCTCCTGGATCCATGAAAGTGTATACCATTCCATATTCTAGGAACATCACTTAGAGAATTAATTTGATTGGAAAGCAGAAGATGTCAGGTTGTCCCTTTTCACTGTGCTTGTGCCATTCAGCAAAGCAGTCCTTATTATCATTGCAAGCAAGCTGCTTGAGCAGCAGATGGCAACCCATCTCCAAGGATGATTGATCCTAGACCCATTTCAGCCTAGCATGAGGCCCTCTGTGGGATCTGAAGCTGGCTTGGTTACTCCACTGAAAGAGTGAGACCTTGTTAATTTTTCGGGCCCTCTTAGCAACTTTTAATGCTATTGACTATGGTATCCTTTTAGATAGTCTATCAGAAATGCAAATTAGAAGCTCTGCATCCCAAAGATGACACTCACAGGTAGTTGCCACAGGGTGGGGCTATGGGAGTTTTGTTTGACTCTGTGGTAGTTCTGCTGCGACAAGGTTTTATAGCACACTGTGTTCAATCCCACACAGTTTAATATCTGCATGGAACCACTGGGTGAGGTTTTTCCACTGCAGGAAGATCCTCCTCCGTTAGTGGATGACTCCCTTCCACCAAAGATATGCAGCACTACAAACAGAACAGTTGTACGGGACTCAACTCATTTTAATGAGCAGAATATTAAAAGATCTCAATTGGCTCATGGTAAGTTTGGCGCTTTAATGCGCCAAACACTTTGATCCTGGGATACCTGCAGGATTGCACTGACCCATACAAACCTGCAAGCCAACAGAGGTCAATTTCAATGGTCCTTTTCCATGTGCCTGAGTGGTGACCAGAAAAATGACTTTTCTGTTCAATGATCTCATTTATGGAGCTCCCTCCTGTGGGAGAGACGGAGGCACCTTCTCCATTATCTTTGAGGCACTCGTTGAAATCGGTTCAGCAATGCTTTTGTAACATACGTTTGTGTGCCCCGTTCCTGTTGTTAATTGCCCATCTCGCAATAGTGCATCTGTTGTGCTTCTTCTGGCCTGACATTATGTTGGTCTTCAGTTGTATATGGTGTTTTAAGTAGATTTCATTGTATTGTATTACTGACAATTTGCTACACATTTTTAATATCATATTGGGGGTGGAATAAAAATATTTTAAATATTTAAATCAGTGGAATAAACACAATACTTTGCTGCATACCAATGATGAATCCCTTTTGTTCATATAAATCAGATTCTACAATTCCATCCCTGTTGTTGCCAATGGAGAATTTTGAAACCCTTTCAGGTAAAGTCAATTGAGATAAAACACTGAGGCGAATCCACCCACATTTTTCATTGGTGAAAGGTGCTTCTGTCAATGGGGGAGGGCAGTTTTTGCCAATTGTCCCTCCAGCTGCAGTCTCCAATCCTTTCGCATATTAATCAGCCGTGCAGGGGCACAATTTGGGGCGAGGTCATCTAGCAAACTACATGAGGAGTCTATACTGGGCCTTCACCCTAGTTGTGTAGTTGTTTGTATGTCTATATTTTTTTAATTCCATTTTTAAATATTTTCTATATACATATTTTTTTAAATGCTGTTCTACTGTTTTGATGTTTGCCACTTTGCTGACCCTGTTTGGGTGGGAATACAAGGGATGAGGCAGGAAAGTTCATTTCCATGAACACTGCTCACTCGAGCTATGAGGATCCTACTCATTGGCCTTGAAATTGGGAGAGCTTATTACAATGCCATCAATCCTAGTGGTAATTTTCAGGCAAAAAACAATGTATCAATTAAATAAATGTGTATTATTGCTACACATAAATATTACCACCATTCAAACAGATGGGAACTCTTCCTAGGAGCCCAAATGAGGCACAGAATTAATCTGTTTAGGACAAGTTGTCCATGATCCCTCCCAAAACCCTCATAACATTAACCCCGCAAGCACAAATTGTTTTCCTTTCTCAATCAGTTGTTTTCTGTTGCCTCTTTCTAAACAGAGTTCAAAAGCAATCGCTATATGACAAAGGAGTCAGCTTCTCAAAGACCTGAAAAATCCCCGGGGCTAATAAAAGTCATTTGCAGGTGCTTAAGAAGCAGCTTTCTGGGCATTGACCTTTGTATTTAGACAATTCCTCTAAAGAAGAGTTCTCATAATAAAAATACATGAGGCAGCTTCAGTTTTTCTCATTAAAAGCATCATCCTTTAATAGTACAATCCTAAGAACACTTTCCTGAAAGCAAGCCCTATTAATAGACCTGAACAGGATTCCGAGTAGACCTGCTTGCTCAGCTCACTGAATGGATGTCTTATTGTTAGCTATATAAAAACTGAATTAATACAATTAGTATCTCTGGGGGAATTAAGTTTAAAGCCCCCCCCCGTTAGGTTGGGGAAAAGATTCAGATTCCCACACACTTAATCCGTTTTCTTAGGCACTGTCTATTATCTACTCAAAAGTGGAAAGGGAAAAAAGTGTACCAAAATTAGGCTGAACCTAGCATTTACACTGTCTCACAGTATATAAATAAACTGGGCAAATTCCTAATCTTTAATCAAATATTGATTAACCAATTAACCAAACTTTCCTCTAATAAAGAACGGCATCATATCCTCCTCCTCCACTACTCAATTTGGGTCCTGAATCCCTTGGAGCATCAGACCAACAAGATTTTTATTCAATTTTTAATTATTTAAGATGAGAGCAATCTACCCAAAATTATGCAACCTGAATCTGCTTTCTCTAGATTCAAATGGATGGGGTGGATCTGGCCAGAAAGTCAACGCGTTCAGTGAAAAGCAGCAGTAAGATTGAGCAAATGGGCCACATATATTTTTAATGAGTTCATTGGGCTACTAAAAAATTCATCCATCTGTACAGTTCAGGTTGCAACCAGTGCTGGAAAGGAAGCAACGTTTAGGTTAATCATACTTTGGTTTGGCCCATAATCGTTATTCTTCCGTGAGGAAGTTGTGCAACAGATAAATCTGACACTCCCAACCAAATTGGCTTTCACCATAAATTGCAATTCTAGGGTATTTGCCAGGTAGACATAGCTCCAAGACACTGGTACCGCTTCACTGATTGCAAAATAGATCATATTACAGGAAATCAAACACAATTCACTGACAATAGATCCAGGGAAGAAAGCATGCTTAGCAAACAGAGGCAGTTTTAACAGATGACCTGGTCCTCTTCATTAACATAGGAGTGTTCCTTCGGGGATGTTGGGGAAGGCAGCACTGTTCAGTTACTGGGTGTGTAATCCTCTTTCAGGTGATATCATCTTCCAGGATCTATCCCAGAGCAGTGGTTCCCAACCTATTCAAGTACAAGAACCCATTTTTAATGTGAAAAACTTTCATGGACCCCCACATGATAGTAATTATACTATGAGCATCCGTTGACTGAGAAACTACATCATGACAAAAATCTACTATGAATTCAGTAATGCTTTTAAATGGATTCATATTTTATTAATCACAACAGCATCTAAAAAACAGTAATACATATTCAAGCAAAATATATTATTTGTTCAGTCTACAGAAGGTATGTTTGCTGATGTCTTATTCTGAGTCGTTTAAATGAGATGGCTGGTGCTGTTTTGCAGCTTTCAGAGGCTGGAAGTCTGGTTGAAGCAATGACATTTTCAACTTTATATCTGGTTCTACATCCAGCTTGTTTTGGTATTTATATTTGAATGCAACAACGGCAGAAAATCCACTTTCACAATGAGCTCAACAAGCTTTCAGCCCTTGACAGAACAATTGGGGGATGCTTATTTATTTTGACTTTAACCCTGCTTTTTAGTGATAATTTGGCTTTCAAAAGAGCATTCGGGAATCAGAATCCAACACAAATAATGATTAAAGGCCAATATAGAACGTTCCTTGTAGAGAACGTTGTGCTGTTTCCAGGCACGATCAAGGGATGCTTGCTTGGCTCCCCACCACCACCTGTGGCCTTAGCAATGGCACTTGGGTTGGAAGAAGGGGGGGCCTCATCACCAGAATATGCTGGCAGACCTTTGGGCCCGTGTGTTAAGCTGCAGGTCTTTTCCACATCTGATAATGTAATCTGCCTTCATCGAACTGGCAATTTACGAACGGATAATAATGTGTAGGGAGGCTGCTCTTTGTAAAGGTGGGATGGCACCCTCTCCAGGGATGGTTGCTCCTCCCCCTGCACTTACCAGGCTGCCCTGGGAAGGCTGAGAGGGAGACGCCACATCCTGGTGAAGCTCTTGTCTCCTGATGGCTGCTTTATGCAGCTCAGGGCTTTCTCCAGCTGGTGGAGATGTGAGAGAGGCCAGGGAAGCTAATCAACAGACACACAAGGAAGCCCAGCAGAAGAGGCTCTTTAAAGGGCCACAGCCCACACTTCCATTTGAAGTGTAATCATTTCCAGCTGTCACTGAAAACGGAAAGGAGCGGACAATCGGAGCCAATAGGCTCCCACCCAAGACTCTCATGAGGAATGGCTCTCCTTGAGAGTAGGCAGGCAGCCTTCCTGGGCTAGTGCACACTTTGGGGCCCACAGCTGCGGCTGGCCTGATGCTGCCTGTATGGGGGCTCAGAGCAGGTGGACTCAGTTAGGGAGGTATGGTCACGCTGCAGCAAGCTGCCTGGAAGATGAAGTCCAGCCAGAAGCTGGCCCTACACAGAGCTGGGGGAGACATGGCTGCCATGGAGGCAAGCCCAGGGGAAAGAAACAGGTAGGGAGGAGGAAGAAACCTGTTCGAGCTGCATGGTTTTATGGACCCCTTGCAATAACTCCACACACACACACTCAGGAGTCCCAGGCCCACAGGTTGGGAACCACTGTTGTAGATCTTATGCAAAAAAGGTATACCTTTTTCCTGCAACAAAGGTCCTGGAAAAAATATATATATACATTCTTGGAGGGCCACTGAAAAATTTTTAAAATAACTACTGGCATCTGGCAGCTTACTGGGAACCAAAGGCTGAATTGTTGTCACTAAGCACGTATGACGGCCTGCTTCTTAACCCACTCCTGAATCAACCTGTGGGCGATGGCTTGCTTAGGTGGCACCCAAAAGGAGAGGCTGTTATCCCTTTCTTGGGAAGGCTTTGGTTCCCTTCTAAGGGCTTGTTCCACCTCCTCAAGGCTGAACCACTTGGCAGCTTCTAGTTCCTGTCTATTGATACTGATCTGGAAGAGAAAAGATATAAAAGATATAAAACTATTCCCCAAAACAACAACAAAGGGTTGACATAATGAACGCTAATATAGTACTATGGTTAAGATAAACAGGGAGTCTCTATACTTCAAATCCCAAAAATTCATCAGGTGGCCAGTTCTTTCCATCTGCAATGTAGGATGATAATACTAGCATATTACTGAGCTGGTGTAAAGATTACCAAGATTATGCAGCACTTGAACCACCCAGACTCATATAAACACTGGCCTGTATCCAACCATGCAGTGCATGCAGATGGTGATTTTTGCTGACCCCCCACCACACACACACTGCAGCCCACTCAGCCCACACAGTTTCCCCCCCCAAAAAAATTTTTGTCAGCAGACCCCCATCTACATCAAGAGAGGAGTATTACTAAAAATTGTCACACCCTTCTTAAGTGCCCGTAATTTTTCTTAATGTGAATAATATACACTAAGTATATTCTTATAATAAGGTAGGCATGATCCTATCCTATATAATATGTTGAATATATACCAGTAACCAAGACTTGACAAACAGTTTGGACGGGAAAGTAGGGCTGGGAAAGAAAATGTACCCAGAACTGTTAGTAGTACTTTAAACCACAGAGCCACACAGCACAATCACCTTGTAATATGGAGACTGTTTCAGGTAGGTAGCCATATTAGTCTGCAGTAGAAGAGCATAGTTCGAGTCCAGTTGCACCATAGAGACCAACTAGATCTCCAGGGTATGAGCTTTTGAGAATCAGAGCTCATACTGACCAAGGGAGCTCTAGCGGGATGTTAATGATGTAGTTTAGTTTCCAGACAGGAACAGACTAGCTGTTTTGGAACTCGTGAGATTTATCTAGAAGTGTTACTGTTTAATTTTTGTGTTCAAATTGCTTAAAAAAATCTTGGCTCTGAGGCTTCACCTGGAATTGAATACCTCTTTTGGTTGCAACTCTCATAGTATATCAGGGAGCACGACAGGGCTTGGCAACATAGTTGGGGACAATTATCCATGTGGTTTTTCGTTTATAAGTCAACTGACGATTGAGGCTTCGCAGGTCATCCATTTCACCACGTATATAAGTGTCACAGATCCCAGGTCTTAAACTAGTAACTTTCAGAGTCAGTCTATGGATTCAGCTTAATGGGAAATATTGTATTATTGTAGAAATCACACCCCCAATCTAAATTCAAATATGGCTGTCCACAGCCCTGGCCTGAAAACACCACCATATAAAAACTTTAAAGCATTTTTGAAATAATGTAATGTTAACAATTTTAAATGTTTAAATATTGTAAATACTTCTATTCTTGCCCATAATTAAAAATACCTTTCTGCCACCCACTAATAATCTGTGAGTTAGTTTCCTTTATCACATTATTTCTCCTAGATATTTTTTCCAGGAAGTGGGGGAGGCAACCTTTGCAAGAGGGCAGGAGAATTGCAGTGGTTTTGTAGTATCTGCTTCTTTGCAATTGCATAGAGGAAGCTCAGGGGAAAGAAGCTGGTATGCCAGCAAAGAAGGGCTAGTCCAAGAGTAACATCACTCCTTCAAGCAAGATTACCTGCCTTTTGCAGCTTCCCTGAAACAACTTCTTGGTGACCAGCTCCTAAAACTAACAATCTTGATTGCGGCAGGGGTACTTTTCTTTGAGCAACACTCAAATGCATTTTAAACAACATTTCACGATAGGTTTTTAGCTTGTGGCTCATGAATGGCTATTTCTATGGTTTGTACTTTGTACATACTGACCTTGGGCCAGTTGCGCATTCTCTCAGCCTAACTTATGATTTAGGGATGTTGTTATGAGGATAAAATTGAAAGAAAGGAGAAAGATGTTGTATATGGCTTTGGATCCCCACTGGGGAGAAAAGAGGAATCTAAATAAATAAATAAAATACCGGCAGGCTATATAAAATCCTAGAAAGATGCCCACTTTAGGCCATAAAATAATATTTCAACATTGCACAAGCATCTTGTATTATGAGTACATAAACAAGGAATTGTACTCCCCAGTCTATTTACGAAGAGGAAGCTGAAATGACTAGATTAAGTGCAGAGGTATGGGGGATTAGGAGATGGAGCTCAATTTATACAAAATACAATACACTGCCAGTCTTGCATACAAGAAGAGGAATGAGGCTTATTTGTGGAAGATGAATGCTTTCAATAACACGAGTCAATAAAAGTTTGGTAGCCTCCACATCAAGAGAAAGTCATTAAACATGAAAAGGAGCCACCCTGGCCTCACGTCTTACCTTGCTCTGTTGTGGACACACCATGGCATGACAACCAATCATTAACGAGCTGTTCGGGAATGGCCAGTGCTGAGAAGCAGAATACCAGAGAGACTCGATTTCTAATCCCACCTCTTCAGCCACTTCCCGTTTGACTGTCTCTTCCAGAGTCTCACCTAGGAACAGAAAGCTGAGCTTCATGTCATATGAGAAATGACCTTTGCTAATAACTACAAATGGAGAACCTTACTTAGACCCTCGACTGGTGGCTTACTGGAACATCATCATAAAAAGCTATTCTGGTGATGTGTGGACCATATAAGTAAGTGTGTTTGTGTGTGCATGCGTGCACGTGCGCGTGCTGCCTTCAAGACATAGCTGACTTGTGGCATTGATCTGTACTTCTGAAAGCATTGCCTCAGGTGACCTACAGATGTGCGTATTTTTAGGATTCTTCTGTATATGGGAGCATGAACGCATCCAACAGTATTTAAAATAAATACTGAAATAATAATAAATCACATGCTTTGCATGTTTAAAATTCCTGGTTCACCTCCAGTCATGTCCAGTTAAAGAATTTCAGGAAACTGGTGTCATAATGAGAGAAAGATTCTCCGGGTCCCCCAAAGAATTGATCCCGGCCTCTTATGATGGAACTTCGATGCTTATTGACAGAATATGCAACTCAGGCCTAGAGGCCTTCACTGCAATCACTCCAGCCGCCATCTTACAACAACCAAATCGAGGTTCTTCTTTCCGGACTCCAGCAGGGGCCAGATGGTGTCACCTCCAAACATTAATACATTATTAACTGCATAATACTCTATTCCACATCTGGGAAAGACTTCTGCCCAAGACCATGACATAGAACTATTGCCATCAATCAGCTGACAGTACTAAGATATATGGACGAATGCCTTCTTCCTTTAAAATAAAAGTTATGTCATGGTGGTAAATATGCCGAAAATACAAGAGCAAAAAAACCTGAAGGAAGATTTCCCCCTACATTAATGTCTATGAAGGAATTTTAAGAGTCGACTCAGTTGTATCCATATTTGAGACAACTTTGAACAGCAATATTTCCATTAACAGTTGACTGGTATCTGCAAGGTTCATAAATTATGGCAAACTGCATGCAGTGTTATAAACTAGTTTGTTCTCACTCCCACAACTCATGGTATATTCCTAGTGCGGGCCTCTGTGCTGAGTGAGCACCACACACTACACTGTGGCACATAATTAAATACTGTGCATGCATGCGTATATCAAACGGGGTCACATGTGTCCTTACCCACATCACAGAAGCCAGACAGAGCACTGTACATCCCTCTAGGAAATGACTCTTGCCGTACAAGAAGACACCGACTTCCATCAGACACCAAAGTAATAACCACTGGAGACATCTAAAGTGGCCCAAAGCAGAGCAAGTCAGATGGCAGCCTTGAGACCAGCCAACCACTAGGTAGAAATCAAAAAAACAATTCAAACCAGAGTACCGCAGAGGTGTAACTGAACAATATTATGGCACCCACTCAGAATGCTCTAGCTTTTATAGGCAGAGGTTGGAGCAAAATAATGAGAGCCAATAATCTACTGGGGGCTTTGCTGCTATTCTGCTGTCAGCCTCAGAGTTTTTGCCAGCCAAGCCAAAGACTGGAGGCCTTACCAGAGGTGTGCTGGGCGTTTGAGGTACAGCGCTTCCAGCGAATTTTAAAGTGCAATCTTATGCAGAGTTACTCCAGTCTAAAAACACTGAAATCAATGGGCTTACAGTGGAGTAACTCTGCATAGGATTGCACTGTTTAAGATTTAATTTTGGGGCACATGGATTCATATAAAAAACATACTACAGGGAGAGGTTATAAGCCTCCCCCTCATGCCATTTTCCCAACTTGGAATGGCCCAAGGCAGCCACCCTTTGCTCCACCGGGCTGAACTGCCACAATCCTGATCCAAATTGGGCCCTGCAGACTCTCCAGGGCCAAGTCCTAAGCTCCCTACACTGGATCAGCCTCCTCCTCCTCCTGCACACCTGACCAGACCCCTCTTACAGCTACATGTGCCTTAAAGGATGGTTTCAGACACAACTGCTTCTGCAGGCTTGCCGAAGCAGCCACTCAGGAAACGGGCATTCTTCTTGCTACCTTAAAGCCCACAAAAGGACTGAGCAGACCAGGTTGGCTTCAGATTTTTCACATCACTAAATTCCTCTGCTTTTGCTGAGACACTTAGAGTGGCCTTCCTTGCTTTGCCTGGGGGGGGGGGGGCAAAGGAGGGAGAGAAAAGCTGAGTTCAGCATATTCCACTAGGCTACTTTCTAGCAACAAAGTAAACCATTTTCCTCTCTTCAGTGACTGCTCTCCTAAAGGGTCCCAAGGGCAGTCCACAAGAAGTGAAGTAAGTTCTAGGCTAAAGACTCCTGGCTAGCTGCATATATGGTGCTAGGACTTCTCCCTTTCCTCTCAGATGCTCACCTGTGGGTAATAGATGATTTCACTGCTGTGGCAGACCCGTTTGCTCCCAGCCAGGTTCTTCTTGGTGGGCTGCCCAGTTTTTCCACAATACTGGTTGTTGTTATGCCAGCGAAGGAGAGCCTGAGCCTACAAATACCAATATTCCCAAGTCAAGGTTATGAAGCTCTCTCTGGAATATTCTGAAGAGCACTGCAACTCTCCTGATGAAACCACAATAACTACCTCACGCATGCTCTACGGAAAAAAACATCAAAGCTCCATTTGTAAAACCACTGCTCCTGAAAATTCATATTTTATTTAGGACATCTTTCCTCTAAGAAGGTCAGGGTAGTATGTCAGTAAAAACCTTCAGATCAGGAAGGTTAGGCACAGAGAGAGAGAGAGAGAGAGAGAGAGAGAGAGAAAGAGAGAGAGAGAGAGAGAGAGAGAGAGAGAGAGAGAGAGAGAGAGAGAGAGAGAGAGAGAGAGATCAGTTCAAAGCCAAAAAAGGATTTGAACTTAGATTCCCCAATCCAAACCCAACAGTCTCAGAAGTTCCACAGGGTTTTTTTTTTGTGTCTTATATGCAAATTCTCTCTCAACACCTAGCAACTCAAGATCATCTATGTGAGTTTGTGAATTCAGATTTTCTCCCTAATGAATTGCTTTACATATCCATTTCTCCAGCATTTTTCAATCACTGACAATCGCTTTTTGGCTGCCTTCTGGGTTCTAGGAAGCAGTGTAATGTTTCTCAAGTTGTATTCTTCATGTTTCTCAGGGGTCTTTCACAGCTGCAAACTCCACTCTGCCTTGCTATCTTACAAAGTGGTAACTATCAGCTGTCATTCTATTGGGACACTTTCATAAGAGTTATTTCCCATGTGACACCGAAGACGTAAAAAGTACGTCTCTGGACTTTTCTGCTATTCTGCTGTAAAATTCCATGATTTTACCATAAAAGGGATGACCCAGAACATAAGAAATAGTTCTGATTCATTCATAGAATTGTTCTAATAATCTGTATCATTGTATGTAATGATCTTGGGCCAGTCACACATACTTAACCTAACCTACCTCACAGGTTTGTTGTTGGGATAAAATGGAGGAGAATGATGTACACCATCTTGAGTCCCCACTGGGGGAAAGGGTGTAGTACAAATAAAGTCCTAATGAATTCTTGACCCTAAAAGTCTCTATGATGAATTCTCTGGTTCTAGAAAAGAACAAAGCAATGCGCCTATGCAAAGAGAGTCAGGGGACAGAATCATAGGGTTGGAAGGGACCTCTAGGGTCATCTAGTCCAACCCCTTGCATAATGCAGGACATTGACAAATACCTCCCCCACCACACACACCCAGTGACTCTTACTCCATGCCCAGAAGATGGCAAAACACTGTCAGGATCCCTAGTATACATTCAGGATGTTGGAAGAGAGAGTGTTTCACAGAGAAGAAAAGAAAACTGGGAGAAACAATGAACGGAGGCTAGGAAACTGTAGAGGAAAGGAAGATGACTTTTCAGATTCTGATGTGAAACAACAACTAAATCTTTGCCTACAGCTTTCCAGCATTAATATGCATGTTAACAGACATAAGGTGTATCACATCCAAAGCCCTTCATGGTCTTGGAACCTTGTATCTGCGGGACTGCTTCACTCCCTATTTTTCACTATGAAACCTTCGCTCGTCTGAGCAATGCCCTGCAGATGGGCAAGGTCAACAACTGCCGATACACATACATACTCGCAGCCCCCACCCTATGAGGTCAGGAAGGCTTCCGCTCTCCAGGCATTCCACAAACTATGCAGTACTAAATGTTTCAGGAGAGCTTTTTCAGACGGTAATAGGGCTATATTATAACAGAATGTTCAGAAAGATTCTTTAATAAGGGGAAAGCGACTATGGACTTTACTACTGTGTACAGTACATACTGTCGCTTTATGCATTATTCTACTATGTAACTTCTGCATCATTTAACATGTCATGTTAGTACTTATCAACTTTGTTTCAGATCTCTGCTTGGTTTCAGATGTCTGCAAACCTAATCCAATTCCATCCTATGGACTTGTGCTGTGTAATCTGTCATGAGTTCCAGAAGGAAAAGTAGAATATAAATAACATAAATAAATAAAATAAACAAATACCGAGGAAATCAGCGTTGCATATTCCTCTTCTAACTGGAAAAATGCTTTCCGTAAATCTGCAAATGATCCACCAAGTTCAGATTCAATGGTGGCCCTCTCCAAAGATCCTGGAATTCAACAAATCTGCAGGAATCAGACATTTTGGTTATTACCCCCACCCCACACCCTTTTATTTCATATTAGCAACACATAATTATGGCAGGGTAGTTAATTATACTGTTGTCACACAGGCAGCAGTATCATGCTCAGAGTAACATGTCTCCCCCCTCTCCAATGAAGATACATTCAGAGAAACAGTCTGACTTCATTAAAAGGGGACGGAGGGAGTTAGAATTCTAACTAGCAAAGTACATTAACTGCTCAGGACTGTAAAATCTTAAGTGGTCTGCAAGGAACCCCAATGTCTCAAACTTCGTGAATGGGCAAAAAAAAGGAAATAAAATTATTATTTATTTATGCCCTGCTTTTCTTCCCAATGGGGGCCTGAAGCAACTTACAATGCCTTTTTCCTGTCTTCTATTTAATCCTAACAACAACCATGTGGGGTAGGTTATACTGACTGGCCCACAGTCTCCAGTGAGCTTCCATGACAGAAGGGGGATTCAAATCTTAGTATCCCAGATCCTAGCACAACACCATACTGGTATGTATAAGAGCATAATGTGACGTTCAATGAAAAAAAATTCTCAGGTTCACATGCACACTCATAAGATCTGAACTGGCTCTCACTATGCATAATCTGAATCCAGTGGAACACTTCACCAAAGGATTTGGAGTACTGGATCTTCCCCCACCTTCCCCTCCCACAAGGAGCCTGCTGTTTGTCTTGAAGCTCCTGAGGGCTAGACAGCCTTGTCAGCAAAATGTGCCACCAGATGGAGCACTGAAGTGACAATGGGGGAAATCAGGTAAAACTGCCTCTTCTATTTGTGGCTTGCATTCGTGGAGGAGAGGGAGGGAGATGGTTTTACCAGCTTCCAGCTCAACTCTGCAGTGCCCCATCCTGTGGCATATCTTGCTTGTGATGCTCTCCTGATCCTTCAGAGAGAAGTTTTGGGACCAGCTGTAAGCTGCTTAAGAAGGTGGGGGGGAATCCACCCTGCCAACTACTTCTGTTAACTCTTTTGCTAGATCCAACCCCATATTTATAATTTATTAGTACACGTGAAATAACATATGTGTTTCTGGTTGCCTCATCTCCAAAGGATAGGGTAGAGCTGGAAAAAGTAAAAAAAAGGAGCAGCCAAAACAGACCAAAGGAAGGAACATCTTATCTACAAGGAACTGATAAAGCATTGAGTGCTTTTTAGTTTTGAGCTGGGAAGGAGAGATTCAGCTATAAAGCAACCATAAAAATCAGTGTCATCCCTCCATCAAATGATCCTCAAAGCTAAGCTACAAAGCATTAAGATCACTGGTGATTTTTTTTGTTTGTGATCTAAAAGCTTTCCTAAACAAGGTAGTCTTTCAAAGCCTTCTAAGGGTCAGGAGGCAGTCTAAGGTTATAGTCCTATGCCCACTTAAGCTCGCTGGGATTTAAATATAAGCAAATATGAATCAAGAAGCCCTGCAATTCTAACCTAGGTCCAAAGCAAAGTATGGGGTACACTCGTCTGAACAGCCAACAAGCATGGAGTCCTCCATCCGCTCTTCACTCTGACTGAACTTCACAAGGATCCTTTTAACTTCTGAAAACCAGAAGAGGAATCAAAGAAAAGAAAGAAGAGTAAGAAGATACACTTGACACAATTGCAGCAGATGTAATTCATTCTTACCAGCTCTACCATCTAGAACAGCAGCATTGAAACAAAGACACAGAAGAAGCCTGCAAAACCTAAGCCAGCTTGAACACCAGAGACCACAGTTTTAGAAAAACATAGACATTTCAGTGTTATGGATCTCATCTGTCTTCCTCCATCATCCTGCTTGAGCTGTTCTCACGGGTCTTTGGAGGCAAGCAATGGTTTTTTGTGTGTTATACTTCCTTCACATAGATATGGTGGTTCTCATAAAAATTAAGTAACTTTCCAATCTCCATGCCTGGTTAGACTTTGTTTGCTATAGAGAAATTAGTTACCTGCTGCATTTATCTTTGGCGCCAAGAGTATTTTTCCTTTTTGCTGTAAGAAGGGGGAGAGATTGTGAAACAGGAAGAAAGATCCTGCATTATAGGCTTGTCTACAAGCATCATCGTCTTCTTTTAGCTCAAACATGTATCTGCAGTGGGAAAAGGAACAGAAAGAGCATGAGATGACCAAGAGAAGGTTATACAGTGGTAGCATCTGCTGCATTCATCATCTCCAGATACTCAAAACACACTAATAATAACTAGAGAATAAAATTTACCCAACAATATTTCTGAACATCCAGCATAGCATATTATTTGCTAAGAGGCTTAAAGCGTCTTTAAAGAGGCCTTCTTTACAATTTCTGGCTGTGAACAAGTCTGGTTACCTTTCAAAGATCTTATCAAGAATTTTTTTTTCATTCTTTCCCTTATTAAGGCCATGAAGACAACTATCCTAAATATTCTTACTTAAGAGTAAAGCCCCATAGGGTACAACTGAGCACCTTCCAAATAAGAGGACAGGATTGCCTTTCTTGTCCCAACTATCTTGTGTTTACAAAGGAGGAGAATTGGATGATAAAAATCAGTGGAAAGACTTGCACCCCCCACTTCAATTCCTGTCCATTTATTTAGGTTGACAACTTACAGCCAGACCACATACTAGACACCGAGAGAGAGAGAGAGAGAGAGAGAGAGAGAGAGAGAGAGAAGATGCAAAATAGTTTCATACTATCATGGCTGGCTGAACTAGAGTGTCGTACCAGGATCTGGGAGACCCAGGTTAAAATCCCCACTCCGCCACAAATCTTGTTGGATAACCTTGGGCCAGTCACTTTTTTAGGCTGACCTACATCACAAGGTTGTTGTGGGAGGGAAATGTAGGAGGAGGGAACAATACATGCTGCCATCTGCTCATTGGATTAATTGGAAAAAAAGTACTAACAGTGCAATCCTAAGAAGAATTACTCCAGCAGAAGCCCATTGAAATCAATAGGCATACACTGGAGTAACTCTGCTTAGGACTGCACTGTAAGTAAATTAATGAACACTATAATAATGTCAGCTGCAAGGAAAATGCTACGTACAGAATTTCCTATTGCTGTCCATGGCAATGATGACAAGACTTTCCTTCAACTTGAGATGCTAAAAGTGTGGTTAGCATCTCAGGATGTTTACCCAGATTTTGCAGAGATGAGCAGAAAAGTCAACGTTCTGTTTTAGCAGCTGCTGTTTCTCCTACTATATATATGTATCCTGTACGCAAAATGCAGGAAGATATGCAAGATAACTCTTAATTAAAGCAGGTCCCACCTCAGCACCCCAGATGTTTGGCCTCTGTTCCACTTTCTCAACCATTAGGCAACAACTAGTATAATTAATTGGATGACATACCTGCATAAACACATCACTACAGTACAAACACTCCTCAGTATCAAACCAGCAAGACTCTTGAATGACTTGGTAAAACTGAGGACATGCCTGTCGCAAAGGTATGCATGCCCCCCCCCCCACCATTTTGCCAATTTAGTGTGAAGTCCTACATGCAGACAAGACTGCCCAAGAAAGAAAGCACTATTTGGTAGGGCTTTCCCTTCAATGTAGTACATTGCCCAAACCAGTCTTGGGAATCTCTGTTTACCATGTAAGCATCTGAGATCTGAACTACCCACTCGTCTGGGCTTGTGGTTTATAGAGGCTGGGTGCACTGAATCAGAGCTCCAGACAGATGCATATAGATCCTAAAGCAGTCCTACACAGCATATGGGTTTACCAAGCTGAACATCCTCCAGCAGCTACAAATTGGGTAGGTGTCTGACAACCTCTTTGTTTTTGCAGTCCCCAGCAGGCTGAACAATCAGGAGCTTTATGAAGCTCCAGGTGGGCAGCCATGCATGGTGGGGAGGTTGTATTTCTGCTCAGCCATGATTTAAAATGAACTGGGAGCAAAGTTTAAGGAGCAACGGTTTCAGCTCTTAGACCTTTGTCACGGGAGCACAACGCCTAAAACATTTTTCTGCGACTAGTACTGATTCTGCTTTCCCCAGACCTTATCAAAAGATCAACACTTTCAGGTATCTGCAATTATACGTATTGCACAGTACATCAGAAAGCACTGCCATGATACAGGATTCATCTTGCTAGCAATACTGTATAGTACTGAATTTAACTGGGCTAAGCTCAGAGCCTCACCCAGAGCCGGAACTTACCTCATTCTCCTGATGTAGGTGGAACAGAACCTGTAACACAGGGAGGGGACTTTTCTATATGCCACATGACAAGCTACAGGGACTATCATCTTGGGAAAGAAGCTGCTACAGTTTAAAAACAAGAACAAGGTAGTACATGTTGTTATAAACAGCCACAAAATGGTTATGGCTATAAATGGCCACAGTTTCCAATGTCATTATTATAGAAAACAGGTTATGCCAGAGAGAGTCAGAGAAATCCATGCAATTTGACAAGGGACGTGAGAGTATATAAACAGTACTGTACTTAGTTTTGGAATGCATGAATGAGAGACGGCTGTAAAATGTCTGGATAACCTCCCATCATCCCTTTTAGATCAGATATCTTTATTACGGTCATAGACCACACAATAATAGCATACCACCTACAGTCAGGGTAAGTCATATTATTTACAAATCTATTCACTAAAATTTCAGGGTACAGATTCTTAAATATTTAAAACCTTAAAACCTGAGTGCCTAAGACCAAATTATTAAATATTTAAATCCTTAGCATTATAAAATATTTAAATATTTCCCCCGGTAAAATACTTCCTAATCTGTATGGCTTGCACAGCAAAATTTGCCACCTTTAATGTAATTTCATCATCCCTTTTAGACCTTGGCCGTTTCCAGATGACTTACCTGAAGCCGCTCCATGCCGCAATGTTGTGGATCGTGCCGGGGAAAATGCGAAATATCGCGTTTTCCCTGGCACGATCAACAACATTGCGGCATGGAGCGGCTTCGGGTAAGCCATCTGGAAATGGCCCTTGTTTTAGTATCTTTTCACTGTCCCTATCTTGCTTTTAATGGAACCTTTAAAAAACAAATTAGGGTGCATCAGCTTTCTTTCCTTTCATTCTGGTCTCTCCCATAAACTATGAGAAAAGGTGGGGTAAAAATGTTTTAATAAATAAAATTAATAAATAACTGTATATAGTAAATGCTGCTGAATGTGTTTGATTAAAGAGTAAACAGTCACAATGTAAAAATATTAAAAGCCCCATCGTAGGGTAGACTTCTAAAACTAAACGTAAAAATAATAGAGTGGGTTTATGGAGGAACTCGCTTCAGCAGCAGCTCAGGCTGCTTCAGAAGACGTTAGCAGAGCAGGGAAAGAAAAGTTTTCTGCTAGTAGTTTTCGGAGTGGGTGGAGAGCAATCCATTGGTATGAGAATAGGGGTGTTCAGTACACAAACGTACTCCCTGTTTTCATCTGAGCATGCTGTAGATGAGTTCCAAAAAGATAAGTTTAAGAGTGATTATTATGGTTAAGGAAATCATACAGAATTCCTAGGAAGCCTATTATTGTGTTTCAGAAAGCAGCATTTGAGGCGTTAAAATCTTAACTGCATGAAGAAAGCGAAAAATACAGGTTGGGTTTCCTCCAAGCAGCCTACCTATCAATTTCAATTCCCTCAGAAGCTGAGCCCCAGTCAGGAAAGACATCAAGACAAATACACGCCCGGCACTTACTGTTTGCAAAGCCAACGGCTGTTTCCGTCAGCCGGAAACGTTTAGCGACAGCTCGACCACAGTGAGCGGCATGGATTTTCTAGGAATGAACCTCACCAGTGTGCCTGTTAAATATGAACTACAACGTCCAGAATCCTTAGCTCCAAAGCGGATCTCTAGGAAGCGTAGTTTCTAGTAGGCAGCCGTGTTGGTCTGCAGTAGAACAGCAGGATTTGAGTCCAGGGGCAACTTAGAAACCAGCAAAAATTTCAGAGTATAAATTTTCAAGAGTTAAAGCTCCCTTCGTTAGCTAACCTTCTTGGAAATGTAGTTCCACTAAGAATAATTCCTTTAATAATATATTCGGGATGGACTTAAATATACCGGAATTTTTCTGCAGCAGGAATGTTAGTGAGACTTGAGAAGGTAGGGGTCAAAGCACAGTGGTATGAGTCCAACACAAAAGTTGTCTGTTCTCCTAAGTAAGTGATCAAAAGCAACAATAAGCCTTGTAGCATTTTAAAGATTACCAAATGTATTGATCGTTTCAAGTAGAAGTAGCCACGTTTGTCTGTAGTAGAAGAGCAGGATTCAGGTCCAGTAGCATCTTAGAGACCAACTAGATGTCCAGGGTATGAGCTTTCAACAATCAGAGCTCCCTTCGTAAGATACCAGGAGTGGTAAAAGGAAGGAGTCGTGATAATCCAGGAGAAAGGTGGAAGGGGTATTGTAAATTAGAATGTCAGGACTCAGGAGGGTAGCTATAATACATGTAAGTAGCTCGATAGAGTATGGGTGTGAAGGGCAGAAAATTAGCATTTGAAATGTGAAAAATCCTACATCCTAATTCAACCCTGGGAAACCCTAGGTGTATTGGCTGGCTCCCCATGCCCATAGCAGACCAAGCAGGTGAGTGGGCCAGTGGCCTGGCATGCAGGTGTCCAGTTTTTTGACGCCATTTCCCCCATGACGGTCTGACAAAAAACAGGACTGTCTGGGGAAAAAAACAAGACACCTGGCAACACAACTGATAACCCATGAATCACAACAATAGCTCACGAACCTGTAGGGTTGCCAGGTTTCCTTAACCTTCCAGTGGTGGTGGGGACCTGGCACTTACCTTCCTGATGCTCTTTCTCTCACGTGCTCAAAGGAAGTATGATGACATCACTTCTGGAAGTGCCATCATTGCCCCCGTGGGGAGCATGCCCGCTGTGCACTGGCCCAGGAAGTTTCTTGCCTCCTGGCCTTTCCCCATGGCCTTTCCCCCACCCCGCTGGCCAGGTGAGTGAGAGTAGGGAGGCAGAGCTCGGAGCGGGGGATCCCCTACCCCCCCCAGGGGACCTGGCAGCCCTAGGATCCTGTCACATCCCAATGTTATGTTGGTTTACTGTCAGTGCTTTTCTAAGGTTTTAAACAAGCCTTTTCATAGCCTTACCACAGGAGAGACTGCATAGCAAGCATGCCCTACCAATGATTAATTTTGAATTCTCACCCAAACAGGATGTGGAATGGGGAGAGAAAATCCAGCCTTCACCTCCTCCTTCACCTATATTTTTTCCACCATATGCTGGTTTACCTCAGGAAAGCATCTTGACAGAGCACAGTTGCCACAGTCTTCACTGATTTTCCTTTCTCACCTCAGGCACGTGATAAACAGCAGCAGGTCTGTTCACAGGAACATATGAAGCTTTCTTATACTGAATCAGACTACTGGTCCATCAAGGTCAGTATTATCTACTCAGACTGGCAATGACTCAGCAGGGTCTCTTTTAGAAGCCTTTCACATCATCTACTACTTCATCCTTTATGCTGATGATGCTGGAGATTGAACCAAGGACCTTCTGCATGCCAAGCAGATGCTCTACCACTGAGCCACAGCCTCTCCTGTAACAACTGCCCCCAGGTGTCGCATCCACTAGCAACATCACACAGGCCAGATCCAAGCCAAGCAGACCCTGAACCACTGCCAGCCCTGCCAGGGCTACTTGGCTGTATTTGCTCCTGGCAGCTAGTAGTCCTCCAAGCAGCAGTCTACCAGGAAGTGTCCTGATATATTAAAGGGTGGGAGAGGAAAGGGTCCACTTTGGATTTTAATCTCACACGTATCTTCTTACCCTGCTTTGGAGAAATTCAGCACAACCAGTGTTGGGTCATGTCATGTTGTATCATGTTAGGGATCCCAGGTCCCTGGTGGGCGGGGAGGGGGAGATCTCCTGCTCCCACCATCCCCACCACCACTCACCTGGTCAGCAGGGGGGCGAGGCGGGGAAACAGGCCTCCCAGGTGCACACCCAGGGCAGCGCGACAATGTCACTCGCAAGAGTGGTGTTGTCGTGCTGCCCCGAGAGCACTCCTGTATTTTGCAGCAGGCCCATTTGGGCCCCAAATTGGACTCATTTGGGGCTCATATCAGCCCACAGCAAAGCACGTGTGCACTCCCAAGGCCTGCAGAAGGACGTCACTTCCAGGAAGTAACATCATTACGCCATCCTGGGAATGCTTCTGCGTGCAGGATTCTCAGCCTTTTTCGTTCAACTTCCCCAGCAGTGCTGCCAGAAGTCTGGAGTTCATCTAGAGAAACAGAAAAGGAAGAAAGTTCTGTTTTTCTGTAAGAATATCACGAGTACAATGTAATGTTAAAACTTGGCCTATGAGAACAGAAAACTCAGTATTTAGCCTGAACCAATGCATCCCAAACAGCCGCCATGTTTCGCACAGCACTGAACCAGAGGGCTTTTTGTGGGCTTTAAAAAAAATGGTAATTGCTGTAGTGTTATAAAGCTGTAGCTGTATCATCTACTGATTTTTTAAAAAGCTCACCAGTGGCATGATGGGAAAGAAACACAGAGAATATAGCAGCTAACAAAGTGCACAGAAGGCTCTCTGTGAAGGAATAAACTCATAAGCCCTTCCATGTTCTTTCTGGTTGGCATTCAGGAGTTCAGCTAACCCCCGTGACCATCTTAAGTCTCCAGTTGGTGAGGCCACTCTTTCTCCTTGCTTCTGAAGGGTGCCAAAGTGGGCACTGCAGCAAAATGCAAGAGTAACGAAGCTTCTTCCCTGTATCGTGAGTTTAAACACCCTCTGTCTTTCTCCCTCCCCACATGGATGACGTTACTGTCGTTTGCTGAGCTAAAGGAAAGGAGATATCCTTCTATAACTATAATCTTCCCAGTTTTATCTGACCTACTAGCATTGTGTGAGAGAGTAAGTCCGCTATCCTGCTTCAGCCAGTGCGATTTTCATAACCAAAAGTTTGAGTGTTCTGTGCTGGGCGCTTGCTGGGTTTTTTCTTTAATCTCAGTTACCAGTCTGCAGCTAGGTTCCTGTACACCTTTCACTGAATTCTAGAGGGCATTTCTCCACAAAATGGAGAATTCTTACCACATGAATGCAAAGCAAAGTTTCTGAAGTGGAGAAGAACCACCACCTTCAGGATGACATTTGTCTGCCTAAGTGCCATAGCTGATCAATGTGCATATAGAAATAAACAAAAACAAAATAAATGGGCTATTTACAAAGTATCTTGATATAATGCTGCCCCTTTATGTATTTATTGTCCTCAAATAAGGTAGTAAAAGTTGTCAAGCATTTAATTAGAAGCCACACTTCATATAAAACAAAATAAAAATGAGGCACTGAGAGGATATGGCATACTTGTTATTAGAAGATGTACAATGCTGTTAGGTTATGCTTGAGTGCTCCTCATGAATTTCTCGAACACAGCAAAGACTATCAAATTAATCCACCGGACTAAAAGGATTAACTGAGAAAACAGCACGCATAAATCTCCCCTTAACAAGAAGAAAAGACTACGATAAAGGACATGTCCAGCTTGCTTATCTGAAAGATATATCAAGCTCTCATTCATTTGCATATCAAAGTTCTAGTGCTATTTACATGAAATGTTGTTTTTTAAATGTAATGCTAAGGAAGGAAGCATAGATGCAGAGGAGTTAGCCGTGTTAGTCTGTGGTAGCAAAATCAAAAAGAGTCCAGTAGCACCTTTAAGAATAACCAATTTTATTGTAGCATAAGCTTTCGAGAATCAAGTTCTCTTCGTCAGATGCATGATACAGAGACTGGTCAAATATAGAAGAGGAGGGAGGAGAAGGGGAGGAGAGAGAAGAGGCAATTAGGGGGGGAAAGGGGAGGGTGCAACCAAAACATTCCTTTGCTAGTATATGTAAACATCTCCTTTTAGTGTGTGGATCAGTTGGCTTCAAAGGAGTTTGCCCTGTTAGTTTGTAGCAGCCAAACAGCTAGACCATCCAATTCCAATGCAGTATGAGCCTTCGATAACCACAGCTCTCCCTGCCAGATGCATCTGACAAAGAGATCTGTGGTCCCCGAAAGCCCACGCCAGGTGCCACTGAGCTCCCACAGACCCCGCTTCTGTAAAGGAAATCTGTTACCTGTGATAATGTGGTAACCATTCATAGTCCCTATTCAGTCCCAGCTTGACAGTCAAATTTGCATATGAATTCCAGTTCAGCAGCTTCCCATTGGATTTTGTTTTTGAAAGGTTTCTGTTGAACTACAGCGCCCTTTAAGTCTTTGGTGGAATGTTCTGGATATATTGTTGTATGGCCCCTTCCAACTCTATGATTCTATGTATAACGCCAAAGGTTCCACATTCTGTCATCTGGTGATCAGTTGTAATTCTGAGAGATCTCCAGCCACTACATGAAGGTAGGCAACCCTACATACTAAAATCACCTAAAACATTGAACAAAGGCCATCTTTCCTCACTATCTCCTTCTTTCCAGTCACAGCATGTTAAAACATGTCAAACCTAATAGAGTGCCATGAAAAAAATTAATGGGTAAAAATGCAGGTGGACAAAAAACATTCTAAGCGTAGCAGAAAACAAAGCAGAACAGATGTGCCTTTCTCTGTTCTCCAGGGAAGAGACCAAATCAATTTCCCAAATAAGGCATTTTATAGCCTAGATGTTACTACTAAAAATGCCTTATCAATAATTTATCTCTCTTTAAAAAGTTTTTTAAAGAAATCACAGACTTTTCATATTCTTAAACTGAAGTAAAAAAAAACCTTACCCTGTTTGTGTTGTTGGTCCAAGAATTGGGAAATTGCAGTTAGATGGTGAGGGCATTGTTTTAGTCATTATGATTTTTTATTCAATTAGTTAAGACATGTGTACTGAGGTCCTTGCAGTTTGAATTCAAGGCAGCTTCCCAAGATATCAATCAAACCACAATTTTAGCCACAATATAATAATGAAGAATAAAATCGGCAAGAAGATTTAAGACCAATAAAAGAAACTTGTATAGCAAGTTAAACAAAATACAGGAAGATGAGGCTGGGCAAGAAAACCAAATTAAAACTCACCATAAATAACTCAGCAGCTCACAATCACCAAAACACCCAGATGACAAATGTCTTTCTCTAGTGCCTAAAACTCAAAAATACTTTTATAGTCCGTCAAGCCATCGTGGAGAAGATATGCCACACTTTGGATGCCACAACAGAAAAATCCATTGCTAGTGTTCACTCACAACAGCACCTTTTTTCACCTGGCCAGTTCATATGGAAGGAGGCAATCCTTTAAATACCTCGGTCTCAGACCATTCAGGGCTTAATTGTGCCAGAAGCAATCTGGTATCTAATGTAGCCCTTTTTAAGGCTAGCGAGCTTAGCTATATAATGTCTGCCGGTAACTTATCCGTATTTTGCAGTGGAAACGGGTTGCTAGGTCCAGGCTGGGAAATTCGTGCCGATGCTGGATGAACCAAGATAGGCCACCACGTCATTTATATAGAAGTTAAATAACATTGGTGCCAGCAAGCATCCTTGCCTGAACTCCTTTGTGGGTGCCAATTAGGTCGTAGAGGCAACCTCTAACTCTTAAAAGGCTCTTATCATGAAGGGCTCTCATTAGTAAGAGCAGTCTTGTCTTCTGCCGATCATCAAGGATTCTAATTTGGTCCACAACTGGGATCTTGAGATAGAATTGAAGGCCGCCTTCATGGTCCTACAAGCCTCAAGTCCACAAAGGTAGTGAACAGTGAAATAGGACCATTTGAGGCATATTTTTCTATAAGATGTTATACTGTAGTACAGTAGTCCAGGGTTGATCTATGTTCTCTAAATCCAACCTGTTCTAGTGCTACCACGTTCTCTTGTGTAAGCCAGAGGGTGAACTTGTCCAAGAGATGCCTAGTGTATAACTTGCTACATATATTTAATAGGCTAATGGAGTGACAATTTGCTGGATTGTCTTGCCTCCCTTTTTAAAAATTTGCATGACTATAAGTCATAAGACTATAAATGCCAAGGCATCAATAAAGGTAAATAAAGCCGCTAAAAAGAGTGCCCACCAATCAAAGTTTTTTTAAAAAAAAAATCGGGTTGCATCCCATCAGATCTGGGCACCTTGCCCTTTTTTAATTGGGCAATGTGTGATTTAATTTTCTCAGGAGAAACTGAGGGCCACGGGGGTAGGCCGTCAAAGTCACCCAGTGTGACTGATACAGAGGGGGTATCATTATATAAGTGAACCAAAAAGGACTTCCAATCATTGGGAGGGGTCAGGATGGAGAGCAAGAGATGTTTGCTATCAGAGATGAGATGCCAGAACAATGTTGAATTTCGCTGCTTGGCAGCTAAGATCAGGTCTGACCACAGCTGTTTGGTATAGATCTTTTTAATATATACAATTAACTGCTTGTAAGCCATTTTTGGGCCCCCAACTCCTGTATGATTTCTGCTCTTTGGTTGTTTGTTGTTTTTTTAGGAAAATGATAAGAGAGTTAGAAGGGCTTTTTTCGTAATCGCTGTCAAACCAGGGCTTAGATTTTGGGGGGAAATTTCGAGACAGATCTATAGCACAAAATAAGATGGTTCTCAGTTCTTGGGTAAGATTGTTGTAAATCAGAAGAGGCTTGTTACTTGAGCAGGTTTCCTGACATGATGATTTGAATACTTGAAGGTCTATAGCAAAGATAAATTCCCTAAACCTAGAGACTGTAGCTGCGAGGACTACCTCACCCTGCGTGTTACTTGAGCGGGCAAACTAGCCGGCTCAAGCGAAAGGAGCTGAGTTTGCCAGGGTGTAAAGGGTTGGACCCACAGGAGTAAGGGGAAGTGGTCACTGTCAAGATAAGAGAGGAGTTTAAACCTCTTTACTGTAGGTAGTAGTGTAGCACAGGCTAGCATGCAGTCGATGGTGGAGGCCTTTTGGCCTTATATAAAGGTAAATTCTGCTGGCTGGTCTTCCGGAAAAGTGCCTTTTAGTGTGTAAAGACCCAATTTAAAAGCCAACTTGGCCAGGCAGTACCTCACAAAATTTGAGGATGGATCCCTGGAAATCCTGGGAAGAGGGAAGTTCTTAAGGGAATCTTCTGGGTCATTCAGTGTTTCCTTATATTTGGACTCCAGGCTAGGGTTATCAGGGCCAAGGCAAGTGTTAAAATCACCCATGAGAAGGATTCTAGCCTTGGGCTGGTCTGCCATAAGATTCATAAGATAATTTTCTAAAGAGCCCCAGATATCAGCTATAAGAGGCTTTTTATTTGCAGGTGGAATATAAACATTAATTAAAATTATAGTGTATGCTTTGCTTTGGAGCACCACTGACATTGCTAATTTGCCATGGGGTGTGTGTGTGTGTGGTTCTAGACACTGAAAGTTAAATAGTGCTGAAACTAGTATAGTTAACCCCTCTTTCATCCTCCCTCAGTCTCTCCCTGGGATTACTTTCACAAAAACAGTATTGAAACCCTGGCTGCAAGACAATATCTTTATCAGTCCAAATCTCTTGTAGAGCTATAACATCAAATTCCTGCCGGTAAAATAGGATATCAGGAGCAGAGGATAAACAGTGAAACCAACACCAGGAGAGGATTTTCAGTGTGTCATTCCATCTATCTGGCAGGGCCCCCAGGGATAGTCAATTTTGGGTGCTCCCGCTGCAGAGGGTACAATCAGTAGAGTTTTCAGGCTTCAGCTCTGGGTGGTAGCAAATCTGCTTGTAGGACCATGGATTTGCAACCGAGTTCCGTGATAGTATTGCAGAAGGGCTCTTTAGGGTCAGAAACTCAACTGTAGTTTAGTTGTGAAGGATTAGACATAGTGGTCATGATGATTAGTTGATTCATTGCCGCATTATTTACTGTGAGAGGTATCAGCTCCTGGTCCATCTCTTCATTTCTTGAGGCAGTGGGAGATTGCGGTGTTTTACTTGTGGGGGGGTTGATATATTGAAAGAGAGCATCTGGAGGCAGGGGGTCAGTTCCAGATCAGCCTCCATAGTAACAGGCACTTTGGCTTCCTGGCAAGAAGAATTTCTCTTAGCCAACAAAAGAGGTCTTAGGTTCGGGTCAGAGAACACTCTAGTCGTCAGAATTTGAAAAGTAAGAAATTTTCTGATTCTAAGCAGCATGTGTGGGAGCACCAACTTCTCAAATGTTAGAAGTATTCTATTCTCTTTAGTAGCGGCTGGGAGAGGTTCAACCTACATTAGGTCAATGCTGTCCGGATCCAATCTCATTAGTAGGCTGAGAGATCATTTAATAGCGGCCCAACTCTTCTATTTAGCAAAGTTAACTGGGATCTTAGCTATTTTCAGTGCTACCTTGTTCACCATTAGCACTCTCCTGTAGCCCTCTCGCTTTGTTGGATGGTTATTATCAAGTTGGGCGCACACCGGCTGACAAGTGCTTGGGCAGCCCTTTGGAAACATGTTGCTATGTTTTATGTGTTGCTTTAGCAAGCTCTTCCATTGTTTGGAGTTTAGTATTTTATTTAAATACTCCTGGATCTTAATAACCGTTCCTGCAGTTAATAGGCATCGATCCCCTATTAGCTTGAACAGTTCAGCCCTAAAGAGCCCTTTGTAGTGCTCGTCAGCATTGTGACTGTTGTGAATGCTATTTATGTGTGGCCACTTTGGCAATTCATGGACTTCAGAAAACAAGAGCTCATCATCTTTCAGATTTTCTGTGAATCATGAGGGGAAGGGTCACCATGTATCAAAGCAGGAATGATGTCTTTGCCACCTCAGATGTTTATATGAATTCATTTGGAGTTAATGGAGTCAAAGCAAGGCAGTAAGCTTTGGTATATTCTGTCAACTTGGGTTTGAATATTGGGAGGAGAGAAAAGTCTTGTGTATGTTGGTGCTGTCACTGACTGGTATTTGCTCAGTACTGTGGGGATGTTCTCAAGACAGAGGTTCACATATGCATTTCTCAGCACTTTAGCACCCAGTGTGGGTACTGGTTCCTTGTGGCTAGTCGCTCGCTATGCCACACATCTGTAGAAAGAAACCATATGGGCTGTAGAGGACATGGCTTCTTCTGACAGGTTTGGACACTGCCATAGATTCCACGAAGACACCTCTGGAGCAGACGTTAGAAACAAATCACCACAGACACTCTTATAAGAATATGAAATGCCATGCTGGATCAGTCCAGTTTGTCAGTACCAGCATCCTGTCTCACACAGCGGCCAGCCAGTTTCCCCAGAGAGTGAACAAACATTGCATAGAAGCCAAGACCTCTTAGCGCTGGTTTTAAAAGATTTACTGTCTGTGCGCGTGGAGGATCCCGAATCATCTTGGATAGCAGTCACAGATCCCAGTGGTCCTCTATGAATCTGTCTAAACCCCTTTTCAAGGGATTGCTATGCTACTAGCAATCACTTCCATTGGCAAGGAATCCTATCATTTAATCACGTGGTGAGTAAAAATGTACTTCCTTTTTGTCCGTCCTCAATCTACTGTCGCAGCCCCTCTCGTCTTTTCTAACCCAGTATCTTCCAGTGGGAATCGTTCGTCCCACTCTTCCAGTGCCCAAATCTTGCGCTAGAAGGGGTGTCTTGGAGAGGCTGTCCGTAAAGCAGGAATGGGGGGGGGGGTAATTCTCCTCACGGGCCCTCAGAGACGAGACTCCGGGGAAATAGCAAGCTCATGACAAAGGAGAGCTGCAGCACGGTGAAAGCAGGGGCTGGAGAGCGGTTTGGGCGGCGGCGGCGGGGTCTTTGTCTCCTTTGTCATGAGCTTGCTATTTCCCCGGAGTCTCTTCTCTGAGGGCCTGTGAGGAGAATCTCCCCGCCCCGCCATTCCCTTTAGTTGGAAATGGGGCGGGTGCTTGCCAATTGGCCAGCGCTTGCCGAGCCCCGCGAGGAAAGGTGGGGGGCCAGCATGGAACCCGCTGCTTGTGCTTGCGCTTGCGCATTACTTGGGGGGGGGCGCCGCTGGTGTGACTGGCCTCACGTAGGGCCGCTGCTTCTGCTTCTGCTGCCGGACTCGGAGGGGCCGCCTCCAGGGCCGGTGGGCGGGATGCTGGCCCGCATCAGCCTTCGGAGAAGGGCCTGCTCAAAGTAGTCTGTGCTTGGAGTGAGCGACTGAAGAGGGAGCGGGTGAGCGGCGGCGGTTGGTCCTGGAGGTGGGTCACCGCCGGGGCTGTTTCTCCCACATTTGGTTTAGGAATTGCAGACGTGGAGGACGAGGGGCTGAACTGGTTTGGGCTTTGGGCAGTATTTCTTCCAGCTTCGTCCCACAGAGTGTATGGGAGGGGGGCTTTTCGTCCTTTGCTGTGCTCGAGCGCCGGGGTTGTCGCCCTTTTCTTCAGCGACGCCTCGAGAAACTTCCTCATCTTGGGTCCGTCTGCAAAGCGTATCGCGCTTTGAAAGGCAAAACTAAGCCGGAGTCTAGCGGCGCTTTTGAGACCTAATGCCGTCTTAATCCCAACCCAAACTTTCCCGGACCGGGGCCCGCTAAACCACGTGCATCTGAAGAAAAGGGCTCGAGTCCGCGAAAGTTTTTAGTGCCGTCCTGAGAGCCCTTTCCTAGGCGCAACCTCATTGGTTACCGTTGAGTAGGATTCTGAGCAGACCTGTTTAGGATTTCTAAATCTGGCAACATGTATTAAACCTTTAAGGGACCGCTAAAATGCGTACAATCGGACTGCGTCTGAACGAGAGCTCTAGTTCACGAAAGTTTATGCTGGAATAAAATGTTAGATATGAAGGTGCCACTGCCGCCGGAGTCCCGTTTAGTTTGGTTACAGCAGTTTGGTGACCCTGCTGGAGCTTTTCAGAGCCCCCCCCCCCGCTCTTTGCCCCATTCTAACTAACTTTATCACACACACGGCCCCCGGTCCTTCGCCCACTCGGGAGATGCATGATATATTTTGTGCATAGGCCTGTTTTTCTCTCTCTCTTCCTAGGTAATCTTCCTGCGTGCCTCAGGCTCGCTCTTTTCTCCTCTTTTGCAAAGAAGCTTTGTACCAAGAACTGAGCTAGAGGAGAGAGTAAGGAAAAACGACGGGGTCTCTTGAAAGAGTCTTGACAGGCACATTCTCTCTCCTCTCAGACAATGCAACACTCTCTCCTTTCCTGGAAATAGCTGTGCCTGGAAACTTCGGGAGCTCGGTCTAGCCCAGTCTTGTCAGATGCATGCAGAGGGTTTTCATTCCTGCACTCACAGAAAAAATGAAGTTGAGGTGACGTGGAAGAGGGTCTTCATTTTAGCTCTCACCCTTCTTCAGCTGGGGAGGAGAACTGATTGAATATCTTTTTTCCCCATCTGTGGTGATTGGGGCTGAGTGTGTGTAGAGGAGGAAGGAATCAAATTTGTTCAGTCACGGTATCTTTGACTATATTTATTCAAAAAGTTCATCTCAGTTTTGATAATATGCTCATTGTCTTAATACCAGAATACATATGAGGCCTAATATTTCATTTTTAAAGACTTTCTTGCTTTACTAGATAATGGAATCTTATCTGTAGTTTATAGATATAGACATATCTGTAGTCCAATGGAATCATTCACCTATAGTCAAGATGTGTGTGTCACAGCATTAGTTTTCTGTTACTTCTTAAGCAGTTTAGACAAACTTGTAGGAAAAGTGTTGAGCTGTATTGGTTTGCAGAGAAATTCCTAGCCACGCATGCTCGGGATCCCCCCCCCGCCCCCAGTACTGTAAATTGATCTTCTTACTAATAAGTAGGAACAAATATGAGAATGGTCAGAAGAGCCAAGACAAAAGAGGAGTGTTTATGTAGACAATTAACTGTTTCCGCTTGCTCTGAGAAAGCTGTGGTTCTCTTTATTAGGTTGCACTTGGAAGAGAGTTTGAGATGAAGTGTCCATTACGTGGGGTGGGGGAGGGTCAAATACGTGGCAGTAGCATTCTTTCATCAACCTTTTGCTGGCTTGGTTATGGAAAGAAACTATGCAGACTGTTACTTATGCTTGCTAAGTATGTATAACATGCAGTCTTCAAAGCAGTACAAATATATGACAAATTTTGAGTTTTCACAAACAGTATTTTTTCTTGCTAATTTATTTCATAAGAAATGTGGACCCTTAAGCTACTTCCCATTTGGCTGCAGATGCTTAAATAGTTCTTTTATGAGAACTTAATATTGCATCACACTTGGATGATATGGAAGTATGTTGAATGTAGTTCTGTAATACCTATGTCTATATATGAAATTTCAGAAGCAAAATGAAAGTGAGGCTTCTGAAGCTTATGCAACATATATGGCCATGTGAGTGAGCAATTCCATATCACTTATTTGTGATTTATAAATTTATTTAGTTGCCAAACGGATTCAGCTCAAACTAAAGAGTCTAAGACCATGCAGAGCGCATGCCACTTTTGTAAAGTAGAGCGACTATTAAAATCATCTAGTCATACAGACATTTGCCATCTTAAACCATTACTAAGGTTTTTGTTTACAGCAGGGATTTAACATAGTTAAGAAAGAAGAAAATATTAATCCAAACTTGTTTCTATGTGCGCTGCTCAAATGTTTCTGAACTGAGCAGAGTTTGAAACAAAATGGTACAGTATGGTTATGCAAAAAATTCACATTAGTATTACTTTGCTAAAGATAACTTTTCTACCAACAAGAAGTTTCATAATTATCCAACAATACTGATATGAAAAATTAGTCAAGTCCTAGGTATCTGGCTATCCAGCTGCTCAAAAATTTACAAATGTGGACCTCCTTTGTACATATGTGATGTCCAAGCAGGAAGAATTTATATCTGAAACCAAAGTGCCTAACTTTGGGATTCATAGTCTAGTGCTGCAAATGTGAAACAACCTCTTAGTTTTTTTAAAAGGGAATTTTCTGTACCTGGAATTGTTATGCTTCTAAGAGCCAGGCAGTTAGGACAACTTCAAATTTGTTCACTGTGCTTGAGGACTTCCTACAAAATGCTAAATTTCCACTGGCATCTTAGTGCTTGACACCCTGACAAATGTCGGTCTAATTCAAAATTTCTGTCATACTCTTGGAACATCCTCAGGTAGATGCAGTTGACAATTTGGGTTGTGTTTTTTTTAGAATAGTGGATACTTGCAGTTGGCCTTGTAATAGGGTTCCTCTTGAATCCAAGTCTTGGGTTGCCCGAGAAACAATTTTGTTTATGGTTGTTTGCTGGCATGGTGGGGAAACTATTTTACTTTGAAAAACTACACTGTGTCTGTGACTCTCAAGGGAGAATGCAAACTCACAGGCTTAAGTAAAAGAGATGTACTTGGAGGATCTAGCTTGGCTTTCCATTAGATGACCTGACAGCAGCTCTTGTTTCACTGCAGCAGATAGAAATAGATGTGGTCTCAGAAATAGATGTGGTCTCTGATCATTGCAGTGATATATGTGCTACTTTTGCTTTGAAGGGAGAAATTAAGGCTGGGCAGGAACACTGACTGAAGTACTTGTTTTATGAAGAAACAAGGAGACGTCCAAATGGGAGGGAAAGCATAGCAAAGAACCTTTTGGTCATTCATTGCAGATCTAATAGACTGTCCCTGCTGATCCTGAACTGATTTAAAAAGCCACGGCAGGTGAATAATATGAAGTCAGGTCTGGAGTTGAGGTCTCTTAAGCACCTGGGCTATAGCAGAGATGGAAACTGTCTGGGGTGGTGAAGAGTTCTAGAACTATCTTTCTGACGTTCTGAAATAATCTTTAATCTTACAAAGATTATTTCCTCTCTTTGTAAGAGGGAAAAATATGCCAGCAAAAGAAAAGGCTTCCAGTACATGTTCTATAATAGCCAGTGGTAGAAATATTAGGATATATGAAAAAAAAATCTGGCATAATGTTACTGTTGCTGCTCCTGATTAGACTCACTGGCTTTTCCTACTTTCCTGTATGTTTCGGTAGTATGGTTTATTTCCATGACCTGCAGTTTAGCAAAACTTGACTTTCACAAAATCAGACTAGGAAGAGAAGCAAAGCACATCTAGTTACTTGATTTTCCAGGCAAGATTACTAACCATCAGACACACCTTTTTGTTGGGATAGATTATTGTTGTGATCCTTTCCAGGAAACTTCTGTTTAAATACACAGCACTGTTAATTCAATGGATCCAAATACTGATAAGGTAGTAAATATCTAATTCTGAGAAAGCAGTTTATGTGCTTTGGTCAATTATAAACAGGTGTATTTGCTCAATTTCTGTTAAAGGTCCAGCATCTTTTAATGTTCCTGGAAATTCAGCCGTTAATACACTCAAGATTCTGTGTAGCTACTTTCTTTTTAAATTTGAGGTACACACTTATACACAACAAGAAAACAGTAATAGGGTTAGTAGAAGAAAGTGAATTCATTACCTGAAACTTCGTCTATGAAGCTGGAATGATCAACTGTTTACATTCACAATTTCATTAACTTTGATCAAAGAACAGTTGTACGTAGTAAGGTTTGTCTTATTCATTCCTGACAGTCTTTGAGAGTAAGCTATAACCATTCTTTATCAAGAGTACGTACTTGCACTCATAATCCCTAAACTGCCTTTACTCTCCACTCCATTCTTGTAAGCAGAGGCATCACTACAAGGGAAAGTGGAATTGATTGGCTTCATGGTGTGATGGTGCTTGATAACCTTTAGCTGTGTTTGTGAACATCCTTATGCATGCAGTCTGTTCGTCAGTCTCCTGGTTCTTGGGTGTTAGTGTTCTTTTCCGCAGTTTCTTGCCTCTAGTCAAATGGAAAGTTTGTGCATGGCAGACAATAAAATAGTCCATTGTGCTGTGATCATATGGGAAACTATTCTCACAATTTGTTTGCTTCATTTGCTATGAACTGAAGCATGGATTACATCTGGCTGTTCCAAATCCTGTAGCTAGCTATTACAAGCACTTTGGAATGGTATCTTTTGAATCAGGGCTTGGAAGGCTTGACAATATTGTTGTGGTTGCCTGATAACCTCCAATATGGCAACTAAGAGCTCAGTGGGCATTCTTTTCCTAAAGCTATAGACATTGTTTCTGTTTTTGCTTTGTTTTGTTTTTTTACTCTGGTGAGTATAATCCCTTGATGCATTTTTTCTGGGTTTCATTTTTTTCTGCAAACTTTGGACTTCCTTCAGGTTCGTTGAGAACTCCCCCTTACCTGTCCCTAGCTCCATTTTACAGATCTGTTAACCCACACTCTATATCTCAGCATGGGTATGATAAATGACAGTTATTTTACCAATTTATCTATTTAAAAGAGGTTTTTGGGAACACTCAGTTTGGCCTGTGAGGACTTATACATATGTTACAGAAAGACTAAGAGTCTCTCTACACGAGACCTCTTGCATGAGGACACTCAAGTGTAAGGAGACACAACGTTAGCTGGGAAGCGTAGTTTTAAAAGACAGAGTGGAAGGCTCTGTCAGTTTCACCTCTCTACACTAGGATATTTTAAAAAGACAGAGCAGGCAGAGATCACTCCTCAGAGGGTTTTTAAACTACCCAAGTATAGAGAGGTGTAATTGACAGAGGCTTTCACTCTGTCTTTTTAAACTATGCTTCCCGACTAACATTGCATCTGCCTACACTTGAGCATCCTTGTGTAAGAGGTCTTGTTCATTGCATCTTCACAGTGAATGCTGTTAATAAGTTAAGGGTAGATGCACATCTAGAAATACAAGTAGAAATCGTGATTAGCTGAGGCTCCTTGGTATGGTTAGGATCATACCAGAGCTATGCATTGGGAAATTTGTCTTTTAATAATGAGCCAAGCTACAAGTGACAAATGACATTTGCCTGGCAAGTGAACAGACTCACGTGTATTCCTCCCTGTTCACTTGCCATTTACTTGTGCTCTACTTGATCACTATGTGGTCAAGTGAATGGCAAGTGAACAGGGAGGAATACACGTGAGTCTGTTCACTTGCCAGGCAAGTGTCATTCGTCACTTGTAGCTTGGCTGTTTGCAGGTTATGTTGTATTGATGAAACCCAGCTGTAAACAAACATTTATGATCTTTATTTCTTTTAGAAATTTCTGACATTTAATCTTTCAAATACTGTAGGAGTTTCCATGCTGTATGCTTTATGTGCAAGTTGAAGTGTAAACACTGTCAACACAGTGCTTGCTGGGAACATGTTTGTATTCCAGGAAGTGTTCATGGGGTATTAATGTTTCATAGGGTGAGCACTCTGTAGATGAAACAGCATTAATTAATGCTGTGTAAGTCACAAGTCCACTTTGCCTTGCGATGTTCTCATGAAGCTATTCACATATGTTGAAAGAAACGCTCTGCACAATTGGAGTTTTTTGTTATGCATGCAGGTATGGTTGTATATAACCTATGCATTTAAAAATGCTCTTTGTCTAAAAAAACTAGAACTAATTTATTTCTCTTTCAGGTGTACAGAACAGTTAAAGGTTGACAGAACTATGGTCTTTACAATGTCATGGTATCTTCTAATCTTCGGTGTTCTGCTACCTTCTTGTTATGCCCATACAGATTTCTTCACATCAATTGGTAAGCAGTGTTTTTGTGTACAATGGTCAAGCTCTTCTGGATTAATTGCTCTGAAGATGGCATGTTGAACTGCCCTGTTTATTTATAAAATCTATCCATTGCTGTTCTGACATCTAGTGAAGGCTATATACAAAGTTAAAATATGAGTAACGATGAAACCTTAAGATTCAGTAAGTCACAACATCACCACCAGATTACCTTATCACATCAGTGAAAAGTAGTTAAGCAAGAGTAAAAAGGTTCTTGAAAGCATTAAAACATTGCCATGCTTTTAAAAAGGCAGTGGTACTAGCAGCTTAAATGAATAATGTATACATTTGATTTGTAATGGAAGATTTTTAGTGCACGTGAATCAGCACACGCAGTGTGATCTGTCATGTAGTGTCATTATTTAATGGTGGGATGTGCAGTTGTGTCGTTCCTGAGATGCAGAAGATGAATGTGCATTTAGCCTGCCTTGTAAATAATAACAAAAAGCTTTGGCAGTCTGCATGTGCCTAATTAGATATATATATGGACAATATACTTCCTTCATTTGGACATAGAGTCAGACATGATATATATAATCTGTGTTGGAAATTTAATTGCCAGGCATTTGGGAACCCAATTATGATTGACACCCCAGTGCACAGAGCTGCATCCTCCTCCTCATACCATTTTCCTGAGCTAGGTGGCCCTGGGAACTGCTTTATGCCTTGTTGGGGAAAACTTATACTGTCAATATGAGTAAGTTTCTACAACTGAAAAGAATAGCAATTCCTGTTTAATGGAGAAGAAGGCTAACTGCAAGGTTGTTCCAACTGTACCAGAGTTAAGCTGATGTAGGGTAACTTTTAAAAGATACAGTTGGAAATAGAGGGATATGGGGAAAGAATGTGTACTGTTTATGGAATATGAGTAATATCCCATTGGAAACAACATTTTTGCATAATTAACTAAAGAATAGAGTGTGATGGATGTCTCATTGTAATTTTAGCAATTTAGTGAGTCTTTCTTCAAGGCTGTGTGAAACTAGTAAGTGCTATGATAGCAGCATTTCGGTTGCATGTTTTCTTTTGTGGTGGAATGGTTATGGCTTGCCACCTAATCAGCAGAGAGGTTTAGACCAAAGATACAGGAAGAACTTGAACATTATTGAGGAGCGGGGAGTGAAGAAGCAGCTTTCCCTCAGGACAGATGAAAGTACAGTGTCTCACGCTATCTGTCTACACTAATTCTAAATAGCCTTTTCATTGTCGGCTTATACAATTTGTGTTCTATAGGATACAAACTGATGTTTTAGAGGAAGGAATTCCTGAGGATCACAGGCACATGCAAAACTATGTTCAAGAGCCAAACTACATGCTGTGATGTACTGTGTCTAGGTTCCTCCAACCTGTCTTTAAATGAGATTCTCACATGTGAGGGAACTTGTTTCTCAGGCAGCCAAAGTTCCGATTTGGATTGGGACTGCAGTGCAGGAGAAGGACCTTCATCCCTCCCCCTCCCCATGCACTGCTTTCCTGACCCAAGATAGCTCAATTTGCTCCACTGTGGAGCTGCACCTGTACTGATGAGTGATGAGCTACTTATGCAGCTCCCCAGTGGAGGAGATAGTAGCCCCACGGAGTGATATGGGATCAGAAAAACAGCATGGAGAGAAAGCTGAAGCTCCTTCTCACTCTGTGACATGGTTCTAATTCAGATCAAGACCCCAGGTTCTTGGCAAACAAGTTCCCTTGCTCCTGCCATGTGACTCTCTGAGTCAAAGTCCGGTCAGGATAACCCAGATACTATATCTTACAAATCATAACCTGTAGATTTACTCAGAATCTTGCTGCATTATGAAACAGATGCTGAGAAGCTCATTAATGCAGGAGAACCCTAATCTACAGAAACAGTATGCAAAGGCAATTCACTCTAAGTAAATAAGTAAAAAATTATTTTATAATACTTACAAGACATTTTTGATGAGATGAAATGGAGTGCTGCCTTACAATTTACATTCAGTTTCACCATGGTAATTACTTTGGGGGCTGAAGGTCGGGAACATATTCCTTCTACATGATAAAATTACTAGTGTAAGGTTTCACCCTGTTTTGGAAGTTTGATCAATGCCTTTTCATAAGCATTAGACAGTATAAAGAAAGAGAAAAAAGAGTTCAGAAAAGAAAACCTAAGGCATAAGGAGTTTGTAGAATCTTCCTAATACTTGTCATAGACATAATGTTCTTTGAACTATCTTTTAGGTCACATGACAGACTTGATTAACACAGAGAAAGACCTGGTGACTTCATTGAAAGACTATATCAAGGCAGAAGAGAGCAAGCTGGAACAGATTAAAAAGTATGTAGCGGCTTCAGTATTAGCATTTCATCACGATTCTGCGTGCCTAACATTGACTGTTAAGCTAAACAATATTTGCCTTTTGTGGGAGTAAGAGTCATTGCGCTGTTACTGCAAGATGTTGGTTGAAAATAGTTCAGAGCTGAGTATGCAGTGTGGTTAAGAAGAAGCTAAGCATGTGTCTTCCCAAATCTTAGTTCCTCATTAAGAGGGGAAATTACTACAGCCTGACATAAGGTAGCTTTTAAAAAATCTGTACAATGTATTTTTTACTCTAAATTATGAAATAACACAATTTAATCAGTTGCTGTGATTGTCAAGAAAATTTTGAGTTGAATTGTTTTCTAAATCATTTTCTAATGCCCTTCATTGATCTGGATCTGATTTAAATTTTACTTTGGGTGGATCTTATGCGCCACAAGTGGACCAGAGCTTGGGGAGTGGAAGTGTCCCACCTCCCCCTTTCCACTGTACTTTGCTGTGCTCCCTAGAGTGCAGATCCTGGGGTGAGTGGGAGCCATCAGGAACAGCGAGAAGGGGTACAGCATGGGATCTGCAGTGAAAAGGGGGAAATGGTGAAGATATTACTGAGGTGGAAATGCTGCTTGTGGAGTGAAACGAGGTTTAGTATCCAACTGTTTTTACTGAATAAAGTTCACCATGTTAATTTATGTGCTGCATAAATACCTCAAAATTGTTTCCAGTAGTTGAATTGAAATATTTGATTAGGGGAAATATTCAGCAAAGCGCATTTCAATGTTGTATTTAAAGATTTAAATTTATAAGAATACTTATAAACGTTTTAAGACATGACAATAACATACATGTCCCTCATGTACATATGTACATACATGCTGTCAAGGTGCAATTGACTTATGGTGACCCCAGCAAGAGGTTTTCAAGTCAAGTGAGAGCAGAGGTGGTTTTCCATTGCCTTCCTCTGCAGAATCTTCCTTTCCCTCTCCCCCGTACACCCATTACTTTAACAGAAAAAATAAGGCACTGAAAACTGTCGATATATTAATTTTAGCATGGCCAAAGCGATTTGCGTGATATGCCATTGCTACTCAACTTCAATAGAATTTTTCTTTCAGCTGTCCAGATTTGACTGCTAATATATTTGTTATGTTACAAAAGTTTATAAAACGGCGCATGGCTGCATAAAAATACCGTAGTAGAAAAGAAATCTTTCTGCAGGGAAGGTTCCATGTCACATTTCTGCAGGTTACCACACGGCAGCTAAAAATGTCACTGTGCAAATGAAACCTCTGAAAATGGTGTGTTGAAAATACTTAGTTCACATTGTATCTTTCTAGATGGGCAGAGAAGTTAGATAAGCTGACAGAAACTGCAACCAAGGACCCTGAGGGCTTCTTGGGGCACCCTGTGAATGCCTTCAAGTTAATGAAGCGGCTTAATACTGAATGGAGCGAGCTGGAGAATTTGGTTCTAAAAGATATGTCTGACGGTAGGTGTTTTGAAAGTATCTGTATTCTAAAATACTAGTTTGGCTAAGGAGAGCTAGTGTGGGGTAGTGGGTAATCAAATGAGTGGTGACGTAATTGGCTCCGTTCCCTCATCAATCATGAATTTAAGTTCCTTGGTATTATATTAGGGAAGCTTGAGGTCTCAGAGACATTTGGAATTGTGGTAGCAGCAATATTGCTTGTGATCTGGAAATCTAATCAGAGCCTCCTAGCCCCATGATGCTTTACAGAAATTGCATTTTATGTGTGAGGAAACAAAAAACAAAAATCTAGGTGAAAACATAGGTGAATTTTTCTGTTAGAGGTCAGTACTGTAAGATATATGCTAATATTCTGTACTCCAGTAGCAGCTGAAAGAGTATGATGAGCTAGAGAAGTATATTTGAGCATAGCTTACCTTTCCTATAAGGTCGCCCAGCAAGCTTCCATGGCAGAGTGGGGAATGGAACCTGGGTCACACAGATCCTAATCTGAAGAAGTGAGCTGTGGCTCACGAAAGCTCATACCCTGCCACAAATTTTATTAGTCTTATAAGTGCTACTGGACTCTTGCCCAGAGCCTAGTCTGTCACTAACCACTACACCACACTGACTTTTTGATTTAGCATCAAAAAGGTAATGGCTAGAAACTGTGGTTCTAAGTACTTTGCATTTTACTTTCATACTTTGCTGTGATTACAAACAGGATGAGGATGGAGACGGTGGTGTTGGGCATGGGAACCTGGTAGAGGAACTGTGAAGAGTGGAGAAAATTCCTCACAAGATTGGTGCACAGCTATTGGTGTTCATGTTATACTGCAAGTTTCTGCAAGATATATATGTAGTAATAGGGCGATGTAAATTGGTGTGTGTGTTTTAATTAATCTATATTAGGAATATGTGCTTAAAGCCAAATGGTTTGGAAATGTAATATTACAGTCCCTTTGACATTTTATTTTTGCCTGTAGGGTTTATTTCCAACATGACTATTCAACGCCAGTATTTCCCTAATGATGAAGATCAAACTGGCGCTGCCAAAGCTCTCTTGCGGCTCCAAGATACGTATAATTTAGACACAGATACTCTCTCAAAGGGAAATCTTCCAGGTAAATTGACCCTGAGAAACAAATGTAAAAGAAAAGTGTTTGATATGTCATAAACAATACACCCTTTCTTGTTTAATGTGTCTGCTTTTCTTTCTCTTGTAATGCAAAAGTCCATACCTTAGGAAGCATGTGATGGTTTGGTTTTTGTTTAGGCCTTGTTATTGTAATAATGCAATCAATAACTTACGAAGCAGTGTGAATTAGAATATATTGTTGGAATCTTTACATATAATTACCTTATAATACATAAATGCATGCTTTTTGTTATGTTTGAGTGAATTAGCAACTTTTCAATGAAGGTTTTTTTGGGTCATGTCTCATTTTCCCAGCCACCCTCTTTCTGAGAAAATGTGGTATGTTTTATGGCGTTATTGTAACAGGGGTGTTCTCTGGGATGTGGCTATGAATAAGTCCAGGACTCTGTTGGGTGGCAATTAAAACATCACTGCCTTACAATATTTATTTTCACCTCTCCTAAGTCCACCTCATTTTAGTAAATAAAACATTTTAATAAATAAATTGCAGTGTGAAAGACTGTTGTCTTTCACACTGCAATTTATTTATTAAAATGTTTCTATCCTGCTTCTCCGCATGGGTCAAGGTGACTTAGAAGTAGAGATGGACACAAAACGAACCACGGAACAAAATTCCGTACGGAATGGCTGGTTCGTTTGCACCAAAACATGCGTTCCATGGGAATGCTTGTTTACAGAACAAACGAATTTTTCCAGCCGTTCCATGGCTGGGCTCAGAGTTTCACAGACCCCACGCCAGTTTCAGCCCATCGGCCGAATCCAGCGTGGGGTCTGTGAAACTGACAGCCCCTGCGCAGGAGAAAAGGGCTGTCAGTTTCACAGACCCTGCGCAGGGTTCAGCCCTCGTGCTGGAACGGGTGCGGGGTCTGTGAAACTAACAGCCTCTTTCTCCTGCTGCCTGGGCTGTCAATTTGTCAGTTTCACAGACCCCACGCTGGAACAGTGCGGGTCTGTATAACTGACAGCCCCAGAAGCAGGAGAAAGAAGCTGTCATTTCACAGACACGCCCCCCCCGCTGGTTCCAGCACGGGGTCTGTGAAATGACAGCTTCTTGGCAGAAGAAGAAAGGGGCTGTCTGTTTCAAACGCCTCACACCGGCTTCAGCAGCCGGTGCAGGGCGATTGAAATGCCACGGAACAATGAACCACGAACTGGGAAAAGGTCAGAAGTATGTGATTCCATGTTCCGTGGAATGCTACGAACCACGAATCCCATGATTCAGGGGTTTTTTTTGTTTTGTGCCCATCTCTACTTAGAAGTCATAGTTAAAACGTTATACTATAAAAACAATAGAATAAAACTCCACGTGCCAGCCCCCCTGCTTCCTAAAGTCTCTATCCCATTAAAAGCCCGAGCAGATAAACTGGACTTGCAGCAGCTCCTCAGGTAGCTGTTCCACAAAGTGAAAGCTACAATGGAAGCTGAAAGGAGAAGGAAACAGGATCATAGTTCTAGGACCCACTTTGAATTTACACATGCTCACTAGAACATGTGAAAAGATCCTGTGCGTGTGGAGCCAGTACAGTGTGTTTGTCTATACTATGCAAAAAGCAGGGTCCCTGATTGCACAGACAAGCAAGCATGTTTACCGCATAGGCTCTGCTCTACAGGTCTGCTGAATATATGTAGTTGGGGGGGGGGGTGCGCTCCAGCTGTGGGCCTGCTTCCCTCCACATGAGAGCTCAGACTTTCTGCTTTTGCAGTGCATAAAAGGCTTCTGTTAGGGCTCAGACTGCAAATAGACATCTCATGTGGCTTGAAATTTCTTCCAGCTTGCTGAGAGTCTTCAAGTTCAGTTCCTTTTGATTCCTTCTTTGCCACCTGAGTTCTTTTGTGTGATGGAATCCATCACCTAACTTATTTTTATGGAGATGTGCGTTTAAATGGCAACAACCCCCTCGCTCCATTAGTACAGGTGAAAATGCAGCAGGCCCCCTTTTTGAACTGATCATCTGGATCTGTTCTTACGTTGAAAGCCACTTACTCAGAAACCTGTGTAGCAAAATTGTGAAATGGAACTTCAACTTGTCATAAGTTTGGAATGTTGTTATCTCAAGAGTCCTATTTGAATTGTTTCTGACATTGCTGTTTGTACATAATAAAAAGACGAAATAGTTTAACTATGAGTTACCTTTGAGAGCAATCCTAAGCAGGGCTACTCAGTATCCTACTTGGGTCTATTCACTGGGGTGTATTCCCAGGGCAGTATAGTGCTATTTGTTTATTAGCGATCGGCTGTGTAGAAGCATTACACAGAAATAGATAATATAGTTTCAGAAGAAAATTTTGGTGCAAACGTTCAACATCCAAATAACAAGCTTGATGGAAAGATTCATAGCTCTTTATTTGCTTCTTGTTCCTAGGAGTGAAACATAAAACCTTTTTAACAGCTGAAGATTGCTTTGAATTGGGCAAGATCGCATACACTGAATCAGACTACTACCACACTGAACTTTGGATGGAACAAGCTCTGAAACAGCTGGATGACGGAGAGGTTTCTTCTATTGACAAAGTATCTGTTTTAGACTACTTAAGTTATGCCGTGTACCAGCAAGGGGGCCTGGACAAAGCCATGACTCTTACCAAGCAGCTACTTGAGCTGGGTAGGTGAAAGAACAAGCATTTCTCAGTGTGTTGTAATGCCCGCTGCTGTTATCAAAACCTTTTCCTAATTTCTGTAGATCATTGATTTTAAGTAACTCAGATCTTGTTTTGTCTATTAAAATAAGTCTGGAAATAATAGCAGCTGGGATTCCTTTTGCTCGTGATAGGCAATTCTGATTGCAGGGTGATTGCAGGGAGGGGTGGGTTTCGCCGATTCCTTCCTCTTACTACAGCTCCCACTTCAACCCCCATGATGTTTCAGGGAGTCCACTTGACTCAAAGGAGCACAGTTTCAGGACCACAGAAGACTACAGCGGAAAAGGGAGGTGGAAAAGTGACCATTTATGATACAGAGCAACTCTGTTTGCCATTGTGAATTTTCATTTCATTTTCATTAAATGCTTTTCCAGAGAAGTCTTCTTCCTTAACTAGTTTTTGCATATACAGTGGCACCCGCTTTGGGGCAAGCGGGATGGAGATAATCCAGCTGTGCCACAATAATTTGCATAAATTCTCTGTTTTCTGTGGGACTGATCATGGCAAGCCATTAGAGTAAGGCTTCATCGGCAGTGAATGGCACTCTCGTGCTACATCAAGGCCAAGTACAGCATTGAAGTCAAGCAGTTGGAGTCCAAAGACTGGACTTCAGTGCAAGAAGGTGAGGCTTCATCTCACACCAAGGCTCAGCAGACATTTAAACTAAAACTAAATGGATGTAGTGGGGTGCAGCTGCACATAGGTAAATAAATCCCCCAAGCTGATTCAGAAGGGGTCTGTTCAGATGGATTAATTGTGAGGAGTGCTGTTGGCTATCCAAAACGTCATCCAATTTTTAATTGGATTCATTCTAGTTTGTGAGGTTTCTGGGTGCTGCTGTGCTTCCAGTAACATTAGGAACATGGTAGGGCCTAAATGCCTGTCTGCAACCTGTTCCCTTTTTCATTTACCCATCCACCTTGCCAGTTTACCCAAGCAATGTATGGTGGAGTTGAAGGCTCCTAGGAACTACCATAGTACAGTCTCAGGCAGCAGCATCCAGAGCAAAGTCCTACTGCAGTGTTTCCTGGAAGCCCTCTGGACCACTCCCACTGGGATGCCTTGGTAAGGTTCAAGGGGGGTGGGCAGTGGAGAGGGCTCCCAAGAATCTTGGCAGGCCAACATGAATCCATTTGACATTGGCGTCAACATTGGAAGAACATCTGATCAGAAACTGATGGAAAGGGTGGCTTCACAACCACTAGCTCTCCCTTTCGTAATCTCTCCAGTCACTATTTTTGTTTTTTCATTCTCTATTCTATTTTGCATTGGTGTTAAAAATTAGACTATTGCCTTTTATAAAAATACTTTCAACTCAGTTTGTTCTTTGTTTTAAATTATCTACTAAGTAGCACATCTTTTACGTTCATTTTCATGTTACCATATGTTCTTGACTTTCTAGAACTTAATTCCAAACAATCAAACTACCATCTTCATCTGTTACCATCACAGGCTGAAGCCAATTGTCATTTTCCACCAGCAAAATGGGTGTGTGACGTTTCCTCCCACTGCAGACTTCCACCTCCTTCTCATGCTGTTTCAGAGGTACCCCTGTGGCCCCAAAACAGCATCATGGGGGATTCATTGGGGTCGCAGTGGGTCCAGGGTGGCAGGAAAGTTCACTTCTGCTGCCTTCTCTTGGCAGAAAACCGTCTTTGGATTGGACTTGGTTTGGGTTCATACCACCCATTGTAAAAGGTATGTCAGGAGCTAGATCAGGTTCCTGATACACCGATGCTGTGATTTGTATGTCCACTCTATTGGCTGTCTTTTGCAAATTGTTATAATGCAGCAGTGTTTTATTTTAAGTCTTAGTTTAAATGACAGAAATCTACAATGTGAGGTAAGTATTTCAGTTGTCACAGGAAGTCATTGGTTTTTGTAGGAATTTTATCCTTGTCCTGGATAAAGGTCATGATGGCTAGATCTGTGTTTCTCATATTCAGCTACTTGTCTTGAGCTCATCAGATTTTTTTTTAAGTAGTTTAAAACTCCTCTCCACTGTCTTTGGCTTGCAGTGGTCTAAGAAGATGTTCTTGGACTGCACCGGTTTTTTTTTCCCTAAAGAAAGATTCAGTTGCCAAGAGTTCTACTCTGGGCGTCCTTATTATATAAGAATTGTATTTTTTCTGTAACAATGAAAATATGCACATGTTGTAACAGAAACAGTTAACACAATGCAAATAGACTAGATGTTACTTTATTCTGATTGAAGTATGTGTCTAAAGTGAAAGTTGGCATTTTCAAAGATGTAAATTTACATGTGTGTTTCCTTTCTTCTCCAATAGACCCAGAGCATCAGAGAGCAAATGGTAATATGAAATATTTTGAATATATAATGACTAAAGAAAAAGAAGCAAATAAATCTTTTGCCAAAACAAATGATGAGGCTGAGGAAGAAAGTAAAACTCAGAAAAAGGGTCCTTCCAAGGATTATCTACCAGAGAGACAGAAGTATGAAAGGCTGTGTCGTGGGGAAGGTGTCAAAATGGTAATTTCCCTCTAAGTTAAATGTGTACACAATTGCCTGGAAATAGTTTGTAAAGTTTATGATGCCAGTCTGTTGGCCATCTATTTCCTCTCAGATGTCCATGTATTTTATTATGAAGTATTATTAATACTTTGTTTCAAATTTCAGACTCCTAGAAGACAAAGGAAACTCTTCTGCCGCTATTATAATGGAAACAGGCATCCTAAATATATACTGGGCCCTGTCAAGCAAGAGGATGAGTGGGACAGCCCTCGTATTGTTCGCTTCCATGAAATAATTTCTGATGAAGAAATAGAAACTGTCAAAGAGCTTGCAAAGCCAAGGGTAAAGAAACTAAATTGTCCATACCCTTCCAGTGCAAAAATCCCACTGACGAGCTTTCATTTTGTTATCGCAGACTTTGCTTTCGGTAATTGTGTACTGTAGTTTAATGTGACGCTGAACAATAGCATTTTGGCACCCCGTGTTTTGCCAGTAGTCAATATGGGCAGGATATGTGTATGTTTTTCTTTGAAAAACAGATCTAAAAAGCCATCCAGTTAGATCCCATGAACCAAAAGTGTGAGGGAGTTTGTAGAGATGGATTTTCCTTGTTTCCCCCCTTCAGCAACCCTGTAACTCCCCACAGAGCCAGTGCTCTAGGTGACAGGACTTTTGTGGACAGAAAGCCACACAGCAATGTGAAGGAGGGGGCAACTGGGTGACATTGCTCTCCCTTCTTGCGCTCGTCTCCACTAGCACAGGAAGAGGGACCATTTTGTGATTTCTTCAGATGCAGTTTGAAAAGCTGCATTGACAAAGCCCTCCCTCCACCCTTTTTTGCAAATGAACCAGGAAGTGTGACCCACCCCCTTCCTTGTACTCCCAAGGCTGATGAGCATCCCTAACGAATATGTTGTCCCAAGCACAACTGATAAAGACAGTGGCTGTGACCCCCCCTCACTTTGTAAAGGGAGAGGTATCTTCTATGATCATCCATTTGAGCCAGAAGAAACTTGCTACTTCAATAAGCGTGTCAGATTCGTACAATAAGTTGCCCAACTTGGTCTTGAATTGTATAACAAAAGCTGTTGGCGTTATCCAAATTTATTACTGGTTTTAACCATGATTTCAGTAACTGCCAGAAGTTGCCTGCTGCTTCATACTAAATGCTGGTGAGTCTCATTATTGTGTGCTACAAAGGGTAGAGTTAGCCTAGCAGGGCACCTTAGTATTGTGCATGACACTGTTATTGTTGCTTCGCATAGTGAAATGGAACTTGACCGGAGCCAGTGCTCCATCTTAGGATTCTGAATGGTCGGATTGATGTGATGCAATATATACATTGTAATGCAATTGTTCTGATTGGTTCGCTTCACAGCTGAGGCGAGCCACCATTTCAAACCCCATAACGGGAGTCTTGGAGACTGCACATTACAGAATTAGCAAAAGGTAAGACTTTATATGCCGTACGTTCTATCCCTGAAATGAGTGCTTCTTTGGCGCTCATTTGGGGAGACAATGGCCAGAAAAAAAATACTAATTAAAATTTTCTGGGCCATCTTTTTGCTATTAGCAAGTATTGTAACAATCTGTTACTGCTGAGTTTGTCAGATTCTTCTCCTAACCAGAATTTTTGTTCTTGTTGGCCTAGTTTCTGTTTCAACATGCCTGGGAGTGAAGTTTTTTTTGGGGGGGGGGACAAATCTCCTCTCCTACCCACCCCTTTCCTACTTCCTGTTGTGTTACCTTTTCCCATCTGAGTATTCTAGAAAAGATACTAGTCTAAAGGTGTTCTTGAAGAACATCCTACACAGTCTACATTGGCAAGCAAAATAACGTGTTCACTAGTAAGTTAGGCTTTTTGCTTCCAGTATGTGAAAACTACAGAGAAGATTTCTTATCAGGGCTTTATATAAGCTGGAGACAATGTATATTAAAGAATGAAGAACAGCTTCTGTAGAGCTATTAAATTCTTCTTATTGCAAGCACAGTTTTAAAAATTCATGTGTTTGACATTAAATTATTACAAGTGGGGACCTGCAAGACATGTTTGGGGGGATCCTCTCCCCTCCCCGTTCACCCTCACTTCCACTGCCTCGGCAGCCTGGGCTCACCCCCTTCCACACTCTGCTTGCTCCTTCACTGTTTCTTCCATCCATCCATCCCTCTTCCCACCACTCTGCCCTTTTGTCTGTCCTTCAATGCTCTGAGGGGTATGGCAGTGGCAGGCTGTGGCTCCTGCCCACCACCCTTCCCCACTTACCTGCAGCAAACTCATGGGAAGTGAGGGTCTCACCCACCCACCCCTTCCCCTGCTCTGCTCGCTTGCTGCTCAGGTCATCTGTCCCTCCCCTCTGTTCGCCCATCTTCCCTGCAGCTCTGCGGGAGGACAAAAATGTCAGCAATGGCTCCTGCCCTCCCACTGCCCTCCCCCCTGCCTTTCTGGCTGAAGCAGTGGCTCCCTACTCCCCTGTAGCCTCTGTCATACAGAGAGGTGGATTGAGGCCATGGAGATGGTAGAGGAGTGTTGTCTCCAGAAGTGCAGACAACATTCCACTGTTCGGGGGTAAATTTATCCCTTAAAGTTTTCATATTTTTCTGCAAAGCTGGGGAGTTCACCAAGTTTGGGTGAAAAAAATCTCTCTTATTTCTACACAGAACTGATCCTCAAATTTAAATCTCTGCAGCTGTAGCCATGTTGAGAATTAGATATGTTGATGATGTAATCACATTTTTTATTTATTATTGTTATTATTATTATTTATTATATTTATATCCCACCCTCCCCGCAGGCAGGCTCAGGGCAGGTCACAACAGAAGATAAAATATTCAAGATATATCTTGTATCTTGCCCCATCCTCCAGGAACTTGGAGGTGGTGCACATGAGAAATTAACCTGTTTTGTGATAGACATTGACTGCCCCAAGATCTTCTAGTGAGCTTCATGACTGAGCAGAGATTTGGACCTACCTATCCCTAGCCCCTAACCATGAACATTGGCTCTGGCTGCATGCTGATATGCAGAAAAACTCAAGCCTTTTTTGTTTGGTCTTAAGAGTTATATTTTCTGCTGACTGTGATATTTTAGCAGGTTTACAGATTTTTGTACTGCATTCTTTGAGCTTGTACGTCAGTACACAATCGTTTTCAGAAAAGTTAATGTCTCTAATATTTTTTTAAAATCCATTTGAATTTGTGCAAAGTACCAAAGCCCAAAAGAACATTTAACTTCTGGATAGTGAGAAGCTTTCTGAAAAAACTCGGCAATGCAAGGGCTTTGCATAAACTTTCCATTTGGGGGGAAAAAGTGAAAGGACAATCTAACCAAATTTCCTGAAACAATTGTTTTTAATTGGGAACTGGCAGTAGTAACAACCACTACTGTAATCCTCTTAAACCTGCTGATCTGAGCATTACATTCCATCCAGACCAATCGGAACCCTTCTCTGTGGCTTAGCCCAGAAGCTTGCTATTAGAGTAAGCCCTTGTCCTTTCTCTTTTTGTAGCTGAGCCGAGCTACTGTACATGACCCTCAGACTGGGAAACTGACCACAGCCCATTACAGAGTCTCTAAGAGGTAAGGGGACAAATGGTATGTCTTAAATGTTCCAAATGTTTCTTTGTGGCTCTTTGTGTCAAACTTAGTGGGGGGTTCTGTTATGTGTGTTTGTTTTTCACCGGATTGCTAATAGCAAGGAAGATAATAACCTCAGAAAATTAATACCTGTGCAGTAAAGGGGGGGGAGTCCACAAATTTAGATGCCATAACTTAAGTTTCTATAAGTAAAGTAATTTCATAAGTAAACTTGATTTCTTTAAGCATATGCTTCATTCTCACCTTTTGAAAACAGCAGGAAAAGCATTTTAACAGTTTTGATGCATGCCGCTTGTTCGTCTGAATGATTTTAGAACGACTAAATTACTGAATCCAAGTAGAAGGTTATGTACCATCTGCTTGCTTTTTACTACGCATCAGGATATCTCTGTTAATTTTAAACACTTCTTGAAGAAAGCAGGAAGAATGGTAGTGCTAATGATGGCTTCCCGATTCAGAGTCCATTTTCAAATGAAGATAGTTTCGGGTGGGTAGCCAGGCTGGTCCTTAGTAGAAGAGCAAGATTGGGATCCAGTAGACCTGGAAATCTAATTGGTCTTTTAGGTGCTACTGGACCCGAATCTTGTATTGTAACGGTCCTGTGCAAAATAACTTGAGTCTAAGTCTGCTGAAATCAGTGGGCTTCTACTGGAATAACCCTGCATAGGATCTCACTGAAAGTATACTTGTGCCATTATCTGTGTATGTATTTTAAATGCATAACATTAAAAGCTGCTGCTTGGCAGATACTCAAATTATGCTTACAGGTCCAAGAGGCTGTTTTAGTGACCTGCTGCCAGTATTGTTACAATATTTTTTTAATCATTTTAAAAATTACATGTTCGGGTTTTTAAAGATGTGGGTCCAGTTTCCCAGATCAGCTGCATAGAATGTTTTTTTAAAAAGCCTGAATGGGCTAAGAATACCACCATTTGGGGTGTGTGTGTGTGTGTAAAGGCTTCTGCCTCCTTCCTAAGTCACTTCCCATGCAGAAACACTGCTGGGGGGTCCCCCCATATTTGCTGCTCTACATACACAGAATACTCCCTGGGGAGCAGCAAAAATAGGGATAAATTTCCCCCAGCACTGCTTCTTTGTGGAAAGCAGCTTGGAGGAAGGCAGGAGTCATTCCCACCCCCATAGCAGGCTCTGTTTTTTCAAAGCCATTCCCTACCGCTGTTGCATTGCTGTAGGTAACTCAAGTTGGGTCTGGGGAACCCAGACCTTTAAAAACTCAAATGTGAAAATTGGCCATCAGTGTAGAAAGTAGTCTTGAGCTGTTTAATGAATCTGCACTTCATTTCATTTGTATGTTGCAAAATCTGGAAAATGGTTATATGGCATAAATATACACTTCTTTAACCTTCAGTGAAATGGTACATTTGAGAGCCAGTTTGGTGTAGTGTTATTAAGAGTGGCAGGACTCTAATCTGGAGAGCTGGGTTTGGTTCCCCACTCCTCTGCTTGAAGCCAGCTGTGTGACCTTGGGTCAGTCACAGTTTCTTGGAGCTCTCTCAGCCCCCCCCCCCCCGCCCCTCACAGGGTGATTGTTGTGAGGATAATAATAACATACTTTGTAAACTGCTCTGAGTAGGCATTAAGTTGTCCTGAAGCGCGGTATATTAATCGAATGTTATTATTATGCTATTATTATGGACAGGCAGCCTAGAACTTCTGGGGGTTTTGCATTAAAAATGTACACTGGAAAAATAGACAAAAAAATTACCCTGACTAGCTTAGCTTTAGAGGATGTTGTTTTAAAACTGATGATTAAACACATAGTAGTAATTTTGAAAACGCTGGAAATTTCTTTCAATAGGAGCTAATCTCTACCAGCTTGCTAAGGCCGAATGCACATTTAGCTCTCTCTCTCCTTCTTTCTCCTCGTGTAGTCCTGCATCCATTGCAGAATCTGACGGATTATTAGAAGCACATCCCCTTACTGTTAGCTATGGTCCCATGCAATGGTTTCTAGAAGAGAAATCAAAATCAATTGGGATATACATTTTGACTGTTATAAATCTGTTTCTCTTTTTTATATAGCTCTATGAAAAGCTACAGTAACTAAGCAAACCCACAGCAATAGTACAAGGCTATGATTTTCAAGATCAATAAATAGCCTTGGCAAAGAAATTCTGCCTCCCATCAAAGATGTTGGAATGATCTCTTGGTTCTAGCAAAACCACTCTTCTGGGAACCAGAATACGGCCCCTTGTATTTTTAAGAGAGGCCTGCTTCCTCCTCTCAAACATTCCAAGCACTTTTTCCTAGCTAACGCATTTCCACATTATAGCCTGCCTGTGCTTCTGAGAGGACTACTGTTCATGCCAAAGGACGTGGCAGGCGGTACAAAATGGCACTTAGCCAGCACTGGTAAGCAGCCTATTGAGCAATACCCAAATAACTTGGTCAGTCTCACACAAGTTTCAAGGAAGCTGCTGCTGCTAATGATGTATGTTTTTAAGATGGAAGAATTTTTTACAATACATATAGTGCATCCTTTCCAAGCAAACTCCTCCTTTCTGAAGCATGTTTCTTGGACTATGGGATTATCTATTTCCGTAGGACAGAGACATGCCTTTCACAGTAGTTGTAAAGGTACGGAAATGCTTTGAAATAAACATGTAGTTTTATAAAGCTTCAGTTGAAAAATGCCCAACCTTTTAAGTAAACCACTTTTCTGGGAGCCGGTGGCATGAAGGGGGAAATATCCTGGGCTGCAATTGTAAGAACGCTTTCCTGGAAGTAAGGAGCCTTACTTCTGAGAAGACCTGTTTAGGATTGCTCCTATACTCAAATATTGCTTTAGTAAATGACAATATTAGACATATCTTCATGCCTACTTTAAAAAATGGAGTTTCACTAATAGAACTTCTTAGCATTAATTAAGCGTGACACTGAAGATTATGTTACATTCCTTATGAGCTGTAATGAAAAGTGTTGACAAGTGGACTTCCTGGGAAAGGAAATGCAATATTTTGCAAGCCACCCCCTCCTCCAGTCTCTGTTACGCTTTCTGAGGAGTACAAGATGGATGCGTGAAGCTAAAGAAAGCATCTGAGTGCTACTTCACTTAGTTAAGTCTAGGGCTTTTTCTTTCTGGGAAAAGAGGTGGTGGAACTCAGTGGTGGAAATCAAGACCACTTAATGACATCACTTTGGGTCAGCTGGGACAAGGGGGAGTTTTTTAAAGTTGAAATTGCCCTTGGCAAAAATGGTCACATGGCCGGTGGCCCCGCCCCCTGATTTCCAGACAGAGGGGAGTTTAGATTGCCCTCCATGCCGCTGAGTGGAGCCACTGGCCATGTGACCATTTTTAAGAGGTGCCAGAACTCTGTTCCACCGCATTCCCGCTGGAAAAAAGCCCTGGTCAAGTCTGAAGCCTTGGAGAGGGAAAAGATCAAACGTACAGTATCTACTTTAAAATATTTCTTAATCTTCTTTCTGACCAAAGGGATTTAAAAGAAAATATAAAAATACTTACTATACAATATAATGGAGCTCAGCAAAAACAATTGCTATATAGATGAAAAAGCTGAAATTTGGAATACTCTTGGTATCTAAAATTATGAAAAGATGTAAACTGGCAGATTTCCCCTTGAGGGAGAAATCCAGAACTGCAGAGAAATCCCAATTCTGTAACATTTTCGAATATAATCTTGCTCAAAAATTTGGAGCCTACCTCAGGGCACCTCCATCTGGGAGGGAAAGGTTCCTATAGGAGAAGCATTCCCTAAGATACGGCAGGTCTAGTAATTTGGAATTTTACTGGCACATTGAATTGGGTTCAGAAGAAGTTTGGCAATTAGCACAAGTACATCCTTGACCTTGATGGCCCAGGCTAGCATGGCCTTGTCAACACTCAGAAGCTAAGTAGGGTTAGTGCTGGTTAGTACTTGGATAGAAGACCACCAAGGAAGACCAGGGTCACTATGCAGGGGCAGGCAATGGCAAACCACCTTTGTTAGTCTCTTGCCTTGAAAATCCCAACAGGGGTTGCCATAAGTTGTCTGTGACTTGATGGCACTTTACACACACACACACACAGCTATCTTGAAGCAGGTTCTTAACTTGAGGAGGGAAAGAGAAAGGAGGATAAGGAGTTGTTCTTGCCCTTGTATGGATTAGCCCAGTTTCTTTAGCAAGATGTTGTATGTATTTCCATGAGTTCTAGTGAAAGCTGGATTTTGATACTCTTACAGTTAAAATAGTAAGTGGACAAATATTTTACTGACTCTGTAATATGAGGATAGAACAAATCTATCCATACTTAAACAAAGTAGGTCTTGGTTGTTGTGGATTTTCCGGGCTGTATAGCCGTGGTCTTGGCATTGTATTTCCTAACGTTTCGCCAGCAGCTGTGACTGGCATCTTCAGAGGTGTAGCACCAAAATACAGAGATCTCTCAGTGTCACAGTGTGGAGAAGATGTTGGCAGGTCATTTATATCTACTCAGGAAGGTGGGATTTGGGCTGAGTCATCCTGTAAGAGTTTCCCAGGATGTGGAATGCTAATGGAGGGAGGCTTCACTGTATCCTGAGGAGGTTCTTTTGCGTATGGATTGGTGCTTGATATGCTAATCTTCTCTGCAGGGCTATTGTAGGGTGTAGAGGCTAACAAAATACTTTACACCCTGGAGTAGATAATACTTATTCTGAGTAGATAATACTGACTTTGATGGACCAGTGGTCTGATTTAATATAAGGTGGTTTCATGTGTTCATGTGTCCAGTTGTAGGTCCAAAAGGGGGTTGATGTAAATTTTTGCAATATTGTATGTGTGATGCCATGTGCCTACTTCTTGTTCACTTGTGCAGCATGTATAAACTGGCCAATTGATGGTCATTATAAATCTGGGATCCTCAAGCTTGAACCTGTGGGCACTTTTGGAATTTGGAGAACAGTTAGTGGATGCTGCAACAAAATTAGTGCCGCGGTGGTGGTTGGGACCCATCATAAAATGTTGAGAGGTTTTGTGCCCAACATTCTCCTATAATGAAGGCAGCTGTTTCCAAGTGGGTGCTCCCAGCCAAAGGGGAAGTGATGCCTCCTGAGCTCTTCTGAAGCACTTCTTGATCTAATGAAACAGAGGAAAACCAGAGTTGGCTTTTTGCTTTGAGTGATCAGCAAGTAGGCACCAAAAATATACCAGCAGGTAGGGAATGGCTCTTAAAAATAGTGATGAAACTCTATTGGTTACTATTTTTAGCTAAGTGTTTGTCTGTAGATTTCTTTTTGCACATTTCAAGAAGTAGTACTAGTATCTTGGAGCGTGCTGTTGAAGAACAACATCTCCTGTCATGTTTAGTGCCTGGCTGTCTGGATATGAAAATCCTGTAGTGGCTCGCATTAATTCAAGAATACAGGATCTGACTGGGCTGGATGTCTCTACAGCAGAGGAGCTTCAGGTGAGCATGAAAACGGAAATATAAGATGACCAGGCAAGCTAACTTTGTCCACTCTAATAAAATAAAAAAGCAAATAACCATTGACCCAAATCCTCCATGTTTACTAATATGAGATCTTTCTGAGTTTTGACGTTTTTTGCCATTGACATATCATACTGATATATGATGGAGCTAAAGTGATACCATTCTCCAGGGGAGTAGCCAAGTTAGTCTGTTACACCAAAACAAAACAGTCTTGTGGCATCCTAAAGACTAGCCAAGTGATTATAGCATATGATTTTACAGACTTTTTCAGATAAATATGTTAGTCTTTAGAGTGCACCAAAACTGGTTTTTTTATGTTTAATCTCAATACTATAAAATATTTCAGGATGTAGCATTTGCTGCTTTTGAGAAAAGGTAAGGTTGCAAGAGTCCCAGTTCAATTACTCTTCATCCGTATTTTCTTGTCATAAAGCTCAGCCATGCACCCAAGAGAAGAAGGCAGACCATTGAAAGGCTAACTACATGTCACATGTAACTGAGCTGTGATAGCATTTTTTAAAATGAAAAGTGGCTTTGGGAGAGAAGAATGCTGAGCAGAGAAGCATTGGGGTGCTGGGAGCAGTATTTAAACTTTCCCATTTCACTGTTCCGCACTACGTCTCCTTTCATGGCTTTTCTATTTATGGTATTCATGTGGAAAGCCATGTGGAGACACTTGGACCACAGCCGTGGCAAGCAGGGAAGAGATTAAACACGCATTCTGCTGCTGCTTTTTCCAAAATTCACTTCTTGCAAAGTGGCTTTTCATTTCCCGCCGGTTGCACATTATTAGCATGTGGTTATCTCTTAGTATTTCAACATGTAGTCAGAGGTCAGAAAAGAAACCCATTTCAGGGTTTCTAGGTGAATGAAAATAACATAGAGAATAAAAAACGCTAAATGTGAAAAGGCCAGTCATAGTAGATCTTTGAATGAGGCCGAGTGCAATTGAAGGTCCAGCTGATTGCTTAACATTCTGCCGTACTTGCATGGCTGGGCTCAAATCAGCGATGCTGGGAAAGAGCAGGGCCCTGTCTTACACGATGCCACTTTCTGTCAGCAAAGCTTCAGTGTAGATTACAGGCCAAGACTGGTCACTTGTGGGTGGTTTATTCTGTATTTGTGCTTCTTCCACCGTAGGTAGCCAACTACGGCGTAGGAGGCCAGTATGAGCCTCATTTTGATTTCGGAAGGGTAAGTCTTTCCATGTCCTGCCTTTGTGCTTCACATGTACTGTGTTTCTTTCTTCCAGGTAGCAAATTATGGAGTGGGAGGACAGTATGAGCCCCACTATGACTTTGCTCGGGCAAGTAAAGAGATGGGTGAACAAAAGCCTGTGCTTTTCAGCCTGTGGCACAATGATTGGTTCAGTGTTCATATTAAAATTCAGATTGTCAAATCTTCTAATCTGTAAGAATGGATAACGTTCTTCTAAACCACCATTTGAGCAGTGACTCTAAAGAGCACAGCATTAAAACAACCAACAAACCATTACATTAAGAATAGTGTTAAATAAAGGAAAGGATAAAAGAAGTTCTTCTATAAAAATTGAGTTACAGACTAATGTGGCTAGCATGTTTGGTGACAGTGAAATAACCCTGTGTAGCAATGTCAACCACTTACGCAACCAGAGAGTAGGATTTAGAGTTCTTTTTCCAAAGATTATTAGGTAGACTACATAAGATTATACCTGTTTTACATTATTGCACAGTGCAAAAATTCCAAATCTCGAATTGCCAAGTTCTCTACATCTCTCAATGGTGGAGGAGAGTGCTCTCAAGTCATAGCTGTCTTACGGCGACCTCTGGTGGGGTTTTCATGGCAAGAGACTAACAGGTGGTTTGCCATTGCCTGCCTCTGACATCTGCTTGCATTTATTTCTGGATTTCTTCAGTACAAGGCTGCAAGGAATAAGACAGTTGAACTCAGATGGTGGTTTACAGGGCACTTGTGCGTTTTTTAACATCGTCAATTAACATAAGAAAATGGTTTTTTTCTTTCCCTTTATTATTACTTCTCTGTTATGATTTCTTAAAATTATAAATGAACTCAAAAATACTACAGATTATTAACAGTTTTTTATCTGTTTGCATGAATGTAATTTCCGCAATGTTTTAATGTACTGAAGTAGTATTCCATAGTATCATGTATGGGAAGCCCTGGAGACTTTTCAAGCACGTACATGTGATAATTAGGCTTGGCCAGTAGGAAAAACTTTTATCTTGTAATTCAAGGATAAAAATAAATGCTAAGAAAGCATGTTGTTTGCCTTGGCATGAATAGTTTAAGCTGCTGAGTATAATTTAAAGTTTGGTTGTCTTGGCTGCAGTTGGTGGCCAGAGAACAATTGCTGCTGTGTGGTTTCCTTTAAGGGGTTTTTAGGTGAGTCCTCTGGAATACGGTGGTGTTTCAGCATCAGAGAATCCTTGTGCCTTGGGAGCTTGCATTGTTTAAGAAGATGACTTGCTATTAATAGTGATGTGTGGCTTATGGGCTTTGAGAGATGGAGAGATCTTGAAAAACCCTGTTCCACAGAATTACTGCTATAACCATATTTATTTATTTCAAATAGTTTTAGCCTTTTGTCTTGTAAAGCAAGACTCAATGCAGCTTTCAAAACGAACACCAATCTAAAATCACAACACAGCAGTAAGACAAAAAAAAAAAGCCTCTCTATTATCACATGCATATCTTCCAGCAAGATATTCCAAATCAGGAAGCCATGGGTCATAGACTGGCAAAGCATTCCTGTATAGTTTGGCCTTACACAGCTTCCTGAAACTCCCGAAGGCAGATTTCTAAGTCTTTGGGGTAAGGCACATGGCACTAGGTAGCAGCTCCTTTTCAGGCTTGAACTGCCAGGGATAGGACTGAGTAGATTGAAAAATTCAGCCCTTCTTGGAAGGTTCCCCCCAACAAAGAGCTGCATGGCAATTTCAGTGAGCCAGACTGTGAAAATTAGAATAGCAGACTAGAATTCAATAAGCTTGAGTAGAGTCCAAATCTCATTCCTGTTGGCTGATTCCATATGCACAGGTATTGGTCGGCAAATTTAGTTAAAACCAATTGATGGTGTAGAAATATAAATAGGAGACTGACAGTGCAATCCTAAGCAGAGTTACACTCTTTTAAGCCCACTGACTCCCATGTGTTTAGAAAGGTGTAATTCGGATTGCTCCAATTGCATGAACATCCAATTGTTCAGGCAGCATCAACTGTTCCAAAATTGATACTCAGGTACCTCCTCTGCTGAGTAGAATAGGGTAGAAAGAAGTTGGAAGTTATGGACTTGCAGTACAGAACAGAAAGACTTAAGGGAGAAAATGTTGGATTCTTTTATCATATAATCTAATTTTTCCATTTCATATATTCTGAAAATGATTTTGTTCACAGGTGTGTCTGTCGTAGCATGAAGGCTATGCATTACTTGTACAGTCATACTTCATTTTGCTTTTTTTATATTTAGAAAGATGAACCAGATGCCTTTAAAGAACTAGGCACAGGCAACAGAATCGCTACATGGCTATTCTATGTAAGTAAGATGCGTTTTCAGGCTGTGTGTTGTGTGTTATGGAAGCATATCCAAGTCCCTTTATGTTCTGTGTCAGTTTGTATTGATGGCATCCCTAGTGCTTTAGATTTTTTTAAAGAAAATAAATTGATATAAGAAAACGTACAGCTCTGGAAGAAGTTAGTGATGTTGCATATATATGTTCTTCTTTAAACCTAACTCTCCCTTTGTGATGAAAGGCTTAGAGATTGTTCAGTGGGTCTGTGCCTGCCATCTGTTTAGAATTTATGTAACAATTAAATGACTCAAATGTAATGGCAGAACAGCACCTCTTGGGCATCAAAGCATGCCCCATAATGGAGTCATGCAGGGCAAGCAGAAAGAATTAAGAGAAGAGATGGTTCTATGGTATAGTGGTGTGTCCTTTCAGTAGACTGTAAGGTCTATCCTGAAGTGTATTATGAAGTCTAGTATGAAGATGGCTCTGGTGTGTTTCTGTTTAGAAATTTGGTCTGCTGTAATGCTCAAAATTTCAGTGGCATGCTTGGAAATGAGCAGCAAACCATTTTTCAGCAGTACTGTTGATCTTTCTGGGACTGGCATTCGATCATGGCCGGAAGTGAATCTTTGGTTAGTTTACGGATCACCTCTTCCATGTTGCAGATGAGTGATGTGGCAGCAGGAGGAGCAACTGTGTTTCCTGAAGTAGGAGCTAGTGTTTGGCCGAAGAAAGTAAGTAGAATTGTGTATTAGACTTTTTGCTTCAAAACCTTGTTTGGGTAATATTTAGAAACTGGCATGAAACATTATAAATCTTTCCAACAGGTTTGTCCACTGAATGGCTGGCAGTCGAATCTTTTCTGGGAGTAAGCCCCATTGAATAGATCTTAGTAGGACACTAAGTAGGCCAGCTTAGGATTGCTGTCTTAAGAGTGCAACCCTATTCAATAACATGGGACTTGTTTCTGAGTAGAGTTACTTAGGACTGTGTCCCTGAGTGTACTTGATTGTAATCAGAAAGCTGCCTTTTTTTCTTTAAAGGACTACAGGTCCCCCCCCCTTCCAAGTGCTTCCAAGACAAGCCTGAAAATATGAGCAATTTGTAACAAACTTTTGAGCCCCCCATGTCTGTCCCTCTGCTTCTATTTGTGTGCATGTGTGTGTCTCTCTCTTGTTTAGCATTGATTTGCTAGCCCCCCTTTTCAGTGATGCCCAAATGAAAAGGGCAAGTGTAAAATGATTTGTGCAAGTTGTGGGGACTTATTTGAAATTTGAAATAGGGACACAGCTGGCATTTTGTGAATTCTTTTATAGTGCAGAACACCTTGTAATACAACACAGCATGCTAGCCCTACTCTCTCCCCCAGTGATTGGCTGGTAACCAGTACTGGCTGAATATGGGGTGCTTTGTGGTTTATAGGCATCAAATGCACTGAATCCCCCACCCCCTGTGAAATAATGAGGTAACAAGAGTGGCTGGGAGCTTCCAGAATTTTATTTCAGTTTCAGTGCCATAAAGGCAAGAGCTAAGAAAGGGATGAGGTGAACATAGCATTCAGAAGCTCTTGGAAGCCACAGCAGGTGGTAGCAATCAATGGTCTTGGAACTTCCCTTTGGCTGTCATCCACAGAGCACCATGTCTTAGCTGTGCATTTTTAGAAGTGAAAATTGAGGGAGAATAATAAGTTGATACTTCTTTGTATTTTACCAGGGGACAGCTGTATTTTGGTACAATCTGTTTCCAAGTGGTGAAGGTGACTACAGCACAAGGCATGCTGCCTGCCCGGTACTAGTTGGAAATAAATGGGGTATGTATTCCTCACCTCCTCTTGCACTTTTTCGGTCCTGCAATACAAAACTTGGGAGTTTTAACGAAAATGTCATAGCTGAGTCATTATTAATTATATTTATGTATGCAACACAGTGAAAATAAAAAGCCCCTCAAGGAAATAACCAATAGAAAGGGGAATTTTGCAGTATAATACCTAAAATGATGAGATGGGGAGTGAGAGAGAACAGATTTGGCTGTTAGCAGTGAGGTATTACATCATTCAGTGCAGGCAGGTGAGGCTGGCAAAAGTTACTGAAAACATAATAACAATAACATTTTATGGTTGTGGGTTTTCCGGGCTGTATTGCCATGGTCTTGGCATTGTAGTTCCTGACATTTCGCCAGCAGCTGTGGCTGGCATCTTCAGAGGTGTAGCACCAAAAGAGATCTCTTAGTGTCACAGTGTGGAAAAGATGTTGGCCGGTCATTTATATCTACTCAGGAGGGGTGGGGTTGAGCTGAGTCATCCTGTAAGAGTTTCCCAGGGTGTGGAATGCTAATGGCGGGAGGCTTCACTGTATCCTGAGGAGGTTCTTTTGCATATGGATTGGTGCTTGGTGTGCTAATCTTCTCTGCAGGGCTATTGTCTGGTGTAGAGTGTTTTGTTAGCCTGGTGTTTTTCAGAACTGGAAACCATGCTCTGTTCATTCTTAAGGTTTCTTCTTTCCTGTTGAAGTTTTGCTTATGCTTGTGAATTTCAATGGCTTCCCTGTGCAGTCTGACAAAGTAGTTGGAAGTGTTGTCCAGTATTTTGGTGTCCTGGAATAAGATACTGTGCCCTGTTTGAGTTAGGCTATGTTCAGCCACTGCTGATTTTTCAGGTTGTCCAAGTCTGCAGTGTCTTTCATGTTCTTTTATTCTTGTCTGGATGCTACGCTTTGTGGTCCCGATGTACACTTGTCCACAGCTGCAGGGTATACGGTATACTCCTGCAGAGGTGAGGGGGTCTCTACTGTCTTTTGCTGATCGTAGCATCTGTTGTATTTTTCGGGTGGGTCTGAATACTGCTTGAAGGTTATGCTTTTTCATAAGCTTTCCCATCTGATCAGTAATTCCTTTGATATATGGCAAAAACACTTTTCCTGTAGGAGACTGTGTTTCCTTGGTTGTTTGATTCATCCTGGGTTTGATTGCTCTTCGGATTTCATTTCTGGAGTAGCCATTTGCCTGAAGTGCGTGGTTTAGGTGATTAATTTCCTCATTGAGAAAGTGCGGCTCACATATCCGTCTTGCACGATCCACTAATGTTTTCATTATGCCTCTTTTCTGTTGGGGGTGGTAATTGGAGTTTTTGTGTAAGTACCGCTCAGTGTGAGTTGGTTTCCTGTAGACCTTGTGACCTAACTGAAAGTGGAGAAAGAATGGAGAAAGAAATGGAGGGAAAACTCCCATTCCTGGATACCTTGGTCATCCGCAAAGCAAACTTTCAGTTAGGTCACAAGAAGCCATTGAAATTCACAAGCATAAGCAAAACTTCAACAGGAAAGAAGAAACCTTAAGAATGAACAGAGCATGGTTTCCAGTTCTGAAAAACACCAGGCTAACAAAACACTCTACACCCGACAATAGCCCTGCAGAGAAGATTAGCACATCAAGCACCAATCCATATGCAAAAGAACCTCCTCAGGATACAGTGAAGCCTCCCTCCATTAGCATTCCACACCCTGGGAAACTCTTACAGGATGACTCAGCTCAACCCCACCCCTCCTGAGTAGATATAAATGACCGGCCAACATCTTTTCCACACTGTGACGCTGAGAGATCTCTTTTGGTGCTACACCTCTGAAGATGCCAGCCACAGCTGCTGGCGAAACATCAGGAACTACAATGCCAAGACCACAGCAATACAGCCCGGAAAACCCACAACAACCATCGTTCTCCGGCCGTGAAAGCCTTCGACAATACAATAACATTTTAATTTGTATACCGCCCTTCAGGACAACTTAATGCCACACTCAGAGCAGTTTACAAAGTGTGTTATTATACTCACAACAATCACCCTGTGAGGTGGGTGGGGCTGAGAGAGCTCCAAGAAGCTGTGACTGACCCAAGGTCACCCAGCTGGCTTCAAGGGGAATCAAACCTGGTTCTCCAGATAAGAGTCCTGCTGCATTTAACCACTACACCAAACTGGGATTATATATGGATGTTAAATTGGCTCATATTTATTTTTGGATGAAGAGATTTATCAGATCAAATTCAGGATAGATTTCTGCAAATAAAATTCCTGCACCTAAACAATTTTTTAATGAAAGGCTTGTTGATGAATATTAATTGAATTTAGACAAATGTAACTGTCGGCATTTTTTTTGCAGTATCCAATAAGTGGATCCATGAACGTGGGCAAGAATTTCGAAGACGGTGCAGTTTATCAGAGTTTGAATGATACAGACCTCCCTTTTGCGCTTCCTTTTGTACAAGCTTCATTTCCCTTCCACATTGCCTTGATTAACTCTGACAGTTTACACTAACACCCTCTATAAGTTTTGTCTCCAGTGCCATCCAGTACATTTATGGACAAATACAATCACCTTTTTAGGTTTTGCTAATATACCAATTTACATGTTTATAGAGAGACTATATTTGATTTTTAATGTCTGAGTTGTCATGACCAAAAATCTTCTATACAGACACTATAAATTTCATTTTGCTGGTAGTAGAATGAATATGGAAAAACTGTCCTCAAGCAAGAACTTTGTTTGCTTGGAAAATAACATTGTACCTGTCTTTTCTACTGTTAATATCCAGATGTTCCCTCTTCTTCCTTTTTTTATCTCTGCAATGCCTGACCACTGCTATAAAACTGTGGACAGAGACTGTAAGCCATGTCTCATGAACAGCAATGGCAAACGTTCCCACTGAATGCAAAGATAATGGGATAGGCCCATAGATTGTGATCATGTTGTAGTAGGCTACTGCTTTAATATGGTCTATTCTTAGTTTGCTTTTCTAGCACTATGAAAGTTCAGACACAGCCGATCTTCCATTTTTAATGACTGAAACTGGCTGGTAACTCTTAAGAAGTGAGCCAGTAGCAGAAGTAGCATAGGTGGTTTTAACAGTGTTCCGAAAACTGCAGTCATGTACTTATGCAGTTTCCACATGCTTGAAAGCAGATTGGCAAAATTCATGATTGGCATTCCAGGTATGATTTCTTTATTAATCACATAATTCAGATTTGTCCATTTAAAAATTATTGCTGCTTTCTTTGTTTCTTAATTATTAATAACCATGCGGAGACACATCATTGTGCCTTAGGATGGGAGTCTGAACTTTCATAAAAGGTTTGTATGATGAGAAAATGCACAATTTTATTCCCAGAATGTCAAACTTTGTTTCCCAACTGAGGTGTTTTGTGACAAAGATGATATATTTATAATACTAAATCTTTTGAAAACTTTTCATTTGGTGTACTTTGGTATGTTGTGGATCCTGAATGTGTTCTGACTCCGTTACTTGCTATTTAAACTACAGTCCTATTCGCACAGGATGTTTTTGAACTCTAGCCTACGCTTTTTTGAAGATACAGTTCTATATTTGTGTGGGTTTTTTTGCTTCAGGATTTTTTTTTAAATTTTTTATTTATTTATTTATTTACTTTTTTTGCTTCAGGAATTTTTGTTGTAAGAAAGCTGGTTAAGAGACTTCTTTTGGAATGCCTACTGTTTCTTCAATGTTTTCTGTCAAATGCAGCCAAATAAGAATTTTTCGAGATATATTTGCTGCCCAGAAATACGGACAATTCAGGATATTAATTAGTTGGCTCTTGGCAAAACTTTATCCGGCATTTCAGAGCAGAAATAATGGACGGTTTGTACTGGACTGCTGAGGAGGTAGGCAGATGTTTCTGATCCTACTGAACTCCTTGTTATAAGGGCTATGGAGCCTTGGCAATGCATAGGGGGCGGATCCAAGCATCAGCTGACCCACCTGCCAGCTGATGACTCTTCAGCCTGCCTGCTGGCTGGGATGACAGTAGACGGGATTCCACATGGGCATGTGTGGATCCTCTGCATCCTGGGAGACACATACCCTGATAGCCCCCGACCTGGGCTTGTTCCTGCCATGTGTCACCCCCCAGATCCTTTAAAGGGATCCACAGCTATGGGGAAACAAGACACGCAGGCTGTGTTCCCCCCCCCCCCAAAGGATCCATGCCCCGTGCCAAAACGACCACCACCTAAAGTTGTGACAAGATTAGAGCAGGCAACTAAGGAGTTACAGAACAAAAGGGCCATCCAAATAAGGAACATCCCAATTGAGTGCCAGAAATCCAGAGCCTAAGCTGAGGGAGAGATGGGCAGCTGGCTCCTGAATTTATGCCTTACGAGGAGACCTGACTGGATACTGAGCTTCCCAGGTCCACTGAGAGGGCCCACTTCCAAGAACCTGGCTAGATCACCGCTGGCTGGCTGGTTGAGGGGTTTGAATTTTACTGGCTTCTCTGCAGCTATGAGGAGGCCGCAGGAAGCTGCCCAGACCAGAGGAAATCATGGCTGCCTTGTGCTGCACCCCATGGCCTACAAATGGGGCCCCAGGTAAGTCTGGGGCTGGGGCTTTTACTGAGTTTGAAAGAAGGCGAACACAAGGAGATCCTCACAATCACACAGTGCATTTTCAAACCACAATAAACGACAAGACTGATGGGGAAAGAACAGACAGATGTAAAGAAAGAGCACATGGCTCGGCTCGGCTGCAGGGTCACTCAGATGTGTCCTACCTTCGCAATAATGACAGTCCAGTAAACAGCAAATCAGACTCTGGTTTAACTACCATCTTATGCCTTTTATCAGGCTTCCCTTTTAGTTTTAAAAGCTCCATAAGGGCATTTGCTCATTTAGCCATTCACGATTCCTTTATTGCCCTGTTGCCCTGACCTGGATAGCCCAGGCAAACCTGATCTTGTCAGATCTTGGAAGCTAAGCAGGGTTGACTCTGTTACTAATTGGACAGGAAGGAGACCTCCAAAGAAGACCAGGGTTGCAGAGGCAAGTAATGGTAAACCATCTCTTCTAGTTTCTTGCCTTGAAAATTCCAGCAGGGGTCGCCATAAGTCCGCTGTGACGTGACAGCACTGTCCAGCACCACTATCTTCCCTTATTGGTTAAAGTACAAAATTGATATAGCAAATGGGGCATTTGCATGTTCTTGGTGAGGGGGGTCACCAATCAGCACCATGTAGAGCTAGCACCATTTGCTGATTCCCCCGTCCCCATCTCTCCTCTTGAAAAGAATAACATGCTATCCAGTGTAAGTACAGACATTAACCGGATATAGGGAACTGCCACAGACTGACATTAGGCTGAGTCAGAGCAGTGATCCAGGAAGCCCAGATCTTCCTAGCATGACTGACAGTGCCTTTCTATGCATTTTCCCAGCTGTGCAGAAGCATATAGGAAAAAAAGAGCTGCTCTGATGTGCCCTAAAGACCAACTCCAGAATAATCCTCCTGTTTATGAAATTCACTTTTTCTAACTAGCCTCTGAAGATGGTCACATATTAAGAATGCAATTCAGGCACTTATTTTGGGGGTAAAACATACTGAACTGCATGGGGGTGTTCAAGATCATTCATATTACTTAAAATCAGGGCTTTTTTTCTGGGAAAAAAGGTGGTGGGACTCAGTGGGTTGCCCTTGGAGAAAATAGTCACATGGCTGGTGGCCCCGCCCCCTGATCTCCAGACAGAGGGGAGCTGAGATTGCCCTCCGCGCATGGCATGGCGCGGAGGGCAATCTCAACTCCCCTCTGTCTAGAGATCAGGGGGCGGGGCCACCAGCCATGTGACCATTTTCAAGAGGTTCCGGAACAACGTTCCCCCGCGTTCCCCCTGAAAAAAGCCCTGCTTAAAATAGAAGGAATTTGTTTAATGTAGGCGTATCCACAAAGAGTTCAGTAACATTTTAAATGCCTCTTTAAGCAAGAACTCTGCAATGCCACTGATGAAGCAAAAGCACTTCAGTTTGATGTGCTTTTTAGTGCCTGTGGCTTGCAGTATAAAATGCATCCACTTAACTGTCCTGTGGAGTACATCATCCAGAGGGTGTACATAGTTTAGGAAAGAGTATTTTCAAGAGTGATTCTTGCAGTCGTGAATGTGATCACACTTGGAGGATGCTACAGTCATAAATCTCCATTAGAACAAGATCCAGAAAACCGTAACGAAAATATGGATGGACAAGCTGTGCGTCATCCATTTCCGAATGTTCTGCATTAAAGCTGATCTTTGATCTTCTGTTCTGATGCATTTTAATTGCTGATAAATATGTAGTTAAAACTTTTTCTGAACGACTAAAAGCCTTAGGGAAAAAAGTCCTGTGGTGACAAAATAGATTTTCCCTTAGATTGAACTGTAGGCTTTTCAAAAAGGTACTCATAAATTCCTTCCTCTTACAAGATATGATTCAGATCTATTTACTATCAACTGTTCTCGTTGGGTTTTTGCTCTTCAATAAACAATGCAATTTACTGGTAATCAAATTTTCAGAGAAGTCATGGCATAGGTACAGAAATATGAATGGTATACACAGGCACTGATCTGGAATAAGACAATGTATTACACATTGATTGGTGGTGTTTGCTGCACCAACAAAACACATGTACATAGCATTAGTCTGAATATTTTCTTGGATATGAGTACCAACGAATTCAGTGAAGCTTATCCCAAGTAAGAATGCATAGAACTTCAACCATGGAAATATTCTACTAGTGCTAAGCATTTAGCACTCTATTCCTAAATATGTTTTGTCTAGCAAGTCCGTAGTATGCTCAGGGCTCCATAGATAAAGGGACTTCCCCATTGTCTTCAGACCAACAATGTCTTTGTGATTGTAGTAATGCATAGCATACTCCAACATAGAAGTGAAGTGGGAATTTAGGATTGCAGCTAGAGACCAAAGTGGAAAGGCCTGGAAGAGTTCACCATCTTATATATTCAGTTGCCTCCAAAAATTCCCCTTCTGTTCATGAAAGTGTTCTTTCCCTGAGTGGAAGAGCGCTTTTGGACCCAACCTTTAGCTTTTAAGCCACCATTAAAAGAACTGCATTTAAAGTTGAACTGTTGTAGCTGGGGTGCAACTAATGTTTAATAACTTACGTGTGTTCGGGTGATTGAATGCTTTGACCCAAAATGTACTTGGGTGTTTGCAGAGTAAAGTGCAACCATAACTCTCCTCTGTGTGTACAAAAGGCAGCACACTTCCTCCCTATTTTTAAAAAAAAAATCTGAATTTTTAGGAGACGAGGAATTTTTTTGGATGACTTCAGTGGTAAACAAGTGAAGAAGAGTTTGTGCAAGCAAGTTTTTGAAGTAGGCTTGTCTACTTCCATGGTTTCTGTGTTGTTATTAACAGACAGCCAGTCATAAATACTGGGCATAATATGCAGGAGGGAGGAATCTGTTATATTAAAAGGACCAGTGAAACACTTCGCTGATGGAATATCTAAATAGAACTTCCCCAATGAGACAAGTAGATGCCCCAGGCTGATTTGGCTATGGAAAACAGGATGGGGGAGCAGTGGCCCCTTTCTCTCTGTGTACCGTGGTCTCCATCTTAATTAGGCCCCAGGTGCTTGGAAATTGAATTCCCAGCTGGAACTCACTGCTGCTGATGTATGACTGGCTGAAGGTCAGGTCAGGGAACACAGACATAAGCTATCTTGACCCTGTGAGTAATTCTCTGAATGCATCTCTGAACCCTCAGCAGCTGCCTGCAAGTTTATGCTTTGGAAAGAAATGGGCGGGAAGGCACGACTTACTACTCTTGGGCAAGGGGAGGGGAGGAGGAGTTTTTGCAACCTAAATGCTTTTCTATACATTTCCAAATTGAGGCTCTGTGCAAGCCCAAAACCCACCTATGTGGGTTCACAAGAAAAACAGAAGCAAACTTGGTGGAAGTGATTTTGGGCACACTCCTATATTGGCTTGAAAATAATGGGTATAAATATGTCCAGACTGCAACTTCCATCATGGGAATGGTGGCATCTTTTATATAAGGAAAAAAACAACTGGGAAGCAATCCATAGAAAGCCTCTCTAGTTTGGCCCTTAAATCCTGTTTTAAGTGCTAGAGGTTTTTAAAAGTGTCATTTAGGTAGCCCTATAAGAAACCCAGCTGAAGCAATTTGGCTATATGCTTGTTCCTAGTGGAGTGCTTAGATAAGTATTATTGCGTAAAAGTTAAGGCTTGAGCCTTTGAAGATAGGTTGCAGTGCTATCCTAAGAGAGTTACACCTTTCGCAAGCCATTGACTTCGATGGACTTCGAAGGGTATCATTCCACTCAGTTGGACACTGTTAGAATTGCAACCTAAAATAAAATTTAGATGTTGATATATAGTTCACAAAGTGTATTTTTCTCTGCAGGCAATGGCAGTTTTACAGACAGAGTTTATTTGGAAGTAGACACCTTGCATTGCTGCAAAGACCTATGCTTCTGTGCTAAGCGTTGCCCTCCTGCGTTCAGTGAGTCCTCAACAGGCAGTCCAAACACTGAGATCTTAATATAATATTTAGCTGGCTGGGCATAGTGGTTAGAGTGTTAGATTAGATCCTAGAACAACCATGTTCAAATTTCTGTTCTACCGTGGAATAACAACAACATTTGATTTATATACCACCCTTCAGGACAACTTAAACACCCACTCAGAGTGGTTTACAAACTATGTTATTGTTATCCCCGTAACAATCACCCTATGAGGTGGGTGGGGCTGAGAGAGCTCCTAGAAGCTGTGACTGACCCAAGGTCACTCAGTTGGCTACAAGTGGAAGAGTGGGGAATCAAACTCAGCTCTCCAGATTAGAGTCCCACTGCTCTTACGCACGACACCAAACTGGCTCAATGGGTGGCTTTGGGTGACACTCTTTGGCCCACCCTACTTCACAGGGTTGTTGTGAAGATAAAATGAAGGGGCAAATGAAATGATAAGCCACTTTGGATCCCCACAATGATTGATTGATTTTGATTTGATTGATTGATTTAATTTGTAGTCCACTCTCCCCATGCATAGGCTCAGAGTGGATAACATCAATATTAAAATTTACATTAAAAATAACATTAAAATCATAGTCATTAGACATACAATTCAGTCATAAAATAACTCTGGATGGCAGCCCTAATTTACCCAGCCCATTCATTAAGAACATTCATTAAATTGTAAAGTCTGAAATCCTTAGGGTTCCTGTAATTTTTTTAACAATAAAGGGAAAAGATTTTAGCAGCAAATGGCAAGATATAACTGAACTGTGTATAGCCTTTGGGGCAAGGTTTGTAATATAAGTGAATTCTCACACTCTTTCATGCACAGTGTATTCTTTGGAATTTTTTGTTTTAGTTCCTTTCTTATTATTGTTTGACTTTGTTTTATGGTCAGTTGTAACTCCGTCTGTTGTGACCATCCTGAATTCATCATTATAAAGTTGATTTTTAAAGAATTGCTCAAGCTATGCAAGTTTGTTAAGTGAGTCAAACTATCTTGATATGCTGTGAAAAGAATTAATGCCAGTGGCACTGAATCCTTGGATTGTATTTTCAGTGAAAATAAATAATGGCTATAGTTGGGAGTCTGAAGTCAAGGAGAGGAAAAGTAAAACAATGGTGACCCCCCCCCCATCCCTTCTCATTTGCACTGTGGGCTTTGTTAAGCCTGCTGAATTCCACTACTCTGGCAATGTGAAAACTCTGGCTCACTGTTCCCTGGCTCTATCAATCTGAACCAACCTCATGTAGCCTGATTTCACACTTTACAATTGTACACTTGGGAAATGCAGCTGGTTGCCACACCTGGATCTACGTATTTCATGATGGATGTGTTTCCCATAGTCAAAACAAGAATATTTTTTTTGTTAATTTGGTGTGCACCTAAAAATATGGGAGCACCTTTAAGACTAACCAACTTTATTGTAGCATAAGCTTTCGAGGACCACGGTTCTCTTTGTCAGATACATGAAGGGTATGAAGAAACTGGCCAGAGTTTCTTCATACCCTTTGTGCATCAGATGAAGAGAGCTGTGGTTCTCGAAAGCTTATGCTACAATAAAGTTGGTTAGTCTTAAAGGTGTGACAGGACTCTCTACTATTTTGCAACTACAGACTAACACGGCTGACTCCTCTGGATCTAAAAATATGGGAGAGTTCTTCAAAAACTGAAACTGTCATGAGATTTGTCACGCATCAAAGTTGGATAAATGGGTCAAAGTGTGTTTAGTGTTAGGGTTTAAAAGGTTTTAAATGACAAGGTATTCTTTATGGACAGTCTCAAGAAAACAGCATGGGCATGAGAACTGAGAGTTTGGGAGGTGGAGCCCAAATTAAAGAGAGTGTGTGTGTCCTTCTGTCTGGCTCTTTCCTGTTTTTTGCAACGCCTAGGAATTCCGTTCTCTGACTGGTGCTTCAGGGGCAGGACTGGTTGCAGAAGGCCTGCTACTTATTGAATGGTGGTACCAGTTTTGGCCCTGGTGGTGAAGATTCCCTTCTTATCTGTGAATGGCACTTTTACACAATACAAGAGCTTCAAAATCAGGGCTGCAAGGATTGGTATTTATCCTTTATGCATCTGACAAAGAGAACAGTGGCTCTCAAAAGCTTATGCTACAGTAAAGGTTAGTCTTAAAGTGCTACTGGATTCTTTACTATCTTGCAACTACAGACTAACGCGGCTGACTCCTCTGGATCTATTTATATAGGGATTACATAGTGGATGATTATAAGCAGGAAATTGTTATTCCTTTTTAACTGATTTCTAAATGGACAGAATGGAATGAGGGTTTTAAAAAATCTTTTGCAACACCTGTAGGTACTGAATACCACATCTAGGGCCTTAATTGCGTGCATATAGAGCAAAAAGGTATGCTGTTTGCATGTGCTTAATAATCTACTGAGATGTGCACTTTCTTACAATTGCTTTATTGTATGAGTATCAAATTTGCGGAATTTTGCACTTCTGAAGCAAAGTAAAATGGTTAAAATAGTGACCTTGGGCCAGTCACATATTCTTAAGCTTAATCTACCATGCTCTACACCTAATCTACCTCACAAGGTTGTGAAACTAAAATGAAAGAGAGAAGAACCATTCCCTGTTAGGAAGAAAGGGATGGTATAAATGAAATACAAATAAACACAAAGGAAACTGTTAAATAAATTGTTATGTAGGCCACAGAAACCTAATTAAAGGATTCCATGTTTGAGCTGTTAGCAGAGTCTAATCATGTGGCATAGGAAGTGTGATTATAGGTGGTTGTGAACTGGTTCTGCTGGTTGGTGTGTGTGCAGGAATGAAAATAATAAATCATACACTTGGTTTATATTTAGAAAAGCAATAAGAGTTCTTTATTGTAGGAAAATCAAAAAGTCCAGTAGCACCTTTAAGACTAACCAACTTTATTGTCAGATGCATCTGACAAAGAGAATTGTGATTCTCGAAAGCTTATGCTACAATAAAGTTGGTTAGTCTTAAAGGTGCTACTGGACTCTTTTTAATTCTGCTACTACAGACTAACACAGCTAACTCCTCTGCTTTATTGTAGGGACTCCATACTTTAATAGGAAAGGAGAGACAGATCCTAACTACCTATCTATCCTAAGGATGGACATGGATGGCTGGACAAGGCCTGCATCCATGCTACCAAATGGAGGGAGAAGGAGATAGATGGTGCCTGGAACAATGCCAGGAAGAGAAGAAGTGAGAGGGAGGAAGTCAGGAGGAGGAAATCCTGAGAACAGCAATCTACATATCAAAGGACAGTCAGAGCAGTAAACAGTAAACAGAGTGCCCTGACTTCTCTCTCTTTCTAACTCTTTGGTTTGTCCCCCTCAGAAACCGGAGGAAAGGGACAGCGTTAAATCCTCCTTTTCCAACAAAACTTCGCCTGAAGCAGCCTGACAGGGAGGCTGATCATTGGTCTATCTAGCTCGCTATTTTGAAGCAGCAGCAGCTCTCCAAGGTCTCCGGCAGAGAAAGGCCTTTCACAGCATCTGCAGCTTGAAATCCTTGAACTGGAGATGTCTTGGATGGAGTCCAGGACTTCTCTTGTTCACAAGATGTGCCAGAACCTCTGCACTTGGCTTGGAACTCTAACAAGCGATGTTTTAATTTTATTCTCAAATTGCGTTAATAATTGTCCAAAATATACTGAGTGATAAGAGTTTTATTATAGCAGATTTAAAGTATAAAGTAAGTGGGCAGGAAAGGATTGTTTTGAATTATGCCATGTATTTGACTGCAAGAGGGTTCCTCCTTGCACTGAAAGACGAGGCATTTTGCATCAGTACCTGTCCCGATGCAGACTCGCACAGGCAGCAGGCAAGGGAAAACTCCCAAGTTGTCAGAGCAGGATAAATCACAGTTTCAGATGTGAGGGCGATCTGGCTGCGACATCTGTCAGAACAGAATAAATCAGAGTTCCAAGGCACCAATTAGGCAACACAGCTTCTAGTCCAAAGGGGTATTCCAGAAACAAGTCCACAATGACAGGCCAAGGTCAGAGACAAGAGAATCGGTTCCAAACACAGCAGCAAGGTCAATAATAATCAGACATGCTGCTTCCACACAGCCACTCCTTTCTCTGCTGCTTTTAAGCCTCACACTGCTCAGCCACCTGTGCTGCATCATGCACCTGCCAGCTGTCTCAGTCCTGCTCCTGCAAGCACTCATCACTGTTGATGCTGGGCCGGTGCTGTGCTGCTAGCCTGGCACTGTGCCTTCAGGCTTGGAGGGCTCTCCTAGCCCTCCTCTGATGGCGCACCCGAGGCTCTGGTGATGAAGGGGGAGAGCTGGCCTGCACCTGGCTCTCTGTTGCCAGCCCAGGGCTGGGAAGCTGAGGGACCGATGTGCTGGGACCTGGCTGTGGATCTATGTCTGAGCCTTCATAGCCTGCCTCCTCCTGCAGTGCCTCTGCCGCTGGCTGTGGATCTGGGTCAGGTTTGCCAGCTGCCTCTTCCTCAGAAGAGTCCTCTGAGTCTCTCTGCTCTGCTGGGCTGGGTTGGTCCATGACAATACCTTAGAAATTACAGTCTGATGCTGCATTCAAGGGCATATGAAAGAGATGCTCTTTGCAATTCTACTTGGTGAGCCAGCAGAGGGAAGTGGTGTGCCATGGTTCTCAGTTTCATTAACTGCATTTTTCAGTGGCAGGGGAGCTGTGAACATTTATGTTATGCCACTGAATTCCTAGAAAGTCAATCATCTTGGTTTTAGAGCAGGCGGTATATCTGTATTGTTTTCCTGTTAGAGAATGTAAATACAAGTCTTACTTACTTTTGACTTCTCAAATCAGAAGGAAACAAAGTTTTATGCACATATAGGCTGCTGCTGCTATGATGCATACACTAACAATCCTTGTGTAATAAAAAGCAGCAGCAACGCTATTTGCATTGCTTGTCCTTTACAAAAAGTTTGATACTCTCCTGGAGACTTGGTGAGATTCTTCAGCCCTACAGGCGTTAACTAGCTTAGCATGGTTTCTGTCCTTATCTTCATTTCAACTGAAGCATACGTAATTACATCTTGTCATGTATTTTGTGACCCTCAGACCTTGTGGTTTACAATTCTTTATGACCTCATATATAAATGTGTCCCAAAGTGAGAACTGAGCTTCTGCATCTGATGAAGTACACTGGAGGCCAGGAATAGTATGCTAGAATATATTTTTTTAAATGCTACGGTTGTTTCAACTGGATATATTCATTCCACTGTTTACACCACAGTGTTTTAAAAGCTGCTTAATGCCCAGCTCTATTTATTTACTTGAGAAAAATATGGCTTTGGTTGATCTCCATCTCCCAACAATGGTCTAAGAAGTTAATTTAATAAAATTGTATATACAGAAATGATTTTTTTAATTGTCCAAATCAGCATTCAGCAGCAGCAATGAAATGGATGATGTAATTAGATCAGGGCATAAGAAATATATGTTTGGAAAGGAGTAAAAATCTAATGGAAGCCAATCAATAACAACAAAGAGTTCTGGGTTCTGAAGGGAGGCAAAGCACTATGACTTTGAATTCTATCCTTAGCAGCTGTCTTCCATTGAATGCTGGGAATGGTGTTCACGTAGGCAAAATCCACTTTGTTGCCTAGTTTGACCTAGCCTATGCCAGCTGACCAAAAAATCACACACTCAGTGCATCCAAGATTGACTGAACATCTTGCTTACCACCAGGCCCCGTAATCACCAAAAGAGATGTATGCTGTGCCCCTTGCCAGCACCTTGAGATGCATAGATGGGTAGAGTGGTATACAGGGCTGATAGAGGTCTACACAAAACACTATCCAACTGAGGTCTATCCAAAACACTTAAATAGGGGGAGAGGCCAACAGCCAGTGAGTAATAGCCCACCGTTCCTATGGCTATACGTAGAGGTTGAGTGGGCTGGACAGGATTAGGAGGTACGAAAATACTTCCTAGCCTTTACAGTTCTGTTTTCGAGATCTGGAAAACAGCTCATAACGACAGGCTCATGCTATTATTCCAGCCTACATCCTGTTCTTAAAAAAAAATGCCTTCTTGAATTTTGCGTTTAATCGCTCCTGCATTCATTGTACATTCCAAATGTAGCATTTGTTTGAAAACAAAGAGTTTTTAATTGGAAGCCATTCTGTAGGAATAACCTACTTATTTAACCTCCTTATTAAAAAAATTAAAACAATACTGAATGAATGTATTTTTACTTGAACTGGTGCGTTCAAGTGCTGTGTTCATACCTGGTAAGGGAGCTAGACTTGTTGACCTACTTTACCACTTAGCTATCCCAAAATATTGCTCAGATAACTATTTTTGTAATATGTTTTACACCCCCATCCTATGCAAGTTTGTTTATTGAAGGGTAAGTCTCGCTGAGTTCAAATGGGACTTATTCCTGAGTGATCATTGCATCAGATTGCTGGCAGAGTCCGTTTATATAACCAGATAACTTTGAATATTTATGCACTTCCTGCTCTGTAATTAAGTCAACAACAGGTCAGTTTCATCAGGGGCAACTTCTGTTGCTGCTGGATGAGAATGGCAAACACAGACTTGTCTTCTAGGACTTGCAGTTCATTCACTCTAAGTTTATTGTGCCACGTCTCCAGACTGGAAATTTCTATTTTAGAAATCATGCAGTTAGGAATAGGGTCACAGGGAACGCTGTCCAGAGAAGGAGAGCCGTGTCTATGTAATACTGGAATTCAAGAGAGTTTATTACTTAATTACGCACTGAAGTCCATCTGGGATCAGATACACCTAACTAACTTCAAGATTGTGCCCAGAGTTAATACCTCTGTCTGTCTCCTTCAGGCTAGAAAACGCCTTCATAGTATTGTGAAATGAGTTTTGTTTCCCCATTTCTATGAGGCTGAATTTCTATGGCTAGGAGAAGGAGATAATTGTTTCTTTCTGACATCCAAAATGTCATCCCATGATTTGATCTGGATCCATGCCTTAGATGGCAGTTTCAGTTGGCTGCCCTAGACTAGCCCATTCACTCATTAAGCTAAGCTAGTTAACCCTGGTAATGGGTTGAGGTGTCTCAAGTTTGTTTATGATAGTTAACACTCACAGACTGGGTGTCCACACAGGGATTTTTCCCTGCAGGAAGCTGCTAAATTAAACAGGAGAGTCTACATGATATCATTTTCATTCTGAGGACTTTTCCCTTTAAACCTGATCTGCAAAAAAAATTCCTTTCATCCTGTTCTAAGGGTGGCTGTGGGCAAAGCATCCACTGGATGCTCCAACCTGCACCCACTATGAGTAGTGGGAGGAGTAGGGAGATTGAGCTAAGCCCCTTATGGCCTTTATATCTGCCGATACTGAATCACCTTTCCCAATACCAGGAAAACTGAATCCAGACAGTAAGGCATCACAATAATTGTGAAATTGGAAGGTCTCCAAAACCACTTGAATGTTGGAAATAATCAACGAATTCTCAATGTAGCCAGATCTGTGGATATTTAAATCCATAGACTGGAGCCATGAACAAAGAAGGCATATTTTTCTACAAACTCAAGAAAGCCCCAGGTTTTCAGAAAAATCTGAAATGGGGGGGTGGGGGACACAAATGTTGGGAGGTTAAAAAGAACCCAAAATAATACAAATGTTACCTACTCTTTTAAGAAACAGATGCCTTCTGCAGTGGATGTTACTAGGCAACCACAACAGTATTGCCAGTTGAAGCCTTGGTTTCTGTCAGTAAAAGGCAGGAGGAGGGCGCTTTCCAGGGCTGTTTTGGCCATTGAAGCCTTATCTGGGCCAAGACTGGCAGCAACTGCTGGTCAACTTGATATCATGTAATTTCCAAGACTCACCCCGGCCCAGTTACTTATTACTGTTCAACAGCAGCCACCACATGAAAGCCAATGTGCTGTAGTGGTTAGAGTTTCAGACTAGGATCTGGAAGACCCAGGCTCAAATTCCCACTCTGCCATGAAATCTTGCTGGGGCCACTCACCTGGGCCAGTCACACCCTCCTAGCCCAACCTACCTCACAGGGTTGTTGTGAACAGGACCGGCACGTCCATAGAGGAAGGTCCGGCAGCTGCCTCAAGCACTGAGGCACCAGAGGGGGTGCCAGAGGCGGGGCATGCGCTGCGGAGCTGGCGGCGGCAGCTCTGGAGGGCTGGGAAGCCACCCGTGTGCTGCCCTGGCCACCTACCACACCTGGCCCGCAGCTGCTGCAGCCTCCCAGCCCTCCTGGTCAGCTGCCCCAAGCTGCCGCCGCCGCCACCACCAGCACGCGCTCCTGACTAGAGATGGGCACGAACAGGGAAAAAACCCGAACATGATGTTTGTTGTTTGTCACCACCCACGAACAGGGACTCACGAACAACCACAAACATGGCCCTGTTCACGAACATGTTCATGGTTGGCTGTTTGTAGGGGCAAGCAGGCTCTCCTCCAGCCATCATCCAAGTCTAGATCCCTACTTCACCACTCCCAGAAACCTTACCTGAGCAGGCAGCAGGAAAGGTACCAATAATAAATAATAGCTTGGCCCCAGAGCCTGGCAGCAGCCCTGGAACTTGAAGGGGTAGATCCCTATCCCACCGCACACAAAGAAAATTCAAGCACTCTATCAAAATGCCAACAGCAACTGTCTCTCCACTGTTTGCAAAGTCAGAGCTGGGAGCCCCCCTGCTCTTTGCTCCCTTGTAACAATAACCCTGGGAAGTGCACATTGGAATTCATGAGAGAAGAAAGAAGAACTGGCTCCAGTCTTTTGTTAAGCTGATTTAGGGATCAGAGGATAGGCATGCAAACAAATAAGCAGAGTACATGTGGTGTCTCTTTGGCCAGAGCTTAGCTAGAACTTCCAAGCTTGTCCAGGATAAAGTATTAGTGTAGATCTGTATAAGGATTTTGAAAGTGCTGCAGTTGGCAACCCAGTTCTTTACGCGGGGAGATGATTCAGCTAACATGTACTTCAGATGCTCCTTGAAGGGAAACGGAGGGGACAGCATGGCTCTTGAACCTGATTTCCTTGGTCTCAGCATTTGCTGATAACAGGTCCTCAAAATAACAGCTGGGGGGCAGGAACGCACAGGCACTCCCTTATCGGCTGTGTTCAGGTCAAATGGATATGAAAACTGTTTAAACAGCAATATGTGAATCTTCAGGAGATATGCAGAGGAATTCACAGAACATATGAAAATGACACCTCTGCTTTTATGTTTTTCATGAACAGACCTGAAAGTTGTACCTATTAGAAAACCGCAAGCTCCAGCAAGACTATTAAAAGATACCATCTTAGTCTGATCTGCCTGGGTCCTGCAGAAACAGAGAGTTGCACAGAAGCAGCCAAGCCGGCCTTGCTGTGAGCCAGAGCAAGAACCCTGATTTTTGTGTGCCATTCAAGGGAAGCTGGGGGGGGAAGGTCCTATTTGATTTTCTCCCAAAGGGCTTTCAGGTGGCCCTGGCAACAGCACCGTGGAAACGTCTTCCAGAGTACAAACACGGCTTAGATGCAGAAACGATTTCTGTGCTTTTGCTCTCTCTTGGAACATGTGAAAATAACAGTAAAGTGAAGGTGGCTCTGAGCACGTGCTGAGAGCATTTTGCTCTCTATTGTATAGTCACACTTCATTTGTTTAGGAAATTAATATGCCCTTTCGACAGAGACACGCTTGAATTGGTTCACAAAGTAAAAAAATACAATAAAATCACAAAACAACAACATAAGAATTATCAATAACAAACCATTAAAAGGCCAGGGGCATAAAACAGGATTGCCCTGACCTGGCAATCAGTGGTGGGACATACTGGGCAAGGGCTTGCTAGTGGCATAATGAGGTTACTGGCGAAGTGCCTGGAAGAGCTGTCAGCACATTGCCAGGAAACAATGGAGATGTTCTATCCGTCCCCAAATGCTAGAGTGTCCCATGACAATGTGCTGATGTCACTTCCAGGTACACGGAATGATGTCAGTGTTGGATTTCCCCCACAGTTTCCCACCCATTTCCCCCCACCAACCGAGAGATGGCAGGAAGCACTTTTTTGGTGGCAGGGGATGCCTTGCCCCCCGTGGGAGGATGGCAGCTCTGGCATAAAAACAGCATAAAACAATATTCAGCATCTAAAAATTGTACTCCTAAAACAGTCTGTAAGCTGGGAGAAGACTATAAAAACAACCTGGGTGGCTACCCGAGAAAGGGCCTTCTCAGAGTCTTTCTACACAAGATACCTTACACAGGGATGCTCAAGTGTAGGGAGAAGCAATATTAGTGGGGAAGCGTAGTTTTAAAAGACAGAGCCGGCAGAGATCACTCCTCAGAGGGTTATTACAGTAAAACTGTTCTGTTATTTGAATAAAACATTTGGAATCAATTAACCTCTCAGCACGGGTTCTGCAGTGGGCATTGGTAAGGGAAGAAATGAGAGAGACAACACAACAGAGTTGGGTGAAATATTTTCATGTATTTATCCATTTAAAACATTTTATGCCACCTTTCCACTCTACTTAGGGTCTGCAAGGTGGTGAACAATAACAAACTTAAAATAAAGACATTTATATAAAATGATTAAAAATATTTTAAAAACATAAAAACACATACACAGAAAGGAGGGTCAGAGAATAAACACAAAACAAGAAAAGTATTCTCCCGCTGACAGAAGACAATTTTGTATTATGTATTATGTATGTATATGTTTGTTTATAGTTCATCTTCCTCAATGAAACTCAAGGTGGATTACACACAGTGCAAGTCAATATGATATAGGGAGACAGATGACTCTCCATGGGGAAGAATTTCCATAATTGTGGTGCCACAACTGAGAAGGCCCTTTCTCAGGTTTCCACTAGTGTTGCCAACTCTGGTTTGGGAAATTCCTGGAAATTTGGGGGGTGGAACTTGGGGAGGGAGGGTTTAGGGAGGGGAGGGACTTCACTGGGGCATAATGCCATGGAGGCCATTTTCTCCAGGGGAAGCAATCTCTGTAGCCTGGAGAGCAATCTAGGGCTCACCTGCTGGCTGGCAACCGTAATTGCCACCCACTTTGCTTCAGATGGCAAGAGTACCTGAAGTCGAGCTTCTGAGGGTGACTGCAGTGTTTGAGGAGGGTCATATAGGAGTAGATAGTCCTTAAGATATAAGCAGTCACAATTGTATTAATCATGCAGAAGATTTGGCATAGGAGGATAGGGATTTATGCCTTTTCTTGCCCAGCCTGACTTTTGGGAGATAGTTTATACTATCACAGTAAGATTGCCAGGCTGCATGCAGCTGGTAACTACTGGTGAAGGCAAAGACTGGCACACTGACATCATGCTGGCATGCTGACTTTACTTCTGGCAAAAACTGGAAACGACATCATCTAAGATTTGTAAAAAAAAAACAACTCTGTAGTTTTCTCCAGAAGTGATATTGCTCATTGGCACAATGCTGGTGTATGTTTTCCAATTTGCCACCATTTTTCCCCACTGGCCTTTCAGGTACCAGCAGACAAAATTGAGTTTTGTTGGGAGATCTCCTATAGCAGGAGACCTGGCAAGCCTATATCCCAGCCAACATCTGAGAATACCTGAGAGGCATGATCAGAGTTGGCTTTTTTTTTAATGGACCACAGGACACATGGTATCTCCCTAGGGCCTGCCATGACACCCCCCACACACACACACATTGCAGCTACATTAGAGTTACTGGAGCATAAATATCACTGGCTAATCTTAAAAGAGTGTGAAAGGGCTTAGTTCCCTTGGAGAAAACTTTTCCTTTGGAGGGTGAACTCTATAGCCTTACACCCTACTGAGGTACCCCGCCCCCTCAAACCCTGCCTTCTCCAGGTTCCATGCCCCAAATATCCAGGAATTTCCTAAGCCAGAGATAGCAACACTGGTTTCTGATTATTCTTGGAAAGGTGTGACATCACTTCTGGGTTTCCTGGAAGTGATGTCACACCACTGCTGATGGCCACCCCCTCATGTCACCAGACCCCCAGTTTCCCACTCCTATAAGGAGCCCAACAGGTTTATTTACATTTTACAACTTGGTCCTACAGGCTGTAACTGCGAGACCTCTAGCAGTCATTTTAAAAACAACACAGCTTCTTCTTTCCAGACACCACCAGGAGGCAGAGGACCTCTCCTCAAATCAATAACTCTTTCTTAACTAAGTACTACTGATCTCTCCACCTGGAAAAGTCAGGTGGAGAGATGGGACACACAGGCCAGGTTTGGGAATGGAGGAGAATTGTATTTCCCTCAGAGCATCGTTTCGATTAGCCCCGAGCCCTGGTGTTCTACTGCTCTCAGCATCCACCTAGGAGTCATGCTGGCCTGGGAACAAATAAACCACCCTTTCAGATTGGGCAACAATCTCAGCTCTCTGAGTCTGCATGGACCAAAGTGTCTGAACTTTGTCCTCCCTAATGGCGGTGACCTCATCCTGTTACCAAAGCAGTGTGTAAAGTCCAGAGAGGGGTGTAAACATGCCTTGCATTCAAAATAGCTCTGTCCTTATTGTCCTCTCAGTCTCTCTCTGCAGCTCTTCTTACCTTGACATTCTCAAGGCCCGGATTTGTTCGGTCTAATTTCAGGATGAAGTCAATAGCCAGGACATTGTTTCTGTGCTTGGCCTTGACAGTAGCCAAATGCTTTGAAGGGACACCACAAGAAAACACCGTTCATCCAGTGGTCCCGCCAGAGGAAGGCTCTTCTGATTGGGGAATAGGGGCCATCCGGGATGGCTTCGAAGCAGTGAATAGTTATTTCGATTCCTTCTTGGAGCTGCTAGGAGGAAAAAATGGAGTCTGCCAATATCGGTGTAGATACGGTAAGCTCATCTACTTTTCCTTTCAGTCAGGGCCAGCTCATATGATTGAAGCTCCTCAGGTAAACCAAAATGTTACTCCTTCTCTCTTGTGTCTTATGATGTGAGCTTTAAATGAAAATTGATACTATGTGAGGTAGTTATTCTGGACTAAGTACTACTGATCAATAACTAATGTTTTAAATACTCATTTCGATACACAGTGGTTAAATCTACCTTTTGGGCACACCACGTGGGTCCCAAATTCAGTTTGCAAAGCTCAGCTGAGCACCAAAATGGAAATGTTCAACTTTTTTTATTATTAATTTTTATTTCAATGAATAAACTCAAACACATAAGACATAAACTACAATAATACAATAATCTAAACCATACCTCTACAATCATCCACTACTACAGCCATCAATAACCATCAGGGGTCATTTTGTAGAAAAAGAGCTGGAGGAACTCATTAGCATAACTCATTAGCATATGCCAAAGCTCTTGCCATCACCGGAAGTGTGTCATTAGTATAACTGATTTACATATGCCACACATCCTGACACCACTTATTCTGGCTGTTTTGGACCCAATCCTGGCCATTCAGGGCCGAAATTGGGCCCAAAATGGCAAAAGGGGGCTGAAAATGGCTGAAAAAGGGCCCAAAATGGTCAGAATCAGGCCACTAATGAGCGGGAGAGTGATCCACCACCCGTCAGAGGCCCGATCCAGGCCGTTTTGGCCCCAATCCAGGCCAAAATGGGCCCAAAATGGTCAAGAGTCAGGTGGGCAGGGGTCACCTGACATGTGACCTCTTTGGGGAACTGCCAGAACTGTGTTCCTGTGCATTCCCCCTCAAAATGAGCCCTGATAATCATAAAGATTATACATAAAACCTAAAGACATCATCTGGCTCATGTAACAACAACAACAAGGAAACGGTCAACTTAACCCATTGATTAAATAGATAAGGATGGGGCGATACAAAGACACCAGCAGTGCAGGAGCATCATCCAGCCAATGAGCTACCAAATTGTTCCTCCTCCCAAATTGCAAACAAAGGCTCCCCCTCCCCAGCAACACTGATGTCGGCCCTCCTGGAATGTTGGTACTCCGGAAATCTGTCTGGCCTGTCTCTGTGGTTAGGCCATCTCTGCTTCCAATGCACTCTGCAATTTCAGGAGGCCCAGCCTGAATGAAACCAATGGCAGCAATTCGGGGGTTGCACATATAGTTTAACCAAGCAGGAGTCCAATGGAGATTGAAAGTTTATTCTAGCATAAGATATCATTAGTCAAAAGTCACTTTCTCAGAGGCACGATGCACACATCCATTAGATGTATATACATAACAGAAGGGGGGCAGATTTTACAGAGAGAGAGAGGTCCTATCTCTGGATAATGACTCAGGCACACAGTTTTCGATGAACAAAGTTGGTACTATGATCTCTGATTATTTATTTAGGGAAAGAGGGACTGATTCACAGAATTCCCTTCTGAAACCCTCCAGAGATATAACCTGGTCGTGCTGGCCTCTTAATCAGCGGAGCAAAGACATTCAGCAGCTCCCTGGATAAATAACTAAATTGTAGCCATTAACCCTTTCTTGCTGTGTTTACTATTTGACCTGGATGAGACTGTGAAAGAAAGGAAATGCAGCAAATTCTTTAGGCCCCAAATATTTTCTCCATTTTTTTTTCAGACTTATGACTATGCATTTTGTTTTCATGATGCTTCAGACGGTCAATTAATTCCTGAAATTGATACTAATGGATTCCCAAGGAGCCATTAATCAGCTTTTTGCTCATTTTCAGATTGGTTGCTGGTTATTTGCCTTGACTCTCTTTTGCAAGTTCCAACAGCTTTGCAGCTTTCAAACACTCACAAACTTAAATTTTTATTACCACAAATACAAACTATTACATGTCATTCAGAGCTAATTCACGTGTTGACTTTTAAAGCATGTAACAAAAAAAAATCAATGAAGCAAACCTGTGTATGGAAACCATCTCTATTATACATCCGGAGGTGTTGCATCAAAATGAAAAAGAAGCCCAGTTAGTCCTTAAGAACTAACAAAATGTATTCCAGCATGAGCTTTCATGAATCAGAGCTCACTTCACCACATGTAAGGAGATAACATCCCTAGGAGGTATATTTATAGCCAAAGTCACAAATGACAGAAAGATGGATGTGGGGAGTTCATGTTACAAAGGGAGCCCCATTCACTGTGAGCTCTGAGGCACAAAAGCTTATGTTGGAATAAATTTTGTTAGCATCTCAGGTGCCACTGGACTCCTGTTTGAGCTATATTATACAAACACATTCGGCAGAGAGCCAGGATTGTCTATATCTGCTTGTATAATTAGGCACAGGTGAACAGTGTGTAGCTTCTTAGAATAAAGAGCAATCTAAAGGTGATAGGACATTTGCCAGCAGAAGTGTGGGTTATGGGTAAACTTTGTATGGCATGGCCCTTGGTACTGACACAGGGGCCAGGTCACCTTGTTCCTCACATATCCCTGGAATGCTGACAGTGAATGTGGCAACTGGAAGAGCTTCTAACTATACTGCAAGGTCTTCAGCAGTCTCGTAAGCTATTGGACATTAATGTAGCCCCTCCAACCGCCATTCTGCCCCTTGTGCTGGCTAGATCTTCATACACAGTAGAATGAGGTAGTAGACATGATGCAATAGGCTGTTCCACAAGATAACAGCTGGGGGATGTTATTTTTAGATGCTCCCCATGTTTAAAAAGAATCCTTCCTGCACAGAGAAAACTAGCACTTTTATCCCTGCTATGCCAGTTTTCTTCAGGATGGAAGCTATTTTTATGAAGGGATTACTTTAAAATGGTACATTAATCCCCTATTTGAAGTCTATCCAACCACTTTAGGCATTCTGTAGCATCCGTAGATGAAACCTGTAAGGGTCTGAATCAGAGGGTGAATATTAGGGTTGTGCAAAATGAAACAAAAGAGCCAGGAATACATCTAGAATTGACTGTTTTGTTTAGTTAAAAGTGGCAATTTGGGAAACCGAATTATAATGGCACCTTCCCACTGAAAGGTTTGTGTGTTTCATTTTGCTTTTTACTGTGCGGCAGCTGTGGTGGTGGCAGCAGACAGGCAGGTACTGGGTTGGCATCGTCTTGTTTTTTCCCTCAGCAGCATGCACCAATTGGATCCCATGGGAAAGAGCCCTTACATTATTAACTCCATTGAGGCGAAGGGGGAATGTGTGCAGTGTGCAGTGTACCTGACTGCATCATTTTCTGCTGCTACTCGGGCAATCTGTTGACAGGAAGGGAGAGTGTGTGCATGAGTGTGTCTCTTTTGTCAGCACTGCCTGGGCTATGGCATTGTCTCTTTAGTGCTTGCCAATCGGTTCCTAATAGCATGACCTTTCCGCACCCGCTGGCTTCGAACACATTCCTTTAATTTAACTCCATTGGACAGAAGGTGCACCTTGGTGCATTTTTTTAGTTGCTACTAGGGCAACAGCATGGTCTCCATGCCGATCAAGTCTTAGCAGCTCAGCCCCCTCCCCGTCTATCGACTTCAGAGTAGAGGAAAAGAAGAACCTATAAAGGCAATTGACATAGTTGACTCGGCATGATCCCTCCTTGTTCCTGATGAATCTGCAGTTGACAATGTGGTCTGGAGCCCACAAGCTGGAGCCTTCGCTTTCAGGTATGTCTACTCCCCCCACCCCCAGTTACTTTCCCTTTTTATTTCTTTTCTTTTTGGAAAAGGGGAGGGTTTAAGTTAGGGAAAGCTCAGGAGGAGGGAAAGGAATTCCCCCACAACTCTCCTCCCCCAGTTCAAATCAACTGGCCCGTCTGCCACCACAACACTCTCCTCATAGGAGTGAGAGGAGGCTGGAGGGCCACCTGGCCCACTGCTCTCCACTGTGTTGTCTGCCAGATCCCCTGAAGAGCTGGAGCCCAACTCCCCCAATGGGTCGAGCAGATGAGGCCATGCTGCTCCAACACCGGGGAGGGGAGGGTCTGAATTATTCCCAATCCTCACGTGTTTGTAGAATGGAAGAAATCAGATATTGTGCCATTCAAGGGGGTAATGGCAGCATGGCCTAGGCCAAAGTCCATGCTACTCTTCCATCTGATTAACATTTGTACCTGGAGAAGCAATACTGAGTGATCTGTGGGCATGCAAGGGGGAGATTTTATAGTATTGTTGAGTTGCATGCTTGCCATAAGGAGGATGGTTTTGCTGATGGATTTCCTGGTTTAGGAGGAAGAATAAGCATGCAACCACAGTCTAGTGTTATGTGTATGTGTGTGTTTGTGCGTGGGCCTTGGACTAACATCTTATGTTGCCCAGCAGGCCAGACACTGAAAGACAGATTGGGTGCATAGTTTGGGTTTGACCGCCACAGTTGAATCCAATTCCTGTGTTGAGCTGGAGTGCATGGGGGCGGTGGCAGCTTAAGCTTTAGGTCTGAGTAGTTTACAGATAGGTGTGTCTGTCTGTCTTACTTGTAAGAGTGTGCACTGGAGCCCTTTTTCATTGCTTTTCCTGTGAAGTTGTCCTTCGGAGGACTCACTTTGAACCAAACGGGTCTGCTAGGTGGTACTATGGTACCCTAACAACGCAGTTCAGCCCAGGAGAGATCAGATTCCCATAGGGTCCTGTCTACTGACAGTTCAATCCCAAGGGAATCTGCCCCACTTCCTATAGGAGTGGTGGAGCCACTGCTGTCAATGTCACTGTCTGCCTGCAAGGCAGGGCCACTTCTCCCTAAGGAGAGCTACTTGTTCTCATCCTTGTCATCTTGGGGCTCCGGTTGTGCTGGGTGCAAGACAGGGAGGTACACATTAGGAAAAGTGCAACATAAACTTCCAACACAATTTGTTTTCATACAGGCAGTCAGAAAAGCTGTCTGTCTGCCACAAAGGCTCATGTTATTCAGCAAAGGCTCATGGTCTGTGACTTCGGCTGTAGCTTCGGCTTCAATTTCACTTCTTCTCCTTCATTGTTCAGCTCAGAGTTTCTCTACACAAGACATCTTACACAGGGACGCGCAAGTGCAAGGAAATACAATGTCAGCCAGGAAGCGTAGTTTAAAAAGTCAGAGCTGGCGGTGATCGCTCCTGAGAGTTTGTTAATTTCCCTGAAGGCTCTGTCAATTTCACCTCTCTACAAGGGTAGTTTAAAAAGACAGCAGAGATTGCTCCTCAGAGGATTTGTTAATTTCACTTTTGCCTCTGGAAGGCTCTGTCAATTTTACCTCCCCTTCCCTGAGGCAAAGATGAAATTAACTAACCCTCTGAGGAGTGATCTCTGCCGGCTCTGTCTTTTTAAACTACACTTCCCAACTAACATTGCGTCTCCCTACACTTGTGCGTTCCGTGTAAGATGTCTTGTGTAGAGAGACTCTCAGGGTTAATCGTTTTAGTCAGAAAAGAGAGACTTGGGCAACGTGCCCAGTCTCCCACTTTTATTGGTAAAAAATAGAGAAACATCCCATTAAGAAAACCAAAGGAACCCACCCCTGCTCCCCATCTCACTGTTTTAGAAAGGAGAAAGAATCATTGGTGTAGCGGGCAATAAGTGAAAGATAACATTAATTTTGCGTTTGAGTAGAACCTTGTTGGATCAATGGTTTTTTTTATTAGGAGAATGGACTAATGGTTGGTAATGATGCATTTTCGGTTAAGCGCCAATAAAGAGTAATTTCCTTAACCTCCATCCTTGAGAAGAACAGTGTGTGCATGTGCAGCTGCCCAACACTTGCCTTGACGCCTTTCCCCAAGCATTCTTTGGGGTCCATAAACACTGAACCCCATTGTTTTGCATGTGCTCAAACTCGGTGGGTGGATGATTTGGAACGAGGATTGTGTTCCATGTGATTTTGGTGCTGTTAAGTGCAAAAACAGCTGCCCTAAAGAGCCTGCAGGCCCTCATTGCAAAGAATGAGGGTTAACACTCATGTTAACGGAAAAAACAAATGGATTAGATCCAAACTGGCTAAGCGATCTGAGTTATCATATCAAGCTGTGAGGCAAATTCTTTTAGACATCAACACCAGACCAGAAACCCAGGAAAAAGTCTTCTCACCACTTGATAGGACACCATATTTTATTTTACTTCATTTATACTGGCAGCTGTGACGTCACTTTGTGACGTCATCACGCAGGGCGGACATGCCGCCAGCGGAGTGGCGGCAGCACCGGAGGCTGGGAGGCCGCCCGCGCCACTCGCCTGCCTGGCTGAGGGGGCAGCCAGATTGCCGTGCACTCCCTGTCCTGCGGGGCAGGCGAATGGCGCGGGCGGCCTCCCAGCCCTCCATACCATTCGCCTGCCCAGCTGAGAGGGCGGCCAGCTTGCCATGCACTCCCTGTCCTGCTGGTCAGGCGAATGGTGCGAGTGGCCGCTCAGCCGCCCGCACTGCCACCGGCGCACTCCCAGCAGCTGGCAGCTGTGCCCAGCACCCCCTCTTTGGTGGCACCAGGGGCAGACTACCTCCCCCTGCCCCCCTCGATCCGGCCCTGGGTTGGGTTGAGACTGTGACTGGCCCAACGACACCCACCAAGCTTCTGTAGCAGAGTAGGGATTTCAAACTTGGATCTACTGGATCCTACTCTGACATTCCAATCACTACACCACACTGTCTGTCTTGAATGAATACTGATACGAGTTACCACTTGATAAATAATTCCCTGTAGTAACTTCCTGTCTGGGAGAGAACTTGCTTACTGGTTCAGAGGTTTCTTATATCAAAGACCAAACACTCTTTCTGTGTGACTGATTAGCCTTGCCTGTCAAAAAGCTTGTGATCGCAAGAAAAATGGCTGCTCTTTCAGTGGCTAGGAGCCAGCAGAAATGTAGCAGGGGGAGATAAATTCCCTTGTAATAAGAGGAGAGGCTTGTTCTACCAGCAGACAAACGTACTTTTGAAAGATGAGGTGAAAGTGGGCTGGGAGCACAGCCCGTCAGAGTCCGAGGCTGTTAGGAAATTCAGTGAGATATTGAGGGCTACCTTACTGCTGCATTTCCCTGTTCATGTCTTGGGGCTGGTTCTGATGCAAGCATGCACCATATGTGGGTAAGAAGCAGATTGTAGTCACCTGCCTGTTGCAAGTAGTAATCCATTCTTGGCTACCTCACTTGTATTTTTTAAAAAAAGCCCATAGGCTTAAGTCATGCAGTAGATATCAAGATATTATAAAGGATATCCATTGTCAGGTGTTAGTCTATGTGCACTGTAATTTTTGGATGACAGTCCTGTGCGAATGTAATGCTCTTGCACAGGCCTGGGAGATAAACAGCATGAGCTGGGTTCAATTCCACTCTCTCACTCCATGTAGAAGGTAAATTCATCAGAATCAAGCTTTACTTTAAAGAAAATGCTTTGTAATTAAACCAGCACACTAGTGATCCTGGTGTCCACTTGCTTCTTGGGAATAAAATATGAGCAGTTTCGACTGCAACAGAAAAGAATTTCAGGTCCCTACTAGCTGACTAGCTAGCAAAGCCCTGAGCTCACCCCAGGCAGGCATGTCACACATTATGTGCCCTTAACTTGGTTATCGACACAGACTTTGTTATAGTTGCTTAAACATGACAAGGATTTTCCATGTTGTTTTCAGCGGTGTTGCAAATGCAGAAGCATATGCATTAGTGATGGAGCTTCCACACATGACAGTTTTCTACGTACTTTCATCCACCACCCTCAACTTCTCCTTTCTGCATGTGTTCTAAAGCGACTTTGTATTCGTTGTTGGGGGTGTGGTTGCCACGGTTGCTGTGGTGATTCATCGCCCTCTTTTTGTTCTTTTCTTCAAACATGCCCTATAACACTCCCTCTGCATAGCGCTCCCTTTGTGCCTTTCATTTCCTTTACCTCATATACAGAAATATCAGTGCACAGTGGCATTAGAAAATACCGGTTGTATAACATTCAATTTACTGTCTAATTTAGAATCTGTATAACTTTGATATTATGTACTTACTTTACTTTAATTTCTTTGCTTTGATAAAATTTTTAATTTAAAAAAAGAAAAGAAAATACTGGTTGTGCAGTGAATTCCTGCGATGTTTCTTTGCCTCATTGTGCACTTCTGCTACAACTCTATTAAAATCAAAATAGACTGTTATAGCATCATAGTATATAGCATATAGCATCAGTTACCATTTTTTAGAAACAGTCCTCACAAAGCTCTCCAGTAATGAAGAGGTG